>NC_135655.1:115979140-116279140 GCF_964188315.1 Podarcis muralis | reverse complement strand
ATACAGCCACAAGCATGCTATGAACGGAAGTATCTTTATCCCAGGTAGCATGCAATATGTATCAAGAGATTAATTAAGCCGACCCAGTTGATTCTGTAATGAGCCATTATTTAACATGTCCCTTTTCTTTTCTTTTTTAAATCAAGTACCTTTCTAGCCTTCACATCCTTGGACATACCTGTCAATCTATTAGACATCCAATTCTGGTGCTTGTTTACTCAGAAGTAAATGAAACAGTTCAGTGGGACCTGCTCACATGAAACATGTGCATAGAATTCCAGCCATTTAATTGCGCCTCATTCCCCCCACCCACCCCCAGATTTTCATTAAAAAAGGTAATGAGCTGATGGGATTAGCAGCCCTAAACTGAAAACATGGTGCCCCTTGCTATTTTATAGGTATTGCAGAATCCATTCTGCAAATGGTAATGTCCAACTATTCTTGAACACACCGAATCTGAAGCATTCTGGGCCTTGAATTTAAGTTGATAAATTAAAATTGGTTGGATTATTTTCTTTAATTGGATTATGTGGTGGGTTCACAACTGGATAACATATCACACATGCTTTATTTCCTTCTTTTGTCTCCTTATATTGTGCCAGAGCTGAATCAACTGGATCCTTCCACTGCTCCATAACTGGGGGGAAGTATTCAAATATGTTTGCCTTCTGAAGTGGTACAGGCCACTCTGTCACCTCACTATTCTGCATGTGTAAAACTGGCCTCTATTATAGCCAACAAGAAGGCTGATAAAAGGAGCTGTGGGTTTGTTCTCATTATAGATGACTGTGGAATTGACTGTTCCATTTCCAAGAGCAAACCAAATCTCAAATGTCATGCTAATCGGAAAAATGATTGCATCTACCAAGGAACAAAACATTGTGGTTTAGTTCTGAGAAAAATGCAGTATCTTCAAATTGGAAATGTTTACTTGCAAAAAGGACATCTAGAGGCCAAGGGTTATGCTGCTGTTCCGTTAGCACGGCAGACATCTTATGCAATGGAACCTCTCCTTTTTCTCCTCTCCCCATTCATCCTCAGAATTGGCTCAGAGGATTGGGGAACCCTTCAAATAAGATTTAGGGGGCACATGGGTAAAGGAAATCCCATGGAACTCTCCTCATACAGCATTGGATAGAATCCCAAGCAACAGCTTCACATTTGCTGTGGTAAACGGTGTGTACACAGGGTAGGAACACTGGTTTTGTACTTATGCATTGTCCAAAAAGAGGAAACCCATCACCCAAAAAACCAGGAGACATATTTACCTAAAAATTGAGATTTATATGCATAGATACAAATTTGGAAGCGGCTAGTATAATTTAATTTAAGAGGGACGCGGGTGGCGCTGTGGGTAAAACCTCAGCGCCTAGGACTTGCCGATCGCATGGTCGGCGGTTCGAATCCCCGTGGCGGGGTGCGCTCCCGTCGTTCGGTCCCAGCCCCTGCCAACCTAGCAGTTCGAAAGCACCTCCGGGTGCAAGTAGATAAATAGGGACCGCTTACCAGCGGGAAGGTAAACGGCATTCCGTGTGCTGCGCTGGCTCGCCAGATGCAGCTTGTCACGCTGGCCACGTGACCCGGAAGTGTCTGCGGACAGCACTGGCTCCCGGCCTATAAAGTGAGATGAGCGCACAACCCTAGAGTCTGTCAAGACTGGCCCTTTACCTTTGGTATAATTTAAATAGAAAAACAACATATCTCATTATAGTGGGAAAGACAGTGAACACTAGGTGATTTGTGAGCTCGCTCAACGTGATATCTGGCGCTAACTGTTGATTGGATATTTCAGTCTCCCGGCTCTCTCTTCTTATGATTTCTGATCTTTAAATTGTCTCAGGGCATACAGTCCTTCCAAGAGAGGACTGTGGTCTGTAAAGTAGGACACACTAGTTTTGCATCTTATGCAGTCACAATTAAAAATGGTTCAAGTTAAGAAACTACCTAGGGTTCAGTCTTTTAAAGTACTGATATATATATATATAGAGAGAGAGAGAGAGAGAGAGAAATTGAGAGAGAGATTTTGCTGGTTTCTGTGCTCCTAATATCTGCTTTTCTGTGATCTCATTCATCCCTGTAACGTGTGCAAAACAATATCATGAATTTCAGTTCATGCCAAAGACACTGCAGCCCATAAGATTTGTTAAGCTGTAAATACTTCTGTGCTTCTTAAAAAAAGAACATTTTTGGTTTGATCTGTTTAACTATTGAATAAGATGTTTCTAAAATATATTGGACTGGTGCCATTTGTAGGCTACATTTTTTTACCATACATAGTAAAATATGAACAATTTATAGCATTTTGACATCATGTGTTTCTCCTCCCTCCCAACTAAAAACCAGTGTTTGATTCACAGCCCAGAATAAAAAGTGACATTGAGAACATTTCTTTTTAAAATCTGCAATTAAACAGATTATTATGTAGTTATTATGTAGTATTATGTAGTTATTTTATGTGTATTCTTGGTTTGGTTTTTTTTTTAATGTTAGCCTACTCCAAGCACTCAAAATAGGATATGCTGCTTATTTTTTTAAAAATAAATAAAATTGCTGCAATCCTCCAAACTTTACTGGAAGGCATGGGAAATAATTTTGTGAATCATTTTGCAAACCAAACAAAACACATGCTTCCCAAATGATGCTCCGTTCTTCCCTGGCTCTTGACCACTGGATTTATAACCAATGAAGGAATGGCCCATGAAATATGATAGGTCAGCAGGACTTTGGAATGAAGGACACTCTCTCCCCATCTTCCCTGATTCTCACACTTTAATGTTCCCCATTTCATGTCCTTATCTAACCCTGGATTCCTTCTTCCTTTAACCCCTCCCTTTTTATTCTGAGCAATGGCCTCAACAGTATAGAGGCAAGGCTTCAATGGTACCCTGGACAGTGCCATGCAAGGTTCAGACTGGCGATTCCGTAGTAGATGTTGCTTCAGTAATGGATGGAGGGGAGGTTGGTGCCTTCGCCTGCCCCTCCTGAGTAAGGGTGTCCTGTTAAAGGGATTCGGGGTGTGAATACTGTCCGAAGCCTGGGCTAGGGCCATGTCACAGCCCCTATGGGGACCCCACGGGGTGCCACTATCTGATGTAAGTTACAGGCCAAATTGCTCATATCCGTAACCAATAAAGTTGTGGCCTACTCAAACCCATAAACCAAATGTTCTGTGTCAGTGTGATTTATTCTTCTCCTGGGAACTTTGGGGCTCAGGTGCCTTGGCATGCAAGGGAGCCCCCTGGTTCGTCCAGAAGAGCAGGTTCCTTCCATAGCAGGAGGAACTTATTGGCATCTGCTAAGGGATGCGGGTGGCGCTGTGGGTTAAACCACAGAGCCTAGGACTTGCTGATCAGAAGGTTGGTGCTTCGAATCCCTGCGTCCGGGTGAGCTCCCGTTGCTCGGTCCCTGCTCCTGCCCACCTAGCAGTTCGAAAGCATGTCGAAGTGCAAGTAGATAAATAGGTACCGCTCCAGCGGGAAGGTAAACAGTGTTTCCGTGCGCTGCTCCGGTTCACCAGAAACGGCTTAATCATGCTGGCCACATGACCTGGAAGCTGTACGCCGGCTCCCTCGACCAATAAAGCGAGATGAGCGCCGCAACCCCAGAGTCGGCCACGACTGGACCTAATGGTCAGGGGTCCCTTTACCTTTACCTTAAAGGCCTTGGCAAGCCACTGCCAGCCAGGATGGTGCTGGGCTTCATAGACCAATGATCTTAATCTGCATTCTGCCACCTATTTCTAATCCCTAATGTAGCTTGTTACATGTTTGGCTTCCGCACGGAGCAACATTTCAAAGGGGATAAACTAAGCACTTCATTTAGGGCAATAAAAGTGTCCTTTAAAGCGTATAATCTACATATGCATCAAGAAACTTGAGACTAGTGCATTTTATTCTGTAAACAATATATTATTGTTGAATGGACATTATTATCCTTATTATATCTACCTCAAGTTGCTATCTTTGTAACTCATGAACTCGTTATGATATTTAAATGAATCCCTTTGACTGCACCTTTTAAGAAAAGGGTTGGCCAAAAAAAAAAAAGGGGGGGGGGGTTCAGGCATTGTTGCAAAGACATGAAAAACTGAAAGCGTACTGACCACACATATTTTTCTCTTTTCTATTGCTGGGCATTTGCATTGCTGTGAAATGCTTTTAACTAAGTACTTGTTTCTCAACCCCCACAAGAGACATTCCTGAAACATGAATTGCAGTCTGGCTTGGTCTGTTCCCACTGTTGCTGCTGACCAGATCATGTGCAGCCAAATGGAAGCATTTTCAAGTTATGGTGGATGCCAGGTTTGGAAAGACAAGAGGTGTGAATAAGGGCAGAAAGCCCATTGGAAAGGAATGCATTGGAAAACCTTATAGAGTGTATGATACTGCAGATAGTGCTCCCAAAATAAAACTTTGATATATCATTCAAGTTTCTAAATGTGATGAAGAAGAAGAAGAAGAAGAAGAAGAAGAAGAAGAAGAAGAAGAGGAGGAGGAGTTTGGATTTGATATCCCGCCTTTCACTCCCTTTAAGGAGTCTCAAAGCGGCTAACATTCTCCTTTCCCTTCCTCTCCCACAACAAACACTCTGTGAGGTGAGTGGGGCTGAGAGACTTCAAGGAAGTGTGACTGGCCCAAGGTCACTCAGCAGCTGCTTGTGGAGGAGCGGAGACGCGAACCCGGTTCCCCAGATTACGAGACTACCGCTCTTAACCACTACACCACACTGGCTCTCTGCAGCATGGTTCATGACTATAGTTAATCTCAGGGTTGTGGGTTCAAGCCTTAAAGGTAAAGGTACCCCTGACCGTTAGGTCCAGTCACGGACAACTCTGGGGTTGCGCGCTCATCTCACTCTATAGGCTGAAGGAGCCGGCGTTTGTCCACAGACAACTTCCAGGTCATGTGGCCGGCATGACTAAGCCGCTTCTGGCGAATCAGAGCAGCACACGGAAACACCGTTTACCTTCCCACCAGAGTGGTACCTATTTATCTACTTGCACTTGACGTGCTTTCAAAGTGCTAGGTTGACAGGAGCTGGGACCGAACAACGGGAGCTCACCCTGTCGCAGGGATTCAAACCACCGACCTTCCGATCAGCAAGCCCTAGGCTCTGTGGTTTATGACTATAGTAAATCTCAAGGTTGTGGGTTTGAGCCTTACGCTGGGCTAAAGATCCCCATATTGCAGGGGGTTGGACTAGATGGTCCTTGTAGTCCCCTCAAACACTACAATTCTACGATTCTATGATTTATTCATTTAAATAGCTGTCCATGTGGATTTTTGCATCAGAGCCATAAGGCAATGGCTAAGTATGAGATCTAAGGCTGCTAACATAACCTCACTTACCTAGGAGTAAGCCCCATTGAATTCAGCAGGACTTACAAGCAAAATAGTTAGGATTGCACTGTAAGTCCAGTTTACTATGTGCCAGTTCCTACTGTTCTGGGGATTTTGACTTTCTGCCAACGTTTGGATCTGTGCTAACAAGTTAGTGTACAAATGGAGGACAGGAAGCCGCCTTACACCAAGTGAAACCACTGGTTCACCACCAAGTCATGTTTATACTGGTCGACCACAGCTCTCCAGAGTTTCAGTCCCAGGTTCAAGTCTGGGAGAACCCCGTCTGAAATCCTGGAGAGCCACAATCAGTGCCCTATGGATGTACACTCAGAATTAAGTCCAATGAATTCAGTGGGACTCCCAGGTGTCATAGGATTGCAGCCTAAATGAATAAATCATAGAATCATAGACTTGTAGAGCTGGAAGAGACCTCAACCCCCTGCTAAAGCATCCATGACAGATTACCATCCAATCTCCGCTTAAAAACCTCCTAGGAAGGAGGGTCTACAACCTCCCAAGGGAGACTGTTCCACTGTCGAACAGCTCTTACTGTCAGAAAGTTTTCCCCCTGATGTTTATAAATTGGAATCTCAGGTGCTGACCTTTAAAGCCCTAAATTGCCTCGGCCCTCCATACCTGAAGGAGCGTCTCCACCCCCATCATTAAGCCTGGACACTGAGACCCATCGCCGAGAGCCTTCTGGTGGTTCCCTCCATGCGAGGTTACAGGGAACCAGGCAGAGGGCCTTCTCGGTAGTGGTGCCCGTCCTGTGGAATGCCCTCCCATCAGATGTCAAGAAAATAAACAACTACCTGACTTTTAGAAAACATCTGAAGGCAGCCCTGTTTAGGGAAGTTTTTAATGTTTGATGTTTTATTGTGTTTTTAATATTCTGTTTGGAAACCCAACCAGATGGGTGGGGTATAAACAAACAAACAAACAAACAAACAATCTCGTAACTTGAAGCCATGGGTTTGAGTCCTATTCTCCAGATCAGGAGAAAGCAAACTTGTTCCCTCTTCCATGCAACAGCCCTTAAGATATTTGAAGATGGCTATCATCTCTCAGTCTCCTCTTTTCCAGGCTAAACACACCCAGCTCCTTCAACCGTTCCTCTCAAGGCTTGGTTTCCAAATCCTTGATCATCTTTGCTGCCTTCCTGTGCACATGTTCCGGCTTGTCAACATCCTTCTGAAATTGTGGTGCCCAGAACTGGACACAGTATTGCAGGTGTGGTACATACATGCACTTTAAATTTATCTTTTATTTGTTGATGATCTCAACTGCAACCTGCTGCCTTATGTAGCTGGGATCGAAAGAGTTACAAGGAAGTGGGGTGAGCAAGGTTGACTTATGTACTTATCGCAGGCAATCTCGAAACAAGTTGCTGGACTATACACACAGCATGTCTGATCTGGTCTGGCAATTCCAAGGCTCAGCGTTCCAGCACGCCTTTCTGACTCAACTTTGCAGGCCCTGATCAGAGAGCGGGGGGGGGGGGGGGAGTGCTGTAGCATTAATGGAAAAGCAGGGGGTGAGGCTTGGCTCTGCATCAAATGTAATGTAACTAATCAGCTTTGGTAAGTAGATTATGGCATGACAGAAGGGCTGCTATAGTATAATGTAATTGAAAACAAATGTATTGCCTCTGCACAAGAATGCCTAAAGATTAGGGAGTAAATCCAGCAAACAATATTTAAACCAACTCTGCCATAAGGGAAAGTTATGCAGTGTTGCATTTTAAGACGGGAAAAGGGACACCATAAATATATCAGGAAGCATGAGGTTCCCCTGGAGTACCGTAGGATCTACCAGCCAAAAATGTTTGATGTGAATATCATTACGTTCAAAGGCTGGGTGCCCTGCCATGCCTAGGAGCAGATTGTGAGGGTTAGTGCAGATTCCAAACTCACATCTGGCACACTTTCATTAATTGCGTTTTTATCCCAAGCTTCTTCCAAGTAGCTCGAAGCAACGTGGAAGGTGAACCTCCATCTTGCTGTCACAACAACTAAATGAGGTAGGGCCAAAGTTCACATGGATCTTGTGAAAGAGTCACTTTCCCATCAAACATACATTCTAGGCAACACGGATGCCTAGCATTTGTTTGAGCAGACAAGCCCACCCTGTAGGTGTTATATGCAACTTGTAGATGGGGGCAGTGCCAAAACGCATTGAAACGTCCCAGGACAATATCAGTGCTATTTGTTGTGAGCCCCACAGCATTGTGGGAATCAGGTTTTGATTGGCAGGCCCTGAGATGCAGGAGGAGCCAGAAATGTGAATTGGAGGATGTGTTGGAGGGAGGAGCAGGAAAGCCATCGTGAACCTCGTGAGTGAGTGTGCCATGCCTTGTTTTCACAAGTTTGGCAGGCAGGGCTTGCGAAAATGTTGGGACGTCTTCATAGCTTCCATCCAGTCCTAAACTTCTTGCCTTGTTCGTGGACTCCTGAATCACGACTCTTGAGCCCTGTGTCTACTGCTGAGCCTGCACAGTTACTTGCCCGTGGAATAAGCATTATTTCTTAGGAAAATTAAGTTGTAATTTCCTGGGCAGGCCACAGGCCTTCCTGTTATAAACCTGCTGGGATTGACAACCTGAATCTCACCTGAATCTCATAGCTCTCCTGACAGGTGATTTGGTCTGCAGCCACAGTGTGGAAATAAAGGAGGAGATTGTCCACCAGATACCAGGCACTCTATTATTCAAATTAGGCCTCAGTGTTTTTCTTACAATCCCTTTCTCAATGAATTAATCAATTTTAATCTAGCATGTAAATTCTCAAAACTTTGTTATTTGTTAATTTGAGCAACTACTGCTATCACTTCATTACAAACAGTATTTCTACCTGAAACACACTTGAGCAAACCTGCTCCTCTTCCTTTCACAGATATTTTGTTTCCATTTGCAACTGTAGCTGCCTCTAATGAGTTATCATTTAACTCTTGGGGGGGGGGGGAATTAGCATCAGACGTCATTTGCATGGAAGTTGCCAAATCAATTAACCAACTAGAAGGGTTACTGTTAATAGCGCCAGTTTTCCTATAACTTGATATCACTGGATAGTTCTGATGAACTGCAAAAACATTTTTAGTTTGCTTTCTGTTGCCACCCTGGAACTTTTCTTCTGGAACTTTTCTGCCACTTTGTTTTGTACGATTCCTTCAATGAAGGAAAACAAATTTTCTGCTTGTATATGTTGATAATATAATTTTGGTTACTGAGAACAAACAAGATTGTACAAAAACAAGATTAGGTGTAGGCCTGTCCAGGACATAGGCATCCTGTGACAAAGGTGACCTGTGTGCTTGCTTGCTTGCTTGCTTGCTTGCTTAACAGCTGTTGGGAACTTCAAGGTCCCTTCTCTCCCTTCTTATGGTCTTTATATTGGACCTGGAGACTCCAACAGAGAGCATTCCATGTCAATAAGGAGGGCAAGTGAGCACCCTATCAAATGACAGGATAGGAGCTACACAGAGCAGGACCTTTTCACTGGTGATGCCCATTGTATGGCTCGCTCTTCCCAGACCTGCTTTCTTTTTTGGCCTGTATTTTGGAGCTTTATAATTTAGGAAGACTTTGGAAGAACTGGTTGACAAGTCTTATCAGTCGCTGACGTATGAACAGATTTTATTTGCTGCATTTCTGGGCTTCTGGTGCACCAGGATTTACACCAGCATAATAGAGTTGGCCAGGATGCCAGAAGCGATACAATTTACGCGCTTTCTCCATTATCTGCACAGCAGGGGGTGTTCAGTCGACACTCCAAAGGCTGAGCTGAAGCATTTCCTGCTGGTTACCTGCTTTCAGCAATAGGGGTCGTTGTTTGGTAGTACCCGATTGGTTAGCTGTCCGATTCTAAAGCTCCCTATTGGTGGCTCTTAGGTAATTCCAAAAATACAGAGTCCATTAATAAAACAGTGTTCATTCATAAATAAATCTCCATTTCTACATATTGGGTGTGTATTTCAGCGGTTGAACGTACAGGTTTATGGCCATGCTGTAGTATAGTGCTTATGCGACTGTGAATAAAAGGTGGCTGGGCTCATTGTCCGGTACAGTGGCACCTCAAGTTAAGAACTTAATTCATTCTGGAGGTCCATTCTTAACCTGAAACTGTTCTTAACCTGAAGCACCACTTTAGCTAATGGGGCCTCCCACTACCGCCGCGCCGCCACCACACGATTTCTGTTCTCATCCTGAAGCAAAGTTCTTAACCTGAGGTACTATTTCTGGTTTAGGGGAGTCTGTAACCTGAAGCGTCTGTAACCCGAGGTACCACTGTACTGCACACAGAGCACTTGGTCTAAGCAGGAGCTGCCTCAGTCGCTTCAACAGGAATGCTCTGCTATCACAAAGCCCTTTTCGAACCTGCAGAGGAGAGGGTGTTGCGGGCAGGACCCTCCCACATTCGCGGGGGCTTCCCTTGCCCCCCCGAGAGTTGGGGAATCCCTGGGCGTGCCTGCTACCCAGCCCGCCGATTGGCGGGCGGGGGAGGCACGGCCTAGGCTACTTAAGGTCAGGCACGCCTAGGGACCGCCCTCTTTTCCCCCTCGCCCAGCAGCTGAGCGGTTTTTTCCCATCCCACCCACCCTTAGGTTTAGCTAGAATTGACCTTGCTATGGACTCCGGTTGGTCGCCGCAAGGGGCCTGGTAGGATTTTTTCCAAGTTGGCGCACTTCCTGCCTTTTGGTTTTTTCGCCTACCTCATAGCAATCGTCACAACTTTAGCGGTATTGGCGGTTAGGCATTGGCATGGGGCAATTGTTATGCAAATGGAGGGGGAAGGAAGCGCCATCACCTTCCCCCAAGGAGAAGGGGTAGTCCGGTAGAGGACTCCCAGGGGGGGCGTGGCCTTGTCCGAAGCCTGGAGAGGTAGGGCCTCCGGCACGCCCCCGAGCGGTGACACCTGTGGGGATCCTAGTTGGCGTACTTCAACAGGACTCCCGCGGTTTGTGTTCAACCCTTCCCAGTCACCATGCCGGGTAGTTGATAGAAGCCAATGCCTAAGGCCAATACCTTCAATTCCGTAATCAATAAAGTTGTGGCCTTTTATGCCCATTAACCTTAAACAAATGTGTCTGAGTCTTCATTTCATATGGGGGAGGAAACTTGCCACGCAATTGTACGCCTGCAAAATATTTCCCCATACGGAAGTGAGATGAAGGAGGAACTATCCTTCCTGTTTGCATAGAGCTTCATGTGAATTTCGGAGCCTTGCCCTGTAGAGTGCTGGATCCAAGCCACTACTTCCCGATGTACACAGACAGAGCAATCATGTTTTCATGGTAGTATAATCTTGTTGTTTTTTCCACCATGGTATTTATTTCATGGCTTATGTTCTTCTACAAGTAGGTCACAAGCTATTTTGGTTGGAATGTGTAGATTATAATTAGTCCTACAAACGAAGTGCTAGTTCTGCAAACCACCAGGCACGTTTCTGGAGACGATGGCCACGCCGTTACAGATTTGTAACATTTCCCCTTGGATGGGAACTCTCCATTGTGCAAAGGCTGGAACTACATGTTACAGGGCAGACATGGGGTCCCCAATCTGTGTTTGACTTGTAATGCTGTTGCTGGAGGAAGGGTATCTAACACAGGGAAGAATGAGCCGATTGGGTCATTGTGCTTAACCCTTCCCCTGAGATATGAAGCAAACTGTACAGCCATCGTAATACTCCATCTGTGTGAGAATATAGCTTGCTTCACCCTTTCAGTGTTTTACTTTGCTGCCAACCCCCCAGAGCCTGGAAACAAATCTTGTGGACTTATATGTATGTATGCAAGGGAGGGAGAAAGAGGGGAGGCATATGACTGCATAAAAGGTAAAGGGACCCCTGACCATTAGGTCCAGTTGTGGCTGACTCTGGGGTTGCGGCGCTCATCTCACTTTATTGGCCGAGGGAGCCGGTGTACAGCTTCCGGGTCATGTGGCCAGAATGACCAAGCCGCTTCTGGTGAACTAGAGCAGCACATGGAAATGCCGTTTACCTTCCCTCCGGAGCGGTACCTATTTATCTACTTGCACTTTGACGTGCTTTCGAACTGCTAGGTTGGCAGGAGTAGGGACCGAGCAACGGGAGCTCAACCCGTCACGGGGATTCGAACCGCCGACCTTCTGATCAGCAAGTCCTGGGCTCTGTGGTTTAACCCACAGCGCCACCTGCGTCCCATATGATTGCATACTTTCTCAAAATTCAGAATGTGTCTGCTGGCCTGAAAAGGTTGGCAAAGTCCTTGCAGCAGCACAACAGAAGTTGCTGCATCAACAAACCCAACATCAAATCTCACTCTATGCTTCTTCTAACCCCTAGAATGCCCTGCAACAAAACTTGAACTTGCAATAATATCAATTTTCTACATAAATACAAGAAAGACAAGCTTTCATCCTATTTAAGAACTCCTCCATCTGGTAGGGTTTTTTAAGTATTATGAAATCAAACATTCTCTAAGCTGTGTTTTCTGGAGTCGTTCAGAACAGTAGATTATGATCTCACTTAATCGTTTTTCTTTTCTTTTCACAGGGCATAAAATACCATATAATTAGCAGCCTTCTCTAAAGCCGCATGCAGAACACAAATTCAACGTGACGTGATAACACGCCCTTTTATGCCTTACAGGTGTGGGAAAGCCATCAACATATGCATATCGAGGTGATGGAGAAAGGTATGGAAGTGTATGTGTTGGAGCAAACCACCATAATTTCCCTATGAACTGAGAGGAAATTCCTTTACCCCAAACTCCTCTTTCAAGAGATACTCTTTTCCAAATATAGATTCTTTACATCTAAGGAGCTGCAGGCCGAACAGTCAACCTTGGTGGCATGCTCAGGGCATATTGCCAAACAGAAATTGACCTGGGAGTTGCACTGAAGCTCCCAATTCTAATTTGCTCATCTGCCGCTGTATAGTGTACAACAAAGGGGGTGGAGTGATTTGTCAAATAGTGAACCAGCATCTGGCAGAATATGCGGGGACATGGGAGCATTGTGGATGAAATCCCTGGTTTTCAGCACTGAGTGGTAGGGAAGGCACAGCAGAAGTGAAATGGCATCTGGGTTATATAAGGTAAAAAAAAGGTAAAGGACCCCTGGATGGTTGTTGTTGTTTAGTCGTTTAGTCATGTCCGACTCTTCGTGACCCCATGGACCAGAGCACACCAGGCACTCCTGCCTTCCATTGCCTCCCGCAGTTTGGTCAAACTCATGCTGGTAGCTTCGAGAACACTATCCAGCCATCTTGTCTTCTGTCGTCCCCTTCTCCTTGTGCCCTCCATCTTTCCCAACATCAGGGTCTTTTCCAGGGAGTCTTCTCTTCTCATGAGGTGGCCAAAGCATTGGAGTCTCAGCTTCAGGATCTGTCCTTCCAGTGAGCACTCAGGGCTGATTTCCTTAAGAATGGATAGGTTTGATCTTCTTGCAGTCCATGGGACTCTCAAGAGTCTCCTCCAGCACCATAATTCAAAAGCATCAATTCTTTGGCGATCAGCCTTCTTTATGGTCCAGGTCTCACTTCCATACATCACTACTGGGAAAACCATAGCTTTAACTATACGGACCTTTGTTGGCAAGGTGATGACTCTGCTTAAGTCCAGTCAAAGGCGACTATGGGGTTGCGGCACTCATCTCGCTTTTAGGCCGAGGGAGCTGGCGTTTGTCCACAGACAGCTTTCCGGGTCATATGGCGAGCATGACTAAACCACTTCTGGCGCATCAGAACACCGTGACAGAAACCAGAGCGGACGGAAATGCTGTTTACCTTCCCGCCGCAGCGGTACCTATTTATCTACGTGCACTGGTGTGCTTTCAAACTGCTAGGTTGGCAGGAGCTGGGACAGAGCAACGGGAGCTCACCCCATCATCAGGATTAGAACCGCCGACCTTCTGATCGGCAAGCCCAAGAAGCTCAGCATTTTTGCAGCTATTGCCTATGCCGTTCAAAACACAAGACTGGAGTCACAGCAAACGGAGGGGAAAGCTATCCTTCTCCCTCAAAACAATCTGCCTTCCTCACTCGCTCTTTGCTTTCGGGCAAAAATTTATTTTGGCATTTTCTGCTTGATTAGAATCCAACATGTAATACTTTAATTTCACGTGGATGGGCTTTGAAATTTATCCTGGGCTTTGAAATTTATCCTGCTTGAGAGGAAACAAAACTGCATTAGTAGACAACCGCATGATGCTACCACTGCTAGAGGTTTGCTTGTCCTATTGTGGATAAACTGGACATCGTGGTGGTCCAATCCAATGCATGCCATGCCAAATTCCTTTTCAAACAGGGAAGGAGTGATTGAAAACTTAGTAAGGATGGGTTGCAAAAGTTCACTAAGCAATATTTGAACATTTGGACAATGTGTTTTATGTGTCTTTTATCTTGTTTCCTTGACGCTGGTCATTGACTGTAGTGATAAAGATTTGATTTGGTTCTATACTCCTGCCTCCTGAAAACAGTGGATTTTCTTCCAGCTGGGAAGGGGCAGTTTCAGAGCGTAGGCAATTCATCATCGCCTTGTTGACCACCCACTACTGAACTATACTTCACCCCACCTCATTCCTGCTTTTATAGGGCTTCAGCAACAACTCGATCTAGAGACATGAGTCTCTGCATATCTAGTTTGGACCTTAATGACATAGCTAAAACACACACACACGCACGGAGGATGTACAGAAAATATTTCATGAGGAACTGCGAGGCTCAAAATGGAAGGGAAACACGAGCCCTTGTGACCTTCACTTCAACTAGCCAAGTTCCTCTGAGCAGCCGGCTATGAACAGGGAGTTCTGTTTGAGGTCATGTTTTCCTTGAGGCTGTTGTGTTCGAATATTTGATTCCTTACTTCTGCAAAAATAGATTTAAACTAGTGCTGCAAAAAAATTTAAAAATCATCTGTTGAAAGAGTGCAGCTTTCAATCTGTAGCTGAAGTGATCCATCAGGGTTATAAGTAATACACTGCTTCACTCCAGAAATATTCATACTGGGTGAAAGGGTAGGATATCCTGTCGGTCAAGAATACTTCAAACACACATAGTTTAGGTTTCTCCTATTTTAAGAGCTTTTGGGAGTGGTGGATTCTTCCTATGGTAAGGGAGGAAAGCTTGCTCCCGATTGCTTCTGACCTACTTTGTTTTGATGGTTCAGGCAAAGAAATGATCCTCCCAGTTTCTCCATTCAGTACTGTGTGTCTAATCACCGGTTGTGGACCAAATATGCTGAGTGAAGTGAACCCAGAAAGAAAAGCAACTCCTCTCCAACTAATGAAAACAAACGGGTGGTGGTGGATGTGATTCAGGAATAGTTAAGAACTTTGTTATGGTCAGTCCCAAATCTAGTAGTTGGATTGTGTGGAGTTGTACTGAAGGCACAGAGGTGGTGAAGCAAAAGACCAAAACAAAAACGAAGCAATAAGAGCAGGGCTCTTCTGTTTGTTTATTTGAAACATCCACATGTGAGCCCTTAGTTTGACAGCTCCCATGCGTGGTTTCCCCCAAAGTTTTCTTAAGCTCAGCATCCAAATGCAGAGAAAGAACCACTGTTGGAAGTCAGAAATCCTTCCCGATCTATGAGTAGATCCTGATCCAGCTTCCGTGTAGAAGAAAGACTGATCATGGAGTTGTATCTTTTATTATTATTTTTGGTAACTGCCACATCAAGCGAGTATTGTGCAAACTGGATCTGTTCCTTAAAAAGATAAAAATAAAAATAAAGATAAAAATAAAAGCAAAACCCACGTTCCAAATAAACGTGTTTGGAATTGCACTCAAGTTGCTAACAACTCAGAAGGACATTTTGAATACCGCTGGGTCGCTGCTTCATTTATCACCAGTTATGACCCTTTCTGAGGAAGAAAGCAGTGGGAATGTGTTGCTCGGAAAATCTGAGACCATTTGAGATAAGGAAAGTATTCTGAAAATGCAGGATTTATTGCAAAGTAAATCTTGTGAATCTTTTTAATCTACCTCAAACTCTAGTGGGAATTATACACAGATACCTTTGTGTACCAACATGGGAATTCATTGCCCTAATTTTAGTTTTGCTGCATAGTTTCTTTTTTAAAAAATAATTCACTTCAGAATTCCTCCTTTTGTTTTTGCAGGAAAGTAGCATCTGAAGATGACAGGTTTATTGCACAGCTGCTGTCGTTGAGCTTTCTATGGCCCAACAGCATTCTAGGTAATGTTTACAATCACTATCTACCTTCTGTTTCCAACAGCAAAAACACAGTTCTTACCTAGGGGAGATTCTTTTATACTTTGTCCTCCCATTCTCCATTGTTCTTCACTTGCTGGAACACTTTTCCACTGAGTTGTGTTCTTCTAGAGTTAAGCCGTCTGTGTATTCCATTTGCTCCACTCCTTACTAATTCATTCTGGCCGTAAAATGGAAATGTCATGTTCATGTATAAACTTGTAGCTATTTTGCATCAAGAGCACATGAGTTCAGACTCTAGATAGAAGGCTGCAAATATTGGGGTATAACGTTACTTTTACAAGGAGTCATGCAACCAGCGTGCCAACTAATCAGCTATAAATGGCTATGCCTGTTTCTCTAGTTCCATTTGCTCAGTTTCAGTATTTTTGTTTTAAGGGTGCCACCACCAGGAGCTTAGAGAAACAGAAACTTTAAAGACATATAAAAGCAACCCAGCATGACAGAAATTAAGGTGCACTAATACTGTGCTGTAAGATTACGTTAAACCACAGAGCCTAGGACTTGCTGATCAGAAGGTCGGCAGTTCAAATCCCCGTGACGGGGTGAGCTCCCGTTGCTCGGTCCCTGCTCCTGCCAACCTAGCAGTTCAAAAGCACGTCAAAGTGCAAGTAGATAAATAGGTACTGCTCCGGCGGGAAGGTAAATGGCGTTTCCGAGCGCTGCTCTGGTTCACCAGAAGCAGCTTAGTCACGCTGGCCACATGACCCGGAAGCTGTCTGCAGACAAACGCCGGCTCCCTCGGCCCATAGAGCGAGATGAGCGCCGCAACCCCAGAGCCGGTCATGACTGGACCTAATAGTCAGGGGTACCTTTACCTTTACCTTTAAGATTACGTTGGGTTTGTGTGGAGTGCCAGGGCAAAATGCTGATGTGAAAATGGGAATGTTAACAGTGTGTCTGTGCTTTGCTTTTAGAGGGGCAACTCATCTCTTGGGCTGAAAATGTTGCAGGTTACCTGTCAGTGTCAACTCAGTCTCCGACACAAATTGGAATTCTCCTGGTGCATAAACTGATGTCTCTTGTGACACATCCTTAAGGACTGTGGAGGTGGGTGGTATGGCTGGTGATTAGAAGGAGTCATGAGAGTAACATTAAAAAATGGAGAAGTCAGAACAAAACGACTAAGGAAGATAACAAGCATGATACAATACAGTGGTACCTTGGGTTAAGTACTTAATTCGTTCCGGAGGTCCGTACTTAACCTGAAACTGTTCTTAACCTCAAGCACCGCTTTAGCTAATGGGGCCTCCCACTGCTGCCGCGCCGCCGGAGCACAATTTCTGTTCTCATCCTGAAGCAAAGTTCTTAACCTGAAGCACTATTTCAGGGTTAGCAGAGTCTGTAACCTGAAGCGTATGTAACCTGAAGCATATGTAACCTGAGGTACCACTGTAATTTAAAAATCCTTTAACAATTCAGACAACACAACTCCACTTACAAAATGTATTTAAAAAAATTTTTTTTAAGGAAAAAACAAATTCTGGAAAATTTCAGGTTTCAAAATACCAAAAGGATGAGCTGCCCTTTCAATCAATATTTCGTGGAGGAGAAAAAAGATTGCAGGAAGGTGTGATTAACAGAGGAAGCATAAGGTGAAGAAAAAACTTTGTTTTGCTGAGAATAAGGACACCATATGACCTTCGGGGCAAAATACCACCCAGGGAGCTGGGAGCCAAAAATTATTAACATTAGTAAAACCTAAGTTGCTCAATCAATTGTGAAATGTTTGTTTTTTTTAAAGAAGACAGTCAAAGTCACTTACATCAGTTTCAAATTACAAGGTGGTTAGTGAATTGAATGACTTAATGAGCTGATTTTGTGCAACCAAATGAAAAATTCCAGCAAGCTCCATCCCTGTTTTCTGACGTAGTTATTCCAGTTCCCGAGAGTTCTTTAGAGCTCTTCCAGACACTAGAAACTGACATCTTAGTGGTTACTAAAAATTACAGTAGATGCTTGTTATGCATTAGTTTAGATTAGAACTTACAAAAATAGAACTTAACAATGGCAGCAAAGGAGATTTAGGGACCTGCTGATAGGTAACTTTACATACATGCTCAAAAGCAGAATTGCAAAATGTAGCTACAAAGGGACACTGCCACCACATGTATCAGACAGTGCTTTTCCAAACATGGGGTGCATTTAAACCACCAGAAGTTTGTTTGCTTGTTACTGTGTGCAAAACTAAAGTCATGTGTCTCTGCTCCAAGCCCAATGATTTGGAAATAAGTGGAACTTCCTTTAAGCAAATGTGAGTAGGATTTCCACCTTAATTAGTCCATTTATTCTTACTGGAAGATGCCAACCTTTCCTACCATAGCTAACCAATGGTTACCAAATGTTAGGCATACAACTTTGGATATGAACCCTCTCCCTAGGTTGGGATGTGTAGCTAAGCAGTTGTGCCCCAGCCCCTGTTGGTTGTCCTTCAGGTCATAGGCACACATATACTCAAACCAGTGGCGTAGCGTGGGTTGTCAGCACCCGGGGCAAGGCAAGTAATTTGCGCCCCCTAACCCGTGGATTTGCGCCCCCTAACCCGTGGATTTGCGCCCCCTAACCCGTGGATTTGCCCTAACCCCAGATGTTGCGCCCGGTGCGGCCAGCCCCCCTGCACCCCCCACGCTACGCCACTGACTCAAACATGCATAAATGCAGAAGCAAAGAACCGCACTAGCACTTGGTGGTCTCAGTAGGGCACAATAATGAAATTACATCAACCCCCTGCTCCCCTAGTGTCTCCTTAATGTAATTGCTTCCTGCTTCTCCCATGGGATGTTGTGATAATGAGATTTCAGAACAAGTGCTTCTCGCAGGGTTGACATGAGATTTCAAAGATGGTAAAGAAACCTAAAATTGAAATGCTACCTACATGAGCACATGCACTTTCCGTTAACTAGAACTTAGGAAAGTTTTACGCCATTGTAATTTTCACTCCTTACATTTTGGATTGTTCTGCACATAGAATCATAGAACTCTAGAGTAGGAAGGGACCCCAAGGGTCATTCAGTCTAACCCTCTGCAATCTCAGCTAAAGCATCCATGACAGATGGCCACCCAGCCTCTGCTTAAAAACTTCAAAGGAAGGAGAGTCCACAACCGCCTGAGGGAGACCTTTCTCTTTTGAAGTAAAGGCAAAGGCAGCACTGAAGAACCATACAAAGTTTACATTTATCTGTATTAGAGTTTCCCAAACTTGGGTCTCCGGCTACAATTCCCATCATCCCTAGCTAGCAGGACCTGTGGTCAAGGATGATGGGAATTGCAGTCCAAAAAAAATACAGTGATATCTTGGGTTAAGAACTTAACTCATTATTGAGGTCCGTTCTTAACCTGAAACTGTTCTTACCCTGAGGTACCACTTTACCTAATGGGGCCACGCGATTTCTGTTCTCATCCTGAAGCAAAGTTCTTAACCTGAGGTACTATTTCTGGGTTAGTAGAGTCTGTAACCTGAAGCGCCTGTAACCCAAGGTACCACTGTAAATGAAGACCCAAGTTTGGGAAACTCTGATCTAAATGTTACACTTATGTGTGTACAACTTTGCATTGAATGAAGCGAAGCAGAAAGAGAAACATTCCACTTTAATAGTGACCCTGACAGATGATCTGTTAATTCCAAACTGGTTTGCTGTTAGGGGCAAACAATATATGATGCTGAATGTAGGACTTGGTGTCATGCCTAGCTCTGACTGGGTGCCAGGCATGCAAGGATGAACTAGACGCCTTACAAGACATGGACCTTGAAGAGCAGGGAGGGCCCACTGAGTTCCAGGTTCTCTGAATTGATACCTGAAGGCATGTCAGAGGAGGAGGTGGTGCCATCCCCCAATCCTTGAGAGTGCTGGTGCCAGAAGCTCGGGGTCCAGGCCGAAGAGTGATGAAAAGTATCTAGGGACCCCAGAGTCAGTACGCTACCTATGAGTAGGGGGTTTACAGGTGTATAAGCAATTACTGATACTCCTTCACTGCCAGCAGCTGTCATTAGGCTGCAGTTGAGGAGGCCAGAGTATATATAAGGCCTCTTTCCCAAGTCTTCCTGTTGTTGGAAGCATCCCAGGGATCTGGTTAGTCCCCGCTTGCTGTGTTGTACCTTCCAAGAAAAACCCTGGACTGTTTGTGGACATAGTATTGGAATCCTGATGTGTCTTAAATGAACGCTTGGTTTGTTTGGACTTGGTTTGCATGGTGAGAGGCAGGGCTTTTCTTCAGCCACAACTCACTAGAACCCAGTTCTGGTACCTCTCAGGTGGGCGCCATTGCCATTATAAGAGAAGCAATGATTCTTCAACATCAATTTCGTTGGAATGGTCATGTTGTGCGCATGCCCGAATATCGTCTTCCAAAGCTGCTCTATTCCAAACTTAAAAACAGAAAGCATAATGCTGGTGGTCAACAAAGGAGGTTTAAAGACACTCTCAAGGCAAACCTTTAAAAATATAGTATAAACACAGAGATCTGGGAAAAACTGGCCTGCAAGTGCTCCAATTGGAGAATGGCCTTTACCAAAGATGTCGTGGGCTTTGAAGACGCTTGAACTCAGGACGCAATGGAGAAATGTGCTAAGAGGAAGGCATGTTTGGCAACCCCTCACCGTGATCAACTCTTGCCTGGAAACCAATGTCTCCACCGTGGAAGGACGTGGGAGTCCAGAATTGGCCTCCACAGTTATGGACTCGCTGTTAAGACCGTGTTCATGGAAGACAATCTTACTCAGCTTCAAGGGATCGCCAAAGAAGAAGAGAAAACGGGAGGCGTTCATGAAGAGTTTCAGCACCTCTTTTTCTAGAAAAATAACACTGGCGAGCGGCTTACATCCCCTGCAAGCCAAGGGGACCACCAGAGTGCGGCATTTTGGAGTCCTAGAGGGTTTGTGTTTTTTGGCACGGCGGTAGGGAGGGAAATGGGGTGATTTTCCTCAGGAATGATGTGCACCAAGAGCTTCCGTTCTCTTTTATTTCTCTGGAGGCAGGTGGCAGCGGCCTTGTCTCCAGCCGCAGTGATATTATCATTACAGCTCAGGGCCAGGAGAGGAAGGCGAGGCCCTGGGGGTTAGGATAGGTGAGGCGCCCCTCTTCCTCCTCCTCCCTCCCAAGCGTCGCCAGCCTCTGCGCCAAGCAGCGCAGAGCCGAGGCCCCTCTTCTTCTTCATTGCCGAGGCTGACTTCAGGGGTTTATATTTAGCCCATTGTGTCCAAAGGGAGACTGCAGCGCTCGCAGAACAGACCCGCCGCGCGAGCCCAGGGAAGGGGGGAGAAGGCGGGCGCCTAGGTGACAGAGACGGACGAGCCAGGTGGCGCTGCTTGCCGACTGCGCAGCGACGGGGCGACGCGGGGAGGCGGCTGCAGGCGGGAGCCCCTCCAGGCTGCGGGCAGGGAGGCGCTGAAGGTGCCGGCGAGGCAGCGCCAAGGAGCAGCGGGGAGGAAGGGAGCCGAGCCGAGCAGCCACCCACCACGGCGGCGGCGGCGGCACAATCAGTAGCCGCCTGGGTCGGTGCCCTGGGAAAAGATGGTCGCTGCTCACACTTCCCATTCTTCCTCCTCCACCGAGTGGATCGCTTGCCTGGATAAAAGGTACCATCGGCGCCTTTGTTTTTTTTTTGGGGGGGGTGAGGGAATGGGGTGCACCCTCCTGACTGGGTGTCGTCCCCCTCTCCTCTTATCCCTTCGCTACAGTCGTGGCCTATATAGGAATACATTCAACCCACGAAGCAGCTGGGTGGGAATATCGAAATCCCTGCGCGGGAAGAGGGCGGGGTAGTGGGTCTGCAGGGGACCCCCGTGTTTGTAAGCGGGGGGCAGCGCTTTCTCCACACGGGTGTATTATCGTGTGTCTCTGTGGAGAGGTGAGAACAAGCCCCGAGGGGACACGCGTTTCGCCTGGGAGATCATGCACGTGCCCGAGGAATAGGAAACGAAAGGGTTGTTCCCCACCCCCACCCCCGCACCCCATAGGAGCTTCTGGGTCCGCCTCGTGTCTTTCCCGGCCTCCCGCTGCTGCTGCTGGTGGTGGTGGCTCCTGTGAGGGCTCTTGCTGCAAGGCCTGTGCATTTAGGCACTGCTGGCAAGGGAGAAACGGGGAGATCAATAATCCATCGGTGCATAAGCACCTACCTTGGAGATGGGTCACAAGACTTTGGGTGGGTGGGGTGGTTTCCCAGAAGGCAACTTGGTGGAAGATATGATCACTGTGTCCATCTATATTATTGTTGTTGTTATTATTTATTTAGCATCTTATGCAGTAACATATATATGTGTGTGCGTGCGTGCGTGTGTGTATAAATGTTACACTGCAGAAGATGCTCTCTCTCGTTCTCTCTCTCTCTCTATGTATATATACAGTGGTACCTCGGGTTACATACGCTTCAGGTTACATACGCTTCAGGTTACAGACTCCGCTAACCCAGAAATAGTACCTCGGGTTAAGAACTTTGCTTCAGGATGAGAACAGAAATCGTGCTCCAGCGGTACGGCAGCAGCAGGAGGCCCCATTAGCTAAAGTGGTGCTTCGAGTTAAGAACAGTTTCAGGTTAAGAACGGACCTCCGTAACGAATTAAGTACTTAACCTGAGGTACCACTGTATGCGCTAACTTTTCCAGAATGATGTTTCAGTTGTGGGATGGTACGAGTGTATAAGAGAGAGGGAGACATAGTGAAGACATAGGCCATTGCAATTATGCCTGGTCAGATTGTCCAGGGATGTCTAATCTGACTGGCAGAGAGACTCTCTGGGGTTTCAGGCAGATTGACCATGTGGGTTGGGGGGGAATACTGTCCTTGGGAAGCCCTAAAAAGGTGATATTCATGTACATTCTGACTCCATATTCTTAATGTGTTGGTGTGGGTTGATTTTATTGTGTGGCTTGATTTCGTAGGAAAGCGAAGATGCAGTGGTGAGATGGACTTAGCTGGCCTTTCCGCCCCTGAAATGAGATGGTTCTGTATGAACTTGGGGTCCCTGGTGTATCTGTGTAGTGCGTTATACTGCTATACTATATACACATACCCTTTGTGGTATATTCCAAAAAATGATTCAGTCAAACAAGGAGGCCACTTGGCATCTCAGATGCTTGAAGACCACGCACCAAGCTGCATGCATGTAGCTGCTCACAACATGGATCCTATTGCTCACCACGGTGGATTTCACCACCCCATCGCAATCCACAACAACTGTGGTTAGCAGTGGAGTAGCGTGGGTTGTCAGCACCCGGGGCAAGGCAAGTAATTTGCGCCCCCTAACCCGTGGATTTGCGCCCCCTAACCCGTGGATTTGCGCCCCCTAACCTGTGGATTTGCCCTAACCCCAGATGTTGCGCCCGGTGCGGCTGGCCCCCCCCTGCACCCCCCACGCTACGCCACTGGTGGTTAGTGAGGTGGAATTGGCATATTGGTGTGGTGTGAGGAGTTATGCAGGAGAGTCTTGTCTCCAAGGCCCACCTGCAACCGTTCTCGGTTTTCAAGCAGACATGGCAGGGTCACTTGTTCCAGATGACTGGCCCTCTGGCTTAGAGCAGGGGGTTCCCAAACACTAGCCCATGGGCCGCTGCTTCATTCAGGTAGTTCAGTGTGTCTGTGAATTTGTGGCTGAAGTCAAGAGATGGCACATCCATCGTATTAAATATATTGATTTGTAATTGTATATTTTTCGTTGCTTTTATTCCTTACGCTGTTTTATGACAAATGCATGTTATACAATAAAATGAAGCCTGTAAGAAATGAAAGGAATAAAAAGACAGCGTTGAAAGGAGTGTATCTGGCACTGCACATTACAATTACTACAACGGGTGTAAAAATCTGCCAAGACCTGCAGCAATTTGCAAGTGGTCCGTGGTGGTGGTGGGAGTTCTTGAACCACTGGCTTAGTGCAGATGAGAATACCTTTATCACTGCACCCACCAATACAAGTATGCCAACTCTCCCCTTGTCACTTCCATTTTCTCTGGGGATTTGAATTCCCATTTTCAAAACCCCCGAGAGTTAACATCTCCTCTTACCTGACTACATTCCTGGAGTCTTATCCTTTCTCCTTCACATGAAAGTGAAAGATCTCTCTACCTCATGTCAGTAAAAGCCAAGTTGGTGACAGAATGACTCTCATCACTTCATTCTCTTCCCCACCTTAAAATGTCTTAAATGATTTCTTCATCACCATGGACCGCAAATGTGATTGTTCCCGGATGCTGGCAGGCAGGGTAATTTCACATTGGATCTGATTGTAGGTTTGGCAGTAAACAATACGTTGTTAGTCACTGTTCATTAACACTGATTGATGGGTGAAAAGAGAGTAGTAAAGCAACATTTTCCCTTAACGCACCTGAATTATTCTTGGGGATTGGATATGGCAAAAAAAGGACTAGTGTGATCTCATCCTATCACCGGCAATCACATAATAGTCATCTTGCAGTGTGCACCATTCATGACCTTAGCTGATCATACTGATTGTAAAATTGATTTCAGTAGGTTATATCTCTTCAGCTGTTTCCCTAAATTTATTGTTGAGCGTTTTTCAGGTAAATGGTGCATATTTATTCAGGAGTATGGCTTTCACTGAGTATGGCATTCACACCAAGCCTTTGCTTCCCCTAAAGTATCCTGGGAAGTATAGTTTTTAAAGGTGCTGGGAATTGGCTCTTTGAGGGAATAAACTGCAATTCCCAGTATTCTTTGAAAGAAGCCACGTGCTCCACTCTAAATGCGCTTTGAGTGTATTGTGTGTATGCAGCCTTCAAAGCGCATTTAGAGCACATAGCTTCTTTCAGCGCATGGTGTTTATGCAGCCTTCAGTGGGGCTTACTCCCAGGTAAGTGTGTATACTGTGTGTGGCATTAAGAGTTAAGGCCCTGTGCAGCGTATGGGATTGCAGCCTACAGAGTCGTGCCTCATACTGTACAGATCTGAAAATGCCAGAGAGGGAGAAATAATGTGAGACAAGGCTGTGGTGTGAAGAAGGCCTATGATAATAGCAACCTCACAGAAGCTAAGCTGGTATGAGTCTGATGAAGACCTCCTTGGGAATTCTGCATGAGCGCTGTTGAAGAAAGGCAGCTTATCAAAGAAATTGCTTTCCAGGCTAAACAGCACAGCTGTTATTTTTTGCTGACAGTGACTTGCTTATAGCCACACCTAATTTAGCCCGGTTTGGTACCAAAAGAACGGGTACCTTTCCACCCAGCCCTTCATGTCTCAAAGAGGGAGGCTGCTAGGTTGTAAACTCTCTTGTCTCCAGAGTGGTGGGCAAATGTCTGTCTTGTAGGAACTGCTTCGTAATTTACTAGAACCTTGAGGCATGCCTGTCAAAGCCATATTCAAAATGGTGGCACAGTGAGCAAAGCTGATGGGCTACTGCATCCCAATTGAAATAAATAAAAGCCGCCTCAGAAGATCTCAAAACCAGGGCAGGCTTGGATACCCTGGACCCAAGCCATGTTGGGCTTTGTAGCTCATAACCAGCACTTTGAATTGAGCCTGGAAACTGACAGGTGGAGCAGTTACAACAAGGAGTTTGCATTCCTCTTGTAACTGGCTCTGGTCAGCAATATGACTGCAGGATCTTGGACCTGCTGAATTTGCCCAACACTTTCTAAAGGTAGCCCCATGTAGCGCACGTTACTGTCATCCAAATGGGATGAAACTAAAGCTGTTCAGATATTTGGACCCTAAGTTGTTTAGGGCTATAAAGCACCAGGACAAATTGGGCCTGGAAATGAATAAGCAGTCAGTGTAACTCTTCAATGTGTAATATGGCTCCATTTCCCCACAACGGATTTGTTGTAGCTGAATTCTTCAGCAGTCGTATTTGAGGGCAGCACCGCATCTAAGGCATTGCAACTCTTGTTGTGCAAGACCCTCTGGTTGGTTATGTACACCTGAGGCTGATTCCCTCATCCCTTGAAGAAGGCAGGGTCTGATCCTGGGAGCCATGATCCTAAGAGACCAGAATTGAAATCTCTTTAAATCAGAGTTGAAGACTGGATATATGTGAGCCCAACATGTATTCCCAGCTTGCTAGGCTATGGTTTACTAAGCTAGGAACTTTGTGTCCAAAAGTAGTGAGGTACTCTTGTGTCTCAGTACTCTTACTCAATGCTTAGAAGATCAAAGTTAAGAGCACAGCATCCCCTCATTGCAAAGTAAGTCTTCCAGACTTCTTGCTGTGGTCTAAAAAAGAATGGCCACATTTACATCTTTGTTTTATAGAATTTAAGATGATGCATGTTCCATATGAACGATGATGTTCAAAGATCACACCAGTTAGCCCAAGGAATACAGTTCCATACAATGAAGTATATATTAATTCTTAGGCTCTCTTTGCAGTTTTCAGAACCTGCAGTGCCTTTGCCAGCTCTTGTGCTCGCTTGCAGGAGCTGATCACAGAAGAAACCATGTAATGCCACTGTCCTGGTGTGTCAAGAATGTTATGATCCTTGCTTGGCTTTTCATGAATTATTTAAAGATTGAGGGTTGCTTTGAGGACACAATGAACTGAGCTAGTCCTTTGCGGTGTGACCTTTGTTTGAGTGTACCTTTTGAAAACGAATATATAAGTACAGCATTAACGCTAAAGCAAACAGATGGTGCATGCAAAATGCATGTGATTATGGGCAGGCTCTATGTGCTTTTCAAGGAGGAAAAAGGTAGCCAGAGCAACAAATGTGTGTGTTTGTGGGGAAGCTTCAGAGGTTTCCCAGGTGCTAGGTGAAGTCCTCAGGGATGCCATTGCGACGATTGGCATCATGCTGACAACTCCAAGACTTGAGGAATGGTAATGCTGGACAGGATTGGTGCCAATCTGTATTATTTGCCTGATGATGATGATTTGCCTGGTGTAGGGATGTGGGTGGCGCTGTGGTCTAAACCACTGAACCTCTTGGGCTTGCCAATCAGAAGGTTGGCAGTTCTAATCCCTGCAATGGAGTGCGCTCCCGTTGCTCGGTCCCAGCTCCTGCCCACCTATCAGTTTGAAAGCATGCCAGTGCGAATAGATAAATAGGTACCACTGCGGCGGGAAGGTAAATGGCGTTTCCATGCGCTATGGTTTCCATCACGGTGTTCTGTTGCGCCAGGAGCGGTTTAGTCATGCTGGCCACATGACCCGGAAAGCTGTCTATGGACAAATGCTGGCTCCCTCGGCCTGAGAGCGAGATGAGCGCCGCAGTCCCATAGTTGCCTTTGACTGGACTTAAAGATCCAGGGGTCCTTTACCTTTACCTATTTGCCTGATAATAAGTAAGAGCAGATCAAACCAGGCTGCACCAAGTCTTAATTAAGCAGATTTAATTGAACTTGATACAGATTTAATGAAAACCTGACATACATTCGTTGTGTTTGCAACTGGGTGTGCCAGTCACACTCCTCCTGCCTTGCAGGTTAGATTTGGGAGTTCTGCTTTTCAAATTAAAAATGGTTAGACAAATGGTTAGCAGATCTTCCAATAGAGAACATGAGGCACTTGGCCATTGGTTGCTTTGTCTTAACTCTTGGTATGTTGCTTAGTAGTGATAAATTCTTTTCGTTGTCCTAATATTGCACTTAAGAAAAAAGAAAGATCATCATCATCATCATCATCATCAATTATTTTAAAAAGGATACAAGCTGATGCTGTCCCGATCCACTAAAAATCCTGACTAATCCCAATGAAGATTTATATATATTTATATAAATACTGATATACCACAGTATTATGAAAATATATCACAGCATTTTTGTAACAATATAGAAATGTAAAGCCAGACAATAATATAATATGTTTAAAACAAGGCCACAGCAAAAAAATAAATGAAAAACAAATATCGATAGACTATTGTGGGTGGTGCTTACTTAATTGCCTGCATAGGCCTTGGTGGAATAGAAAAGTTTTTAGTAGGCGTTAAAAATTTGGCACAGAAGGGACCCACTGAATATTAATTGGCAAAGTATTCCACAAGACTAGACTGATGGCACTAAAGACTCGGTTTCTTGTTGTTGTCGATGAGCCTCATCAACTGGGGGAGAGATGACCAACGACACTCTGAACAACTTGGGTTCAGCCAATCCCTGAGGTATCCTGGCCCCACGTTGTTCAGGACTTTGTGAATCCTTACAAATTATTTGTAAAACAACAAATGGCAAATGATAGTCTGAAGAGGCAAGATAACAGGATGACCAAAGGTGGACAGTGGCTTTGTAGGAAGCCCTTGAGCCATGACTGGTGCGTTTAAAAATGGCGGAGAGGAGGAGAGATCCAGAGTTAGACGTTACTGCAGTATTCTGAGCATGTAGCAAGAAAAAGCCATAGTTGTGCTGGGGCTTGGAAGTGTTCAGAGAGACTCAGCAGCCTAGCACAACTGTGAGGCTCTCTTCCCCCACTTGCCTGCAGCAGCCTCAGAGCCTGAGCTTCCGGGATTATCTGAGCATCTTAGCCAAAACGGCAAGGCTTAGCATTCCTGTCTGGAACTGAATTTTTATGCTCGGCTACAGAGGCACTCTTGAGTGGCTCAGCATTCTAGTGTCAAAATGAGTGGCAAGTTTCCTTTTCTGGCTTGCACCTCAAGGACGGACACTATCCCTGTTGATGCGCGAGGCGTCCAAAATACTCAGAGCGCCATAAGCACACCCAATCCTAATGTCCCCTTCCTCAGTTCCCACATTGTGAAGGAAGTCTGGGGGTTGTTTTGTCATGGTTACCAGCGGGCGATGGAGGAATACTTGCCATGAAAGGTCTGGTAAGCAGAATTGTGTACCCTTTGCAGAATAAAATTCTGAGCTTCCCATTGCAAAACCCCTAGGGAAACCCAACAAAACATTTAGCAGATGCTGACCTAAAATTTATGAATGGGGCTGAAGATACTGTAGTTACTAATCTGGGGCCTACCCTGATCAGACTGAAATACTTGAAGTCCCTTTGATTTCAATCAAAAGGTTAAGTAGGTGTAATAAAGCGTAAAAGCATGCTTACAAGTAATTAATTTGTTGCTGGTTCAATTAGGCTCAGTAAGTTTGTTTTAAGTTATTCCAATTACAGGGATTTTTTTAAAGCCCACAAGCTGACTTCTGACACCATTTATAAAAACAGCTTGACCATAAATCAATTTTCTCTTGAGATTTTCAGCCTGCAAGAATTTTTTTTTTAAGGTTTATGAGGTTTCAGCAGAGTAGTAATCACTAGATTTGTAGCTAAGTGCTTTCCTGACAAAGTGGGATCTGTCCCATAAAAGCTTATGCCCACAAGTATTTTAAGCATCACAGGACTCTTAATTTCTCTTTTTGTTTGGAATCTCTGGATTTTAATTTGATTTCACGTTTGAGTTTGTAAGAGAGTCTAAATCAGTGGTCTCCAGCTGTTTTTGGACTACAGTTTCCATCATCCCTGACCACTGGTCTTGCTAGCTGGCAATGATGGGAGTTGTCATCCAGAAACAGCTACACACACACACACACACACACACAATGAGTGGACTCCCTACCTTTCCACCTGTGTCAGCACTGACACACTGCTGCAGGTGTCCTGATCACATTTCAGAGATACAATAAATTTAATTTTTCATGGTACACTAATGCTTGCTCCTTTTAAGACAGCTTGCAGTTTGAGCACTGTTCAGATACTATAAACAGATTGCCACCATTGATTGCTTGATGATGGCACTGCACAAAACTTGTGCAGACAAACAGTGATGAAGCCTGAATTTCTGGTCTGCGAAGAAATAATCAACTGACCGTTTATTATTTAATTAGCAGCTAAATAATTGCTGTTACAACTTCCAGCCATTCTTCTGAAAACTTGGACAAACCGTTGGCAGTTCAAAAACAGTCAGGCAAAAAGATTTTCATTGGTTCAGACTCTTAAAAAATCTGTGGTGGATCTTAGAGTTCATCTCATACAGTGTCTTTCATGTGCATTGAGTTCTTTTTCAACTAGAGCAGCCCGCACAGGTACACGTTGCAGATTGTTTCTGGGGCCATGCAGTTGCCTTGCTGCTGCAACTGATCAAGAGTGGAATTTCTTATCAGAGCCAGAATTCAGTAGCCAAAGAACCTTCACCCATCCATACTGAACCACCCAGAATCTATCTGGAAAGATAGGCTTGTAGGTATTTTATTTATTTAAGACCCCACCTTTTAATTTTACACACACATACACAATAGGCAGCTTTCAGCAATAAATAATACATATATTAACACCTGAATAGGCAAAAAATCAACATCAGATAAAATCAGCATCCCTGGTTTGTTTTTTAAAAAGCATCAATTATATTTTATTACATTTCAGCATTTCTAGCATACACAGTCAAAACACGGTTACATCTTTTTTATTTTTGTCGACTTCCCACCTCATTTGTTGTTTTTCCCCTTCTGCTGCACCTTAGCTTCTAAATCAGCATCTCTGTTTATTAAGAGCATGAACAAATACACACACACACACACACAGTCTTAAAACAGAAAAAGGTTTTGTGTCAGATTAACATTTCTATAGCAGGAATTCCACAGCCTGGCACCACTCTGGAAAGGGCCTTATTGATGATTGTCACATGCCTAACCTCTGAGGTTGGGGACATCTGGATATGACCTTAACTGTCAAGTCAGGTGCATGTGAGAGCTGGTGGTCCTTGAGATATCAGGGATGCCGCCAGACGCAAGGGCTGTAACTCAACAATAGAATACCTGCTTGGCAAGAAGAAGGACTTGGATATCCATTGCCTATGCAATCTGGGCTGCAGCCGACTCTTCACTGAAATGCTGGGGAACTGCTGATAGTCAATGGTATAAGGCAGCTTCCTATGTACTTATGCATAGCCTCAGAAACCAAAGTGAGAATGAGTAGCGTTGCCATTTGTTAAGGAGAACAAAGCTTCTGGTGCACTGCAGAGTCCGTACCCCGTTCCCCACCAGCAAAAGGCTCATACAAGTAAACAAAGCAAACATGCTTTACTTGCATATTCTGTACAGATCACAGAACCCGGCTCTTTTCTCGAGGCAGCGTTTCGGTCTCCCTGGCCTAATTCTCCAGGAGGGTGCTGGAGGTAGAGAGAAATGTTTATGAAATGGTAGCAGAGGGAAGACTCTTCTGAAACATCATCATTTCGAAGCTCCTTCCCTGATCAAAGAAGCACGATTATTTGGGCACATCCAAGGCTGCAGAGACATCGCCTTGCCAACAAAGGTCCGTATAGTAAAAGCTATGGTTTTCCCAGTAGTGATGTATAGAAGTGAGAGCTGGACTATAAAGAAGGCTGATCGCTGAAGAATTGATGCTTTTGAATTATGGTGCTGGAGGAGACTCTTGAGAGTCCCATGGATTGCAAGAAGATCAAACCTATCCATTCTTAAAGAAATCAGCCCTGAGTGCTCACTGAAAGGACAGATCCTGAAGCTGAGGCTCCAATACTTTGGCCACCTCGTGAGAAGAGAAGACTCCCTGGAAAAGACCCTGATGTTGGGAAAGATGGAGGGCACAAGGAGAAGGGGACGACAGAGGACGGGATGGTTGGACAGTGTTCTTGAAGCTACCAGCATGAGTTTGACCAAACTGCGGGAGGCAGTGGAAGACAGGAGTGCCTGGCGTGCTCGGGTCCATGGGGTCACGAAGAGTCGGACACGACTAAACGATTAAACAACAACAACAAGGCTGCAGGGCTCATCCCCTTGGGCTTTCAAGATGAGAAGGAATTGTTGGGAATTCCATTCCTACCGCACTGCATATGTGTGGGATTGTTACATGTCACATGTCTGTTTACATTCCAGCACAGATTGTTGGAGTCTTGTGAGCGGAACATCCGCTCTGTATTGCTTTTGTGTTCTCTCTGTCCGAGAAGAACGACAAGGAGAGAAGCCATGTTTTCTTTCTCCTGATTTATGTACAATAAACGTAGCCTAGTATCCATGCCTCGAGCCAGATCTTTTCTGTGTTTACTCTGCTGAGTAACGTGTGCTCATCGCAGACGCACGTCGGAGGAGGATGAGTGATGGATCTCCGCAGCGGCAAGGCTGAGAAGGGGGACGCTCCAGCTGGGGCCTGTCCATCTGGCTTTCCATCCCACGGTTCTGACAGGAATGATTAGCAGATTAAAAAAATAAAAACGGCACTGGTTTTAGTGTGTTCGTTGAAAATACCGTACGTGCTATATTTGTAGGCCCCTTCTGTGAGACTTTGGCACATAATCCCAAAGACTCTTCATATTTTGTGAAGGTTTCCTTAAATATTGTTTCTGGAAAGCTATTGTGGGTAGGGGTGTAAATTAGCAAAAACAGGGAGGGTGGTGGTGGGGTGCAGATTCCATTAAGAATGGCCTTCTCCCTGCACTTGGCGCTGATGTAAAGCCTTATAATACCAGCACCAGGAGCTGCCCGGGAAGGTTTGGCTTATCATCCAAACTGGGGATTGGGGCGAAAGCCACTCTTCCTTAACTATGATCTGCAATGGCAACAGATTGTGCTTAAAGGGGAGGGAGTTTAACCACGATCCTGGATTCAGGTGATAATCTAAATTAATCTTTGCTTCGGTGCCATACCATGCTTTGCTAGAAGGACAGGGGAGAAACGGATGTGAGCTCCTCTCTTGGAGCCAGAATGGTTGAGTGATCCTAGTAAACCAAAGTTTGATTTTGCTGTGATTTGTGAACCAGGCCAGTAAATGGAGGTTCTCATTTTTCAGTGTTTTAAGTTTGGACATGCAGCAGTTTGGAGTAATGCATCAGCTGTACTCTTTGGGTTCTTCTAGATTACCTGTTTATTAAGCATTCATCCTGACTTGTTTGCACAAAGCTTACATGATGGTTCCATTGCACCTAGTCTTTATTTAATATTTATTCTGATTCATTTGTGGGAAGGTTGTAAGACAATAAGTATTCATCCTCCATCCATCCTGATTTGTTTGCGGGCTCTTCTAAATCTTCCCATTCATTATTTGTTCGTTACTTTTCAACGCATTTTCCCATCACCTTCCTAACCATAAAAATCTCAGTTTCTTTTTAAGAATTGAGTTTGTTGTACTAGGGTGGCAGAGTGCTTTAATCCACTGTGCAAACCTAAATTTAACTGTTTGCTTGAATCCTTGCTGCAAAGCGCTGATAGTCTGGAGCTTCTAGAAAAGACCTCTAGAAAAATATTTTCAGTAGCTACTTAAGCATTGCAGAATTCTGTGCAGCTCATCAGAGTCGGTGCACTTTTCTGAAGTTCCTAGTTGAAGATATAATCATCTCCTTGCTGTACTAACACTTATAGCCTAGGATAGGTTGGTATTTTTTGCTGAAGGGTTGAGGGTGTGTGTTTGTGTGTGTGTGTGTATTAATAATCCATAGCCTTTGGGAAAAGGTAACCTATAAAGAAAAATGAACCCATTATTTGATAGACAGGCAAACATCTCATTTCTGTTCTTGCAGGCCTTTGGAGCGCTCTGGTGAAGATGTGGATATTATATTCACCCGGCTGAAAGAAGTGAAAGCTTTTGAGAAGTTTCATCCAAATCTTCTGCAGCAAATATGTCTCTGTGGCTATTACGAAAATCTGGAAAAGGGAATTACATGTAAGATTTTTTTCTCTCTTTCTGTGGATAAGAAAATCTCTTAGCAGTAATCAGAAATCACAAGGTCTTTGAATTATTAGAATGTTGGTAGCATAGAACATTCTTTGTAGCAGTGGTTTGTTTGACTACAGTACTATTGGTCTTGTAAATCTTACTTCCATTTCCGCTGTGTAGTTTGCAAAAACTCTTATTTTTAATAGGAAATCCTTCAGTTTTATGTAAATAAACCCTTTACAATTGTTAGAATAGTCTGCAGCAAACTTGAGTCTCCAGCTGTTTTTGTACTACAATTCCTATCATCCCTGACCACTGTTCTTGCTAGCTAGGGATGATGGGAGTTGTAGTCCAAAAACAGCCAGAGACCCAAGTTTGGGAAAACTCTGGTCTACAAAATCTTTGCATAGGGGCCTGGTAACACTTGACAATAAATTTCCAGACTCTGGCTGCGACACTGCCTTGACAGCGATAAAGGCTAATGACACGGGGAGGACACACAGTTTGCCCCATCGTCAGTACTACATCTGTGCATACTTGTGAGAATTTCCAAATATTGTTACCTCCTCTTTGCACTAGGTTTTCTTAAAAAGCAGCATTGATAAACTACAGCAAAACCTGCAGAATATTATGTACATACATCTGTCACATACAAAGAAAACTGAGCAGGGACACTGTCAAACTACTGAGTCATTGAAGTCACCAAGGCTTCAGCTATCTGTGGCATAGCCTTGTCATAAGGAAGTGTGAATGGCTGGAGGTCTGGCATTAACACCACTGCTGTTTACTTAGCAGTGGTATAGAGGAACCATACCTTGTCAAAAGGATCGTGTTTTGTTTGACAGCTCTAACAACCCCTCTGTGTTGCATTAGGTCAGGAGTCAGCAAACTTTTCCAGCAGGGGGCCGGTCCACTGTCCCTCAGGCCTTGTGGGGGGCTGGACTATATTTTGAAGGGGGGGGGGGGAAATGAACGAATTCCTACGCCCCACAAATAACCCAGAGATGCATTTTAAATAAAAGCACACATTCTACTCATGTAAAAACACGCTGGGCTGGATTGAGAAGGCGATTGGGCCGGATCTGGCCCCCGGGCCTTAGTTTGCCTACCCATGTGCTAGGTGCTCAGGAAGAGCTGGAACCCAAACTTTCCATTGCCATCCTCTCCACGATGGACCTTTCCAATGGGAAGTGATGTCTTTTAAGTGGCCAACATCGTACAGCATGGCAGTTCTTTACATACAAGGGGAGGTTCCTAATAGGTGTTTAGTGACAGAAGGGCGAGGAGCAGGGCTCTGGAGGGAGAAGGAGAAGGGAGAAAACTGTCACAATGCTAAGATTACTAGAATGCAGCTTAAATATCAAGTGATGACGACTTGTAAACTAGCTATCGCTCATCAGTCACCATAGACAGAAAAGTCACACATGCCTTCTAGGTTGCCATCTGGAGAGACAAGCCACATAGCTCTGAAAGATAATGCTACCACAGTTTCTCCTGACTCAGTCCTGCCCACCCCACATCTGTTTTCCTGCCTCCCCCTCTCCTGTTTGCTGAAGCAAGAAGGGTTCTTGACTTGCTGCATAGCAGATGGGAAATGAATGTGAGAATAGGACCATAACAGAAGCAAGCTGAGAGAAGCCATGGCTTCATCCTCTTCCACATTTGTGGGACATGACGGTTTTCCAGGATGTGGCCCAACAACCCGGCTACATCAGTGGCAGACTTCGGGCTTTAAAATTTTGGTGGCCCCCTGTACAATGCCAAAATTTGGTGTGTGTGTCCCCCCACCTTCTGTTCATTGTTGTTATGGTGCCCTCTCGGCTCGGCATCCAGTGCGGACGAACTGGTTGTGCTCCCCTAAATCTGCCTCTTGCTCTAGACCCCCTGCCCATCGTTCCAGACACAATGCTTTTCAATGGAGACAGCTTCTATCATGGCGGCTTCTCCCATTATGGTGTTTTGGTCATCCGTACTCTTTCCTTTGTTACCCTCGAGGCATGAGTTTTGCACCTCTTCAAGGGAAGAAAAGTCAATCAAGGAGGCTGTATTTATTTCTGGGATTGTATTGGCATAGCGCAGAGATGAAAAACCAGTTTTTGGCTCAATTTAAGAAACATTGGGGCCACCCGCCTGTCAATCACACGGCGTCGTTATTTGACATCACCTCTCTGTACAGTTTCATGTAAATGTTTTGAAAGCCCGGGAATCCAGAATAGATCTCTGTAGAATTCCACAGAAAGGTCTCCCACTGGAAGCAACAACAAGCTCCAGTTACCACTTTATAGAACAGGCATAGGCAAACTCGGCCCTCCAGATGTTTTTTGGGACTACAGCTCCCATCATCCCTAGCTAACAGGACCAGTGGTCAGGGATGATGGGAGTTGTAGTCCCAAAACATCTGGAGGGCTGAGTTTGCCTATGCCTGTCATAGAATCCTGCAGTGAGTAGAATAATTGCAGAGAAGCTCAACCCACACAGTTGTGTCCTGAAGGTTACTAAAGGCTGCCAAGAGATCTTGAAGAACCAGCAAGATCCTACTCCCCCAATCCATATCTCTCCTGGTAAAGGTAATTAGCCGGGACAAGCAAAGCCATCTCTGACTGGATGCCAAATTAAACAGCTCCAAACTGAACTTGCATCATGCAAGAACCGAAGAAGTTCCACAGCCACCATCCACCTTGGCCACAACGGAGTTCTGGCGTGCATTGTCAGCAATATGCTGACGGCACACAGCTCTGCTTCTGCTGTACGTCTGCAGATGTGGCAGGTGTATACTGGACTGCTGTCTTGCCTCAGTAATGGACTGGATAAAAGCTAACAAACTGAAGCTCAATCCAGATAAGACTGAGGCGCTGCTAGTGGGTGGTTCCCTAGACCCGATAGATGGGAGGGTGCCTGCTCTTGAGGGTTATGATCCCTCTGAAGGAGCAGGTACGTAGCTTCTTCATGTCTTTCTGTGAGAGGTCCAGAGGGCTGGAACACGAGAACGGGCCTTTTCTGTGGTGGCTCCCCATTTGTGGAATGCTCTCCCCTGGAAGACTTGCCTGGCCTCTTCATTACATATCTTTAGGCGCCAGGCAAACACATTCCTCTTCCCCAAGGCCTTCGGCTAATTAAACAGTTGATGACCTTTTAAACTGTGTGTTTGTGTGTGTGGGGGTGTTCTTTCATTTGTTACTGTCTTATGTATTTTTGTATTTTAATATTTTAAATCACCCTGTGATCCTTGGATGAAGAGCAGTATAGAAATTAAATGAATGAATGAATAAATAAAAACAAAAGATTAGCCTGTGGTTCTCTTAAAAAAAGAGAGAGAGAGAGTACTGTCTCTTTTTAGCTATATCCACCCCCAGTGCTCTGTCCCAACGAAACATTGATTATATGATGCAAATAGGCCAGGCATGTCTCTTGGATCTTCAGGTCTAGACAAGATGAACCATGGGTTGAACAGACATGTTGCAGGCATGAACTGAACCATGTACCCTGCCCACATTATTGGGTGTCAGAAACTGACGCTCATCCAAAACAAACGCAAAATTAACATGAAGAGAATGGCTCTGCTATTAACTCAACATCCGTGGTGGAGTCAAGGTCAGAGCCATTGCGAATGCACCTCTCTGAAAGAAGAAAAGAAAGGTTTGGCAAGTTACCAAAGATTCTCTAACCTTTCCAAAGAATAGGTAGGGGCAAAATGCAAAAGTCCAGCAACTATACAAACAAGAATGTAAAGACCCAGATATTTCTTCTCTGCCTTCACCACTACAGAGTAGGCTTTATGATGCACTAGGCCATGGGTAGGCAAACTAAGGCCCGGGGGCCGGATTCGGCCCAATCACCTTCTAAATCCGGCCCACAGACGGTCCGGGAATCAGCATGTTTTTACATGAGTAGAATGTGCGCTTTTATTTAAAATGCATCTCTGGGTTATTTGTGGGGCCTGCCTGGTGTTTTTACATGAGTAGAATATGTGCTTTTATTTAAAATGCATCTCTGGGTTATTTGTGGGGCATAGGAATTTGTTCTCCCCCCCCCCCAATATAGTCCGGCCCCCCACAAGGTCTGAGGGACAGTGGACCAGCCCCCTGCTGGAAAAGTTTGCCGACCCCTGCTCTAAGTCATGTTTGAGAAAGAAGAATAAGAAAGTGAGGGGTTGAGGGGAGGTGCCAAAGTAGCAGTAGAGGTGGGAAAACACGGGCAGTAAAAAGGCAAACTTAACCCAAATATAGAGGTTTTGGAAACTGTTCTGTCTTCTTGAAAGTATAAGTTCTGATCTGAACATCAAAATGGGTGAAATGGTTCATTGTGCAAACTTTGTGCACTGATGGTTTAACCTGCACCCCCCTCCCCCGGTTTTGTTGTTTATGATGGGATATCGGTAGAAAGCAATAAGGGAGGGTCTACATTTTTTTTAAAATCTTTTTTTCAACCAGTTTAACTGTCAAACTTTAAGTAATCCTGAGAGTTGTAGTTTGATGTGGGTGCTAAACATTATTTTAGGGGTTCCCTGTCCCCACCCACAGTACTATAGAACCATGGTTTGTTTGTTTTTTAAGGAAAGAGAAGTAATATTAATATAGATATGCCCCTTGTTAGAAAGCAGTTATCACACATTAGTCAGCATCAACCATATAGTTACTATATGGTATGTCAACAGCTATGGTTAGTCACCATACAAGTTAAGAATCTGTTGTTCGGAAACAGATGCAATCCCAGCATAGTCATATGGTAATGGTGGTTGAATATACCTTTTAACCTGAGTCCTTTTTCTTTTCTTTTTCTTTTTCTTTTCTTTTCTTTTATTCTTTCTCTTTCTCCTACAGTATTTCGCCAAGGTGATATTGGAACAAATTGGTATGCCGTGCTGACGGGATCTTTGGATGTTAAAGTTTCTGATACGAGCAACCATCAGGTAAAATTACATCTCTGACATGGCTTCAATTGTCTGAAGAAAATGCTACCCTACAACTGGATAAAACTGTTGAGGGGTTTTGTCGATATTGTGCTTTCCCCCCCCCTCGCCCCCCCCCCACATTGACACCGGTGTCAAGTATCAAACGTCTGCGGTAGCAGTGTGAATTGCTTTCAGATGTGAAATATTTTGTGAGCACTTCTCAATTTCTTTTCGTTACTACTGTGTGCGAGGGACTGTGTGTCATGATCCTAACCATCTGTGACTTGGGCACCGATTCAAAAGCCAGAGTTTAGCAACCAGGGACCACCTGACTCTGAAATGTGCAGATTGCAGCCCAGAGTCGGGCCCTAACAAGGAATCGGAGCCTTGCTTCCCCCCCCAAGAAAATCATGCTTGCTTACCACAGACATGTCCTGAAAGAGAAAAAAAGGAAGGCGATCCAGTCCTCTACTAAAAACCAAAGGGTTGACTCTTCAGGGATTTCCATTTTTCAGCGAGGAGGCAGGGCCTGCCTAAAGGCCTGGAGCGCCTCTGCCACTCAGAGTAGACAATTTTGAGCTGGAAAAAACCAATGATCTGTCTCCGTACGAAACAGCTTCCTATGAAGGGATCTGTATTTTTATGATAATTTGCAAAATGCCATGTATACAAGTAAATATTGTGTGGTGAGGGGTGGGGGTGGACAATTAAGATGGAGCTGAACTGAAAGTGTGTGTGTGGGGGGGAACCCATCACTTTTGTTTGTCTCTGAAAACAGCTGTCTAATGTTATATGGCTGATTTTTATGGGGACAGAAGTTGAAGCAGCAAGGGAGGAACTCAGCAGATGTTGGTTTAGTGTTGGAATCCTCTTGGATTTTCATCCTCTTCCTGTACAGGTCTCAGTGATGGTTGGACACAGTATGCTTCTGAATTTCTGAAGTACGTTTCCGAGCACAATTCAAAGTGCTGGTGTTGACCTTTAAAGCCCTAAACGGCCTCGGCCCAGTATACCTGAAGGAGCGTCTCCACCCCCATCGTTCTGCCCGGACGCTGAGGTCCACCGCCGAGGGCCTTCTGGCGGTTCCCTCGATGCGAGAAATGAGGTTACAGGGAACCAGGCAGAGGGCCTTCTCGGTAGTGGCGCCCGCCCTGTGGAACGGCCTCCCACCAGATGTCAAAGCGATAAATAACTACCTGACATTCAGAAGACATCTTAAGGCAGCCCTGTTTAGGGAAGTTTTTAATCTGTGATATTTTACTGTATCTTTGGTTTCTATGGAAGCCGCCCAGAATGGCTGGGGAAACCCAGCCAGATGGGCGGGGTACAAATAATAAATTATTATTATAATATTATTATTATTATTATTTCAGTCGCTGGGAATCACACATGGGAAGAGTGCTGTTTGGGCTCAGGTCATGCTTATGGGCTTCTCATGGGCATTGGTTGCCCACCTTGAGAACATGAAGCTGGTCTAGATGGGCCACTAGCTCTTCTTACATTCATAACTTCTGGCTTCTCATATACACTGGCATCTCATATGTTTAACATTTTAAACCAAAGGATCTAAGCTTTCCCCCCCTGGAAAAAACGGCGGGGGAACTCGCCTCAAAGTTTGTTTATTGCGGGCCCAGTGGCAGCGCCACCTCCCTCCCCATGCAGTGGCTAAATGTAAGATGTGATCCATAAACTCAAGCAGACCACGATCTGGGTTAGAAATGGCCACAACTTTACGGGGACGCTGGTAGTGCTGTGGTTTAAACTACTGTGCTGCTTGGACTTGCCGATCGGAAGGTTGGCTGTTCGAGGCCCCGCTACGGCGTGAGCTCCTGTTGTTCAGTCCCAGCTTCTGCCTACCTAGCAGTTCGAAAGCATGCAGTACAAGTAGATAAATAGGTACCGCTCCGGTGGGAAGGTAAAGGATGTTTCTGTGCGCTGCTCTGGCTTTGCCAGAAGCGGCTTAGTCATGCTGGCCACAAGACCTGGAAAAATTGTCTGCAGAAGCGGACAAACGCCGGCTACCTCGGCCTGTAAAGCGAGATGAGCGCCGCAACTCCAGAGTCGTTCGCAACTGGACTTAACTGTCAGGGGTCCCTTTACCTTTTTGATTGCAGATATAGGTGGATTTTTGGCTCGGGTGTTGGGTGTATATCCATTCCAGCCTGCCCGCCCTCGACAAAACAACTACCGTATTTTTCGCTCTATAAGACACACCAGACCATAAGACGCATCTAGTATTTGGACGAGGAAAACAAGAAGAAAAAAATTCTGAATCCCAGAAGCCAGAACAGCAAGAGGGATCACTGCGCAGCGAAAGCAGCGATCCCTCTTGCTGTTCTGGCTTCTGGGATAGCTGCGCAGCCTGCATTCGCTCCATAACACACACACACATTTCCCCTTACTTTTTAGGAGGGAAAAAGTGAGTCTTACAGAGCAAAAAATATGGTAATTGTTTAAAGTAAGGGAACTCAGTTCCTGCTTAAAAATCAAAAAACCCCAACCTGGATATAAGTGTACTAGAAATCACACACTCCTCCAGTTTAGACATGAATTATACAGTGGTACCTCGGCTTTCAAACGTAATCCATTCTGGAAGTCCATTCGAGATCCGAAACGTTTGAAAACCGAAAGCGGAAGCCTCAAAATGGAAGCTTCAATACAGATAAACTCAAAACAGAAGCCGCGTTTCCTGTTCAACTTCTGAGGAGCGTTTGAAAACCGAGGTATTTACTTCTGGGTTTTTGGCATTTGCGTTCCGAAACATTCGACTATGGAGGCGTTCGAAAGCTGAGGTACCGCTGTACCAGCAGTTGGTTAGGGAAATAATAAACTCAGAATTTCACAGGCAAGTGTAATACTGGATTGTATGAATAGCTGTAGAACGATGGCATGCCACAAGAGGGCAGTACGAGAATGCATTAAGATTTCTTTCTTTTCTTTTTTTAGTCGCATGAAAATAGGCCGACTTAAGCACCCATGCAGTTATAGCATTTTTCGTTCTATGGGAAGTCGTGCTTGTTTATGGGCCCAAACCTACAAAGTTTACGAGGCAATAAAATCTAGCCTACCTAAATCTCTGTGGGCGTACTATGGCTGTCCAAGTAGGATAGCAATGGCAGTTCATGGGTACTGGTTTGGCCATATTAGGGGTGACAATCACTTCTTCTTCTTCTTCTTCTTGTCGTTGTCGTCATTGTCGTCGTCATATTATTATTATTATTATTATTATTATTATTATTATTATTAAACTTGTATACCACCCTATACCCTCAGGTCTCAGGGCGGTTCACGACACTAAAATCTCAATATAAAACCACAAAATGCACAATAAAAACAAAAAAAATGACAGCCCATTAACCCCCTCCCCAACACATTTTTGTCTCTTGCACATATGCCAGCTCCCCACTCATTGTTACAGAAGCAGCAGAGGAAGCAGGAAGCCACAACCGCCCATCTGATTTTGCCACTGTTGGCATAAGCAAGGAGATGGTTGGCATTGTGGCCATGTGCAGTGCGGGATAGAGGCGGCGGATCATTTTAGGCATGTCCAATTGGTGCGTGTGTCCTTTTGGACCTGGAAGAGAGCAGAACGGGGGGCTGGGGTGGAAAGGGGCTGACCTGTACGTGGGGGCAAGAAATGGAACCCCCATGCAAAATGGTCGTCACCTGTACAGTGGTACCTCAGGTTAAGTACTTAATTTGTTCCGGAGGTCTGTACGTAACCTGAAACTGTTCTTAACCTGAAGAACCACTTTAGCTAATGGGGTTTCCTGCTGCTGCTGCGCCGCCGGAGCCCTATTTCTGTTCTCATCCTGAAGCAAAGTTCTTAACCTGAAGTACTATTTCTGGGTTAGTGGAGTCTGTAACCTGAAGCGTATGTAACCTGAGGTACCACTGTACTTCATTTCCCCCGCTTCTAGCTCCTTTGTTGCACTTGGCAGAGGAAGCAAAATACAGTGGTACCTCAGTTTACGAACTTAATCCGTTCCAGAAGTCCGTTCTTAAACCAAAACCATTCTTAAACTGAGGCGCACTTTCCCTAATGAGGCCTCCCGCCGCCGGTGCCCTTCCACCGTTCGGATTCCATTCTTAGACTGAGGTAAAGTTCTCAAACCAAGACACTATTTCCGGTTTTGCGGAGCTTATAAACCAAATCGTTGTTAAACCGGATTGTTCTCAAACCACTGTAAGTTTTGGAACTGGCAGGGGGGCGAAGAGGCAGCAGAAGCATATAGACAGCAGGTAGAATGACTGCGATTCTACCTGTCAATCACCCAGAATCTAGTTACAGGCATTTTAGAAGTATCAGATAAAGCAGAGAGGAGGAACCTATGGGCCCTCCAGATGTTACCAGACTGCCGCTCACGTTACTCTTGATAATTGTTCATGCTGGTTGGAGTTGATGGGAGTTACATAAGGAGGACCACAGGCTCCCCAGCCCAGAAGTAAAGGATAAATGCTAAGCATTTTTTCAGGATGGAGAAAAACCTGAAAGGGTTTCCAAGAGGCAAATTGTTCTGCTTGCCTACTCCACTCCCCCCCCCCCCCGAAGAAAAAAGAATGATTGTTGCGCTTTTTAAGACCTTTTCTGTGTAAAGATACTGTACTGTATAGGCTTTATGTGCTGGTTAACAGACAATAGCTTATTGGGATCAAAGGGGTCTAACATTCAAGTATTTCCCCCTAATATATAGAATATCAGCTTTTGAAGTTTTTCTCCACCTCCCATTCCCACTTCAAGCAATTTGTAACCTTTGTGGCCCAGAGAAGACAATAAATGAGTTAGGACAGGCTGGACATTCAAGATTATGGTGCAGTTTGTTGAATACACCGTGTGAAATAAATTTGCCTGGTGGTACAGTAAAAGAAATGGCCTTTAACAGCACAAGCCTACTCAGAAGTAAGCCTCACTGACTTCAGTTGAATTTACTACCTGGAAAGTATGTATAGGACGAACCACAGCTTAAAAAAAAATAAATTCCCATTTTTGTAGGTTGCTGTAAAGGTAAAGGGACCCCTGACCATTAGGTCCAGTCCTGGCCGACTCTGGGGTTGCGGCGCTCATCTCGCTTTACTGGCTGAGGGAGCCGGCGTACAGCTTCCGGGTCATGTGGCCAGCATGACTAAGCCACTTCTGGAGAACCAGAGCAGCGCACGGAAACCCTGTTTACCTTCCCGCCGGAGCGGTACCTATTTATCTGCTTGCACTTTGACGTGCTTCTGAACTGCTAAGTGGGCAGGATTGGCTTCCGATTGGCAAGTCCTAGGCTCTGTGGTTTAACCCTCAGGTTGCTGTAGGAAAGGGTATAAATAAATTATGTAGGATGGTTGTCATTGTTAGTCATACATTGAGTTCTGGCTGGACAAAACCCATAAATTAGAAAGTAAGAAGCTTAGCATCACATGCAAGGCACATTTATTGGGTGGGTGGGTATAATTTCCCTCAGTTTCTTAAATTTCACATACAGAGCTCCCTTATTTGCTAGTTTTAAATATGTCTACAGTACATCGCTTTTTAAGCCGGTTTCAAGCTAATCATGGCTTGGATGGCTCTCCAAGTTGGGGCTGGGCAGTATTGCTTTGCAGCGCTTCCAATCCTGTTTGGATAGCTGACTCCAGAAAGTGTTGCTGGGGACCCTTCACTGTGAGGTTCCATGGGGTTTAATCTTGCATTCCATGCTGTTTGAAATGACATGCAATGAAAGCATTGCGATCATCCACTGAGGCACAAACCTAATACAGTCGTACCTTAGTTTTTGAACAGAATGTGTTCCGGAAGTCTGTTCAACTTCCGAAATGTTCGGAAACCAAAGCGCAGCTTCCGATTGGCTTCCGATTGCGCAGGCACGCCGGAAACAATAGCAGAAGCCCAGTGCCGGATATATGTATAAGCTAAACAAGCTACTGTATAGCTTAGGGCCCTGCTCTCTTGGCCCCCCCCCCCAATATACTTCTTCTTAATTGTATTTCACTATTAATATACTACTTCTTAATTGTATTTCAGTTCAACAATTACTTTGATAAAATACATATTTTGTTAGGTGCAAATATACCTATTAGGTCCATAAATTACCAGATAGCATATATTCAACACAAAAAACAGTGACAATTTGTTGTTGACAAAGGACAGCTGGACATATAAAGGGCCCCATTACCTTCAGTAGCTTAGGGCCTCATCAAACCTAAATCCGGCCCTGCAGAAGCAGCATTAGACATTTGGCTTCTAAAAAAAGTTCAAAAACCGGGACACTCACTTCTGGGTTTCGATTGTTTGGGAGCCGAAACGTACGAGTACCAAGGTGTTTGACAAGCAAGGTACGACTGTATGCTAGTCTACAAACTGTACAAGTTAGCCTACAACTTTCATATTAGAGTTTGCAGTAAGGATCATATCCAGGGTGCTTGCCAGAACCTGATAGCTCGTGCAAGATCACCAACAACGAAACAAACAGAAAAATACCTGACTTTATAAGCATAAAATAACTACACTTACCTGCTGCTATGAATAATTTTGCAAATGAACGTTACAAAACTGTTTCAAAATGAACATTACAAAACTGGGTGATACGGTTTTTATTTATTTGAGCTGAAGGCTATCTGGTCTCCTCTTGAAACCACAACACTGACCTTTTTAAACCAAAAGGTGCCTGTAGGATTTGAGGCATTCAGGTGTGCTATGTACCGTATTTTTCGCTCTATAGGATGCACCGGACCATAGGAGGGGGAGAACGGGGGCGGAATTCTCCCCCTCTCTGCTCAGCGCCCCTTCAGCGAAGCGGCAGGCGAAACGGAGCCCCTTCCATTTCTCCTCCCCCTTCGCTGAAGGGGTGCTGCGCAGAGAGGGAAAACTGTGCAGCGCCTCTCCAGCGAAGCGAAGCCTGGAGAGCAAGAGGGATCGGTGTACACCGACCCCTCTCACTCTCCAGGCTTCAGGCGGGAACTCCTGCTGCGCTCCGAAGGCTTGCGGATAGCTGCCTGAAGCCCCCAGAGCGCAGCGGGAGTTCCCTGTGCTCCGGAGGCTTCAGACGGCCTCAGTGAAAGCAACGTGAAGCCTCCGGAGCGCGCGTGGGGGGGGAGCTCTCCCTCTGCCCTTCGGAAGCTTCGCGTTGCTATCGCTGAAGCCAAGGAGCCGGCATTCGCTCCATAAGACGCACACACATTTCCCCTTAATTTTTGAAGGGGGAAAAGTGCGCCTTATAGAGCGAAAAATACAGTAATGCAGGTTTGAGATTCGTGATGTGAACTTCACGCTTTGCCAGAATAGCAAATCTGTATGTTGCAAAACAAACGCACCTTTCAGTATGTGTGCGTGTGTTTCCAAAGCGCTTGCCTTCTTTTTAGACGGTTCTGTGGCTGACCCAGCCATCCTGTGGCACCCAGGAGTGGGGATCCCCTGCAGCTTCTGGGATTGCAGGCGGTTGGGGAGGGGGAAGCGCAGAGCAAGGCATCTGATAACATTCTCAAAGCCAATCCATGGGAACAGCGGGGGTTCTTTGGGAGCCATGTTAACCAGTCTATAATAGGCCCCAGGTGCCCCATTTCCCCAAGGATGGTAGATGCAGAAACAGGGAACAGAAAGAAATTAGGACTCTGAAGTCTAGGGTGTCGGATAGGCTTGCTTCCTGACCGAAGCAGATTTTGTTTTAAGCCCCTTCTTTCCTAAAACCTCAGATTCTTTTTCTTTGATATATGAACCCAGTTTCCTCCCTCTCCACTTCTCCATCCTGATCTGTTACTATCTAAATGGAAACTTTGATTTATGTCACCAGGTTCATGGATAGTAAAATAACAAGAAATTACGGACTTTCCTGTGTTGTTTACGGTTTCCTTTTTTTTTTTTTAAAAAAAGAGCTTTTCTTAGAGAAGAGAGAATTTGAGATTCTTACATCTTTTTTCCAGGAAGAAGGAAGGCAGAATAAAAAAAAGCTTAGATGTTGTCGAGAGCAGGAACATTCCCTACCTCAGTTGAAACGGGCGATATGTTGAATTCGGCTCCCCTGAGTGAAACCTGTACATCTAATTTATCTTTGTTTTTGAACTGTGAATTCCCCTCTTCAGACAAAAGCAGAGAATTGGTTGTCAGCCTTATGATGAATACTATCAGGGATAGACAGTAAAGGTTATTTCTCTTAATAAACCTTATCTGAGTATGTTGCTTTATAACTGTAGGTTATGCTCTCGACCGCAAAGATCAAGACTATTGTTAAAAGCTATATATAGGTGCTGGCTTAGGGTTGCCAGCAGCTGCCCCTTCTCTTAGCTCTGCTGCTATAGCTTGTAACATCATTATGGTGTATATAGGAATTTAAGCAGGGGAGGGTTTTCCAGGTGCTTTTCATTCTTAATTTCTGTATGTCAGGTGCTGTTCATAGCACAGCAACAAGGGTGGCCGGCAAACCTAGCTAGGATTTGGACATGCATATAAGCTGTTCGCTCTGATCTGAAACACCCACTGCCAGCCTAATCCGAAAGCATTTGAGGGCTGACAATGGCAGAACTTAAATTATGATAGGGAAAGGTGGGGTGAAATCCCTAAGTTTCACTTCCTGAGATTATCCCCTAGGTATATCCATATTGTGTTCCTCTTAGCTCTTTCTAAAAGCTAGCCATATTCTAAGGGCCACTATCAGGGTGGATTTGATTTCACAATTTAAATCGCTAGTCATTAAGACTTTAATTAATTAATTAATTAATTAATTAATTAATTTTACAGAAAGACTTGTCTTTGCTGGTATAATCTTAATGTTTACAACCAGATGAAGGTTTCATTTTTGGAATAATAAATTTTCAGAGTAGTTTTTACAGTTCTATCAAAAATTACTGATTTGGTTATGCTTTTAGAAATACATAGACAGATAGTTATGAAATTATTGTGAGGTTCAATAAGCCAGCTGTTTATATTTGGATAACTTTTCTGCTGTACTTTATTGGAAGGAGAAGAATAACCATTTACTTAATAACAGTTTAAACAATTTATTAAATTAAACAATAACATTATAGCATATGTATCCATGTTTGTTAACTGATGTGGTTAAATGGTGTTTTTTTTAGACTGAGTTTTAGCACATATGAAAAACTTAAAACAAATCCTTATTTCCTGAAGAATAGCCTTTGGACTATAATGTAACTTAAATAGAAAACTAGAAAGATTTTTCCTCCAAAAGCATTTTATTTTAAAAATCCAATTTAAATTTTTTAAAAATCTGATTTAAATTTTTAAAAATCTGATTTTTAAAATATTTTTTATTTCATTGATTTTTATCCCCCCTGGCCACATATGGTGGATGTCACAAAAGGTAGCAGGATGAGACAACCCCCCCCCCCCGGTCCTCCCTTCTAATTTGAGCACTGGGCGGTGGTGATAGAAAGCTATTCTCTCATAGGCAAAAATCTCTATGATTTGCATTGGGCAGACAAAATACAGGTTCATTCTGATCCTGAGCTTTGGTTCAAATTAAGACACGGTTTTGCTAAAACCCCACTCTGCTGTGCATGACTTAGACAGGCATAGGCAAACTCGGCCCTCCAGATGTTTTGAGACTACAGTTTCCATCATCCCTGACCACTGGTCCTGTTAGCTAGGGATGATGGGAGTTGTAGTCCCAAAACATCTGAAGGGCCGAGTTTGCCTATGCCTGACTTGGAATATCTGTTTACAAGCGAAGGCTGCTGCAATTTTTTTAACAGGACTGTGGCGTTAAACCCTCCAGAACCTAAAGGCTTATAAGTTCATGTCCCTTGAACTTCACAGGATGCTGTGACAATATGCACATTGGGAATAGGAACAGCTTTCGGAGAGTCAATTTTGGATAACACCCCTCGCCATGCCACTATTGTTACAAGGGAGAACAGCGAGCTGCTGCGGATTGAACAGAAGGATTTCAAGGCACTTTGGGAGGTAAGCTCAAAAGACTACTCGATGAATTATAACATAGGGGAGAAGGCTTAAGGAGCCTAGCTGTGTTATTAGATGTATGTGGAATGCACAGGGACCCTTGACTAATACAGTGGTACCTTGGCTTAAGAACAGCTTAGTTTATGAACAGCTTGGATTAAGAACGCTGCAAACCCAGAAGTAGTTGTTTTGGTTTGTGAACTTTGCCTTGGAATAAGAACATGTTTCGCTTCCTGTTGAGTGTGTTCCATTTGTAAATTGAGTCCCCCGCTGTTATGGGAAAGCACGCCTTGGTTTAAGGACCCTTTGGTTTTAAGAACAGACTTCAGGAACAGATTTAAGTTCGTAAACCAAGGTACCACTGTCAAAATTTGTTGTTAGGCCGGCTCTGAAAGTGTGTTTGTTACATAAAACAAGAATATATAACATACATACAAGTAATTGCTGAAAGAAGGTGACAAATTTGTACCAATATTATGAAACTTAACAAGTCATAACATACTAGTTCATAATGTGGAAAAATATATATATGGTTGCCCTTTGTTAAAAAAACAACCACCAATGGCCATTTCTTCATATAGTTGTCTGTTTGTGTACTGTTGTAACATCACATAAAATAAATCGGTTCAGTCATTAAAGCAATCTCCCATTTTCTCTCGAGCCCTAAAAAATTACTGAATTTTTGTAGTTTTATCAGCGCCTGCTCCGCTCAGGCCTCAACTGCACTCACCTCTAAGCCAAAATATGGCTTAGCAAGAGTGAACAGCCAGGGCAGAAATCACAGCCTCTCTGCTCGTTCCTTGGTCCTGACTTGCTACCCAGAGCTAAGCCATGGTTTGGCTTAGCATTACATCCAAACCATGGTTTGCGGTTTGGCTCCCCTCCCCCTGCCAACAAGCCTTGAACCGTAAGCCAGAATAAACTTTGATTACAGCTTGTGGTTTATTGGGAGAGAAACAAACCATGGGTCTGGGTTTCCAATATAACAATAAACTGAACAACGGCTTAGCTCTGGGTAGCACGGGGGTAGCAGGACCAGGAGAGGAACAAAGCAGCCATGGCTTTTGCTCTGGGTACCTGTATGCTTGCTCATCCTTGCTTAACCATGGGTTGGCTTTTAGTGTTGCGTGCAAACTGGACCATATTCTTGCTGCCATCCAAGAATCTAATATTTACCGTTTTTTTTGCTCTATAAGACTCACTTTTTCCCTCCTAAAAAGTAAGGGGAAATGTGTGTGCGTCTTATGGAGCGAATGCAGGCTGCGCAGCTATCCCAGAAGCCAGAACAGCAAGAGGGATTGCTGCTTTCACTTCGCAGCGATCCCTCTTGCTGTTCTGGCTTCAAAGATTCAGAATTTTTTTCTTCTTGTTTTCCTCCTCCAAAAACTAGGTGCGTCTTATGGTCTGGTGCGTCTTATAGAGCGAAAAATATGGTATTTTAAAACCACTGATTCTAGTTTTCCTTTAGTTTATGATAACGAGGAGGAAGATTTTGAATTTGTTTGTTGCTTTATACAATAAGCAAGATTTAAAATGCAAAAATGCCATTAATAGAGAGCAGTGGAAGCATATGTAACGTTAGGTAACCAAATAAGATGAAATTATGTGGTTTTAAGAAATTTTGTAGAGGTGTAGCTATTTTATCTCCCCACTCACGCACCCTAGTTTGATAACTGGTGTTTCCTATGAACATTCCATGACATAGTTTTTCATTTTAATTAGCTAGCTTTCCATACTTAATTTGCTGAAATGAAAACCGGTAGTGTTAAAACGGCCTTTTATCTGCAACATGACTTTTTATTTGGCAAACTTTGCTTTTCTTCTGTTGCGCTGCCCCAGAAGTATGGATGCCGCTAACTATTTCTCATGTTGTGGGGAGAATCCTGATGTCAGACCTTTGTTGAAGTTTAGAATTGGCAGTAAGATGAAATTAATGAAATTGAGAGTACATGGGTGAGAAACCGTTGAAGCTCTTGCTGCTTTTAATTAGTCACGTCTTCATGCTCAATAAGCATCATTCATGTGTTGACGTACTAATCTGGCAGGCATTTCAGAGAAAACACTTTCAAGGTTTTAAAATGTGACCTAAAAAGTACTGGGAAAGGCATATTTGTTTCTCACTAAGAGCTGCATAGCCTGTAGGCCTTACATCACTGAGAAGGGACTCTTGCTTTACATGGGATTCCATAGAAGCGATAACTGTCTACTTTTTACCTGTCAGGCTATACAATACAGAACCAAAAATCTATGATCAATCCATTGTTGCTCAGTTTTGGGAAAGGTTACTTAATGTGCTTGAGGCCATGTACCTGATGGCATCTTAGCCCTAGGTGCAAGAAATCAGAGTTTGACACTAATTCCCTGGCCAACATTGGATGTCAATTTGTGGAAAGAGACTTGGCCTTTTGGCTCTAGGCATGTTTGGACAGCACCTGATTCTTGCGTCTTGTTCTTCAAAGGTCACCCTGCAGTATGACTATGTGACAGCATCAGAACAAACACTCTCTACTGGTTTCTTTGCATTTTATTTAGCTCAAATTATACTTTCGTCTTTATAAATGCCGTATTGTCATGCTCTAGGCAGAAATTGCAAATATTGCAAGTGGTATTCAACTAAATATGTGCACTAGGTCAACGGGATTTCTTTCCCCCACTCCTGCATGTATTCTGCACCATCTCCAAAGCTGCTCCAAAGGCTTGAAGAACCCCCAGAACAAATTTAGAGGGCGCTGGGAGGAGGTTGAGAAGGGGAGAGAATGTTCCATTGCACAAGGAGAACTGGCAGAACATTCACCGTAATGCTATGTTGAATACAACCCTCAATGTCTGCTTGAGGAACTTAACCAATTGTAGAGGATAGTGGTTCAGTTCAGAACTATGAGAACTGGAATAAACATTGAGCTTCCATGCTCCTGGTCACTTCTGGCTTATTTATTTAATTCATTATTTGTACAGTGGTACCTTGGGTTACATATGCTTCAGGTTACATACGCTTCAGGTTACAGACTCAGCTAACCCAGAAATAGTACCTCAGGTTAAGAACTTTGCTTCAGGATGAGAACAGAAATCGTGCTCCGGCGGTGCGACGGCAGCGGGAGGCCCCATTAGCTAAAGTGGTGCTTCAGGTTAAGAACAGTTTCAGGTTAAGAATGGACCTCCGGAACGAATTAAGTACCTAACCCGAGGTACCACTGTATTTGGCTTTTGAAAGGAGTACCCAAAGTGGCTCAAGTCCCTGATAAAATATGACAGGAGCAGACCTGGTGGTGTCTTCATCTGCGCCCCCTCCCCCTCCTGAGTCTTTGCATAGGGCAGTTGTCCTTTTTGGCAAACCATAGTTTGCCATTGCATTTGAAATAACAAACCATAGTTTCATCTTAATGGTTTCCCTGCTATTAATTTTCAACAGTATATCAAAACAACCAATATTATCCTTCTGGCAGCAATTATTAGCAAAAATAGCTGTCTCCTCCCGCATTGTCTACTTCTGTTTGAATAACACCCAGCCGATGAACATCTGCTTAGCCATGGATCATGTTCTTCCTCAGAGACATCTAGTTTTACAAAGGCAGCTGTTGAAGCAGCTTGTTAAAAAGCGAAACATTTGGTTTTAAGATGCCCGGTTCCTTATCTGCAAACCAGGAAGCTCTAAAACTGGTGAGCTCATGCATCCTTAGGCTTTTAATTTTTAAATTGCACCGAGTTTAGATCGACAGGCTGCTCTCTGCAGGCTTTGAAATTGGCTTCAAAAGAATACGAATCCAAACACAGTATTATTATTATTATTATCATTTAGATTTTGATTCCATCCTCCAGTCCAGAGGTTCATGATAGACCATAAAATGTATAACCAGTATAAAAGCCATGGAAAAAATATCAAAAAACCCAAAGTACTAAAACAAAAAAGAACCAGAAATTACAAGCAGTCTAGCAACCAGTCTAAAAGCTCTCAACCACAATATAGATAAAAGAGGAGCTTTTGACCACTTGCTTTTGGGAAGAAAGGATAGCAGAAAATGAGTTTATTTGTACACATTGCAGGATGTTGCAGCCGCTCTGCTCACTCTGTGCCCATGCATTTTCCTTCAGTTCAATCACATAAATTCAGACAGGAAGGGAGTGAATCCACTAAGAGATTTACTTATTTTTAGTGCTTACTTTCCGTAGTGTCCCTATCGCCATGCATGGCTTGGAACTTCCCCGAAGTGACAGCAGAAAAAAACAAACACGTTTTCTCTGACGTGGAATAAAAAAATAATAGTTTGGCACAATTGGAATCCGTGGATAAGAGTCTGTGTACAAGGCGTTACCAGAGTGTTTTCCAGGGAGTGACAGAGCAAGTTTTCTTCCTTGGTTATTTGGAAAGAGATCACGACAGGACTTCGACGGTTATCTGGCTCTTCCTTTTGGCTAGGTATAGTAGCAATGAACTGAGAGATTTGATAAGTGCTGCCATATCTCATTTTCTTTTGATTATTATGTGTGTGTCTCTTGCTAAGCCGTAAATCTGAAAATTAAATTTCCTGAGCCAGCCTAAAAGCAACAACAACCCATAGCAGAAATGTGTGGCTTTTAAAAAATAAATAAATACAAATTGCACGGTGCTGGAACGGTTACATAACATCAGATTCGAATGCTTTTTGAAAGGATCAGGAAGATTTCTTAAATCCAAAATACGATTAAAGGCCTTGACTCAAATATACCACTCATCTCTTCGAAGTCTAGATCCTTACGTACATAGCTTTTAAAGAGAATGCCAGTATTATACCTACATTTTTTAATATACACTAATGAGAATTCTGTTTGCAGCTCAGGAAGCAGATTAGACAGTACAGTTTAATAAGCTTTGTGATTGGAAGGATGAAGTCTACTCCACATTTCAAAAAATCCTGATATATTATGGTGGTGTCTAATGGCTACGGTGTTGCAGTGGTGCTGATGATGAAATGGACTTTTTGCTTATATTTGCATATATTTAAATTTGGATTTTTATAGTATTGTACCATGCCATGAGATTGGTGTCAACGAGGAATGGTTTAGAACTATACGAAATAAAGCCTAATTTCAGTCATGTATTTTAGATATTTCTCTAAACAGTACTAGGCACTTCAGCTGCTTTTGAAATGTTCTAGGGGATGTTTGTGTGTGTTTAATGATGCAGTTCCTGTTCCTGTGGATATTTGAAATGAATGACTCAAATGTACAGTACTGTTGACCATTTGACCATTTGTTTGATCATTAGCAGAGTGGACATAGTATGTGTTAATTACAATTTAAATACAACTAGAAGTAGCTACTTTACAACAGTAGCTATGGTTTGAGGAGCAGTTGGAGTGATGTGTCAGTAAAATATAACTTATATTTTCCCCCCTCTTCTTCTTCTTCTTCTTCTTCTTCTTCTTCTTCTTCTTCTTCTTCTTCTTCCTTTCAAGCGTTGCACGTCAGCGAGTGTTTTACAGTTCATTTGCGAAAGAGATTAAACTTGATATAAGACCTGAAATATTGCAGTAAAAATTCAAGAGGAACTTTCGATGCTAAGGCTAGCCACTCGAAATTACTGGGTTGATTTATGGGGTGCTGTTTTGTCAGTTTATTACACAGTAATCAACTCCAGAGATCTTTGCTAGGATTTAGTGATTTCTCCCTAGGCAAGCCCTGTACAGATACAAAACCCAGAGAGTTAATAAAGTGAGGAATATTGGGTTTTATGGGATGATCATGTGATTTCAAGTAGTAAAGTGTTTAGAGACCCTCAGAAGCACTAAAAACACAGCCAAGAAGCAGGCAGCTGCTCTGTAGACACTTAACTGACACGCTCTGTGTAGACTGCTCTGATTCATCTATTTGTTGTTGTTGTTTAGTCGCGTCCGACTCTTTGTGACCCCATGGACCAGAGCACACCAGGCACTCCTGTCTTCCACTGCCTCCCGCAGTTTGGTCAAACTCATGTTAATAATAATAATAATAATAATAATTAATAAATTTATTTATACGCCACCCATCTGGTTGGGCTTCCCCAGCCACTCTGGGCGGCTTTCAACAAAATATTAAAATACAGTAATGCATCAAACATTAAAAGCTTCCCTAAACAGGGCTGCCTTCAGATGTCTTCTAAAAGTCTGGTAGTAGTTCTCTTTGACATCTGGTGGGAGGGCGTTCCACAGGGCGGGTGCCACTACCGAGAAGGCCCTCTGCCTGGTTCCCTGTAACTTGGCTTCTCGCAGTGAGGGAACCACCAGAAGGCCCTCAGCGCTGGACCTCAGTGTCCGGGTAGAACGGTGGGGATGGAGACGCTCCTTCAGATATACTGGACCGAGGCCGTTTAGGGCTTTAAAGGTCAGCACCAACACTTTGAATTGTGCTCGGAAACGTACTACGGAAACATAGTAGCTTCGAGAACACTGTCCAACCATCTTGTCCTCTGTTTTCCCCTTCTCCTTGTGCCCTCAATCTTTCCCAACATCAGGGTCTTTTCCACCAATATGCCTTTTTTCTCCCTCTCTCTAAATGCAAGGCGGGTGGTGGGAGATCATGATGTTGCAGCACAACAAAACTGATTGCAAGAAATACACCCAAACACACTGGATTTAAGCAAACAGAGACATACTTACCCTTTCCACACCATTTCACATAGAATTGGTCTGCAGGCCGGCCCTACTGTTCAGTAGAGCAAGGCAACCACCTTAGGCTGCAGCTGTTGGGCATGGGGGGAGAGCAAACAACGATGAGACACAGTTGTTTGTGCTACGCGGTCTACCCTGTATCCTTTAAGCTAGCCTGCTGCCCTTAGTTGGATGATGCTATGTCATTTTCAGGATTTAGCTGCCTTCCTGCTTGGCTCCTCTATGTGGAACCGGTGGTGGGAGGCATCTTGCCCTATGCCTCAGGCAGCAAAACGTTTTGGGCTGTGTTTGAATTGGTAGCAGGGGAAAGTGGAATTGTGCCCACTAGCCTCACCTGCACAACCTCATCTTGGTCCAAAAAAGCGTGAGCAGAGGAATCCGCTATTAATCTGCAAATATACTGATTTAAGTGCATTGTGCAAATGTGACACAAGATGGCAATGGTGAACTAATGGGAAATTCCATATATATTTTAAAAGTTTTTTTTTTAAAGCATTTTCACAGCATTTTTTAAAATATATGTCTAGATTCAGCCTGTGTCTGCTCTGCGTGCAGATTGAATTCATATGTGCACAGGGTTTGTAACACCTACAGCTGAACTATTCAGACATCCGAGGGGCACGGTGTTGATTGATATGGAGAATTACTGTACAAAATGGGCTGGTGTCTTTGGTGACTGTAAGGTTGAAGACAGACACAAGTTTGGTTTGTTTGTTTGGTTGTTGTTTTTTTAAAAAAGAAAAATAGAGGCAGTTTGATAGTACCATTGCCACCCCCGGCACTTGAATACGTTTTTTTTCCTGTCCTGGGGCAACCTCTAAAAAAATACAAAAGCCCTGGTTCTGTAGGTTCTGTAGATTTGAAAAATGATTCTGAAGTTGCTGTGATTTTCATAACTTCAACAAGACGCAATTTCTGATAAGCATGGATTCAGTTATCCTGAGACGGCTCTTCAGCTAATCCATCGTTTCTATAGTGAGATGATGTGGGGTCTTGGGCTGCCATTTTATTATTTCTGTCGCGTCTTCTGTTTTCCATGCTTTTCGTTCAGAGGTTTGTAGTTTTAGCAGGTATTCCTCTGCTGGTTGGATCTACATTCCTCTGGAATTAGAAGCTGGCACACTGTCTACAACTTATTGCTGACAATTTTTTAAAGGGCGTCTTCAAAGTAGTGTAACCCTGAATGCTTTTAAGTATTTCTAATGTTTTATTTTTAGGAAATGACCTTTAGATGTAATCAGATTTTATGCAATCTCAGTGCACAATCTTGCACACAAGGTTTATTGATCTACTCTTAATGTTGTGCTTCTGGTGGATATTGCATTTTGTGACCGCTCCAACTGCAATACCTAGAGGAAATGTATATCTATGGCAATTTGCTCTGCAGAATGCGCTTCCACAGAAGGAATAGGAGCCTGTTAGATATTATTCACAATTTCATGAGCAATGAGCAACACATTTCCCCTTATGCACCAGGAATTGGAAACCTGGGGCCTTCCAGATGTTGCTGCACTACAACTCAACAACTTTCTATTTTTGAAATATGGCAGCCCTAACTACAATATCCCTGGACCATTGGTCGTGCTGCTTTGGGCTGATGGGAACTGGAGTCCAGTAACATCTGCAGGGCAACAGCTTCTTCAACCCCATAGTTGCCTTTGACCGGACGTAACCATCCAGGGGTCCTGTACCTTTTTTTACCTCATAAATTACGAAGGGAAATGGCTAGATTGGGGCTTTCAGGAGTATTGCACCAAAAAAATAAAGTGTGGTCGGAAGACGTGCTTTGTTTGATCACAGTAGGGAGGCTCCTTCTTCAGCCTCTTAACAAATATTAACATCATGAGTGTGCTGGTCCCGTGGGTTACCCGAGAGGCAAGGTCCAAGTCTGGTCCGTGGTCAAAGGTGCAACATGGAGGCAGTCCGTAGTAGCTGAAGCTGGGTGCAGGGCAGGGAGTCGGGTGAAGTCAGGAACAGGCATGCAAGCAGGGAGCCAGGACGGGTCAGGAGCTCAGGCAGGAAAGCAGGACAGGGTTCAGGCAAGAACTAGCAACCAACAATGTTGCTCCCACAACTTGGGACTGGGGCTGGCTGGCTTTTATCTGCCCCGAGACACAGGGCGGCCCCGATCCTCTGTGACTCGCCTCTCCTGGCCTGGAGATGAGCACTCCTCCTGCGGGAACTCAGTTCCCCCCGCCTCTCTGCCCTGAGCCTCTGCAGCTCAGGAGAGGCTGGAGGGTTACCGGACCCAGAGGCAACCTCAGCTTCCTCTGATGGGGCTGAGAGTGGAGCACCTGCAGGCAATGGGTCCTCCATCACCTCAGGAGCCAGAGCAGGCTCAGCTGATGCCTGCACCTGAGGATCCAGCACAGGTGAGGACCCTTCAGGCTCATACTCCAGCCCCGACTCAGCTGGTTCTGGAGGCGGGGAATCCTGTGCAGGCTGGGATTCCTCAGGTTCATCATCCGAGTCCGAATCCTAGGCCATCACAATAAGATTGGACAGCTCCCACAAGACAAAAGGAAGACAAATAGGAAGTTGCCTTATAGTGAGTCTGTGCTGGTCCCGGGGGAAAGGTTACTGTTACCATAGTCAAAGTTCAGTCCTGAGTCACTAGCCTGGAGATAGTCCACAAAGTGCAAGGTGAGGTCCGAAACAGGGAGCCGGGCGGGGACAGGAACACTCGAAGATCAGAAGCAGGAAGCCGGGCGGGGAACAGGAACACTTGAGGAACAGGACTGGATGCTGGCCGATACAGCTCTTCAATGACGACGTTGTCCCGCAACCTGGGACCGGGCTGACTGGCCTTTATCTTCTCTAAGGCCAGGGGCGGTCCCGGCCCCCAGGAGCCCCGCCTCTCCTGGCCTTAAGGCGAGCACTCCTCCTGGGAGAAACCAGTTCCCTTCGCCTCTCTGCCCTAAGCCTCTGCAGTTCAGGAGAGGCTGAAGGGTTACTGGGCCCCGGGGAAGACTCACCTGTAGACACTGAGTCCTCAACCACCTCTGGGGCCAGAATGGATTCACCTGGTGCCTGCTCCTGAGGATCTGGCACAGGTGCAGGCTCCTCAGAATCCAGGCCTTGCCCCAGTTCAGCCGGCCCTGGAGGCGGGGACTCCTGTGCCGGCTGGGATTCCTCCTGTTCACTCTCAGAATCAGAATCCCAGGCCATCACAGAGTCAGGCCATTGGTCCAATTCATTGACTGTCTCCATTGACTGGCAGCAGTTTCTCCAGGGTTTTGAGCAGAAATCTCTCCCTACCCGGAGATGGCCGGGATTAAATCTGGGACCTTTTTCTACTGAGCTGCAATCTTTCCCAGTCAGGAAATGTAAGCAATAAGAACAAAAATACACCACACTCCGTAGCCCAGTCTTTAGAGCCAAACCTTCGCAAGAGGGTCAGGGAGAAGGCAAGGGAACTCCGCGAGTAAACTAGTCAATCCCGTAGGCTTCTCTTTTAGCTGTTCGGTTTAATCTGATAGGGATATTTAGGTTTTGACTAATCATGCGGAGCTCTGTGAGGCGTGCCCCATGCTGAGTTTTTAATTAAAACGTAAAGCTTAGGGAGAGAACTCCAGGAAAGAAATTCTAATTCGGGACTCTCGGGGGTATATACAAGCTAAACCTGGTTATTTTAAGTCTAACAGTATACGCGCCGGGGAAATTTGTGTGGGACAAGATTGAAGAAAGGATTTTTAGCAGCTTGAATTTTTAAAAAAAGAAGTATAAACTGTTTAAACACGTGACTCTTCAGTCCTTTGATAGCTAAATCGATCCTGCAGAGTCTGCACAAACAGCAGATTGTGAGGGTGGATTGTAGCGCTTCGGACTCTGGTGGAGAAATGTGTGTGAGTGTGTTTTAAAAAATCCCTTAGCTTATTGAGGAGAAAGGATATTGCTCAGCCTACTAGCTTGCTGGGCTAGCTTTCTACTTGGATGGAATTTGGCTTAGTGGTGGGTTTTTACCACCGCTTGCAGTGAAATATTCTACTTCTTTAGGATTCTACAACATTCTGCTGCATACAAAGATCAAGCCTGCTTTAAAGGGAACCTTAATTTCTTAATCCAGTGGAGCAGTGCATAGATAGATGATAGATAGATAGATAGATAGATAGATAGATAGATAGATAGATAGATGGATGATAGATAGTATGGCGGATCCTCATTTTAAAATATGGCAGCTCCTTACTTTGTTCTTAAACACATTTTGCAAAGCACAGCTGAAAACATAAAAATTGCATATTCTGTATTAGTTCTAGCTTTTTGATAATTGATTTTTTGTGACTGAGAAAAGATTGTGGCAAAATACATTATGTTTGCATTTATGTCAGAAATGCTCATTTTTATTTTTATAATATTTGTTAGATTTGATCGAAACTTGTGTTGTTGTTTTTAACATGTGACTATTAGGAACATTGACTGCTCTTCTGAGAATAGCACGATAAGTGCTGTTGAAAACCTACACTTATATTTGTCGAATTTGCAGTTCACCCAGTCATGCTAATTCTCAAGGTCATATGTGACTGAGGTTATTTCAGGGACTGAAATTTCTAATCTCTCAGCTACTGTTCCCATCTTACTCCCCTTGCCTTTAAAAAAAACCAAACTAATCTTGCTACCACAAAAGATTAATCTGCACGTACTGTACTTGTAGCAGCATAGTTTTGTCTTGTTTCAAGTAACTATTTCATTTTGTAATGGAAAATATTTTTAAAAATATACTGATAATGGTGGCTATTATAATAGTTCATGCTTGGTTTAGGAAGTGTACTATATATGCATATACAGTGGTACCTCAGAAGTCAAACGGAATCCGTTCCGGAAGTCCGTTCGACTTCCAAAACGTTCAGAAACCAAAGCACGGCTTCTGATTGGCTGCAGGAATCTCCTGCAGCCAATCGGAAGCCCCGCCGGAGGTTTGGCTTCCAAAAATAGTTTCCAAACCCGAACAGTCATTTCTGGATTTGTGGCATTCGGGAGCCAAAACGTTCGAGAACTAAGTTGTTCGAAAACCAAGGTATATATTAAGGGGAATGTAAACTGACCAATTAATGTACATAAAAGGTAAAGGTACCCCTGCCCGTACGGGCCAGTCTTGACAGACTCTAGGGTTGTGCGCCCATCTCACTTAAGAGGCCAGGGGCCAGCACTGTCCGGAGACACTTCCGGGTCACGTGGCCAGCGTGACATCGTTGCTCTGGCTAGCCAGAGCCGCACACGGAAACGCCATTTACCTTCCCGCTGGTAAGCGGTCCCTATTTATCTACTTGCACGCGGGGGTGCTTTCCAACTGCTAGGTTGGCAGGCGCTGGGACCGAGCAACGGGAGCGCACCCCGCCGCGGGGATTTGAACTGCCGACCTTTCGATCGGCAAGCCCTAGGCGCTGAGGCTTTTACCCACAGCGCCACCCGCGTCCCCAATTAATGTACATAACAACCAGCTATTGTGCATATTCACCAGGCCTCATAGATAATGTGCACATAACACTTCCATGGAGGGAGAATTGTGCATATGTCCCAATCAATATGCAGATAACACGTTTGTAGGCCCCCTTAAGCATATCCCCAGTGCTCAACTTTTATCACCCTCCACACACAAGGTTCTTAAATTGTGTGGCGAGCACCTGTGAGCAGAATCTCTCATGTAGAAGTTCCTCCATCCCACACGAGGGATGCTGGAGCTGAGCGACAGGAGGGGGGAGGACAAACATGTACCCACTTTCTGCTCCTGCAATCCTAGCTGTGGGGGGGGGGAGGGGGGACTCCCCGGACAGGGCTATAGATATCATGAAGCTTGAATTGCAAATCTCTTTGTGTGTGTGGTTTGCTGGCAGATCAGAGACTACGGTTTCCTTAGCCATGGTTTGGTATGATGTCTGAACTAAGCCAGGCATGTTATAGCTGTGATAGGCAGCAGCGGGAAGACAGTTTAAGAGGTGTAGGATGAGGGAAGCTGCGTTTGTGGGACCGGAGCGTTCTGCTTTCTATTTTGATGCATTAAAAAATGTACACTTGGAAAATAGCATGATTGGGAAAAAGAGCATGATGAGGCTAAGCAATCTTCTAGTTCTGATTTGTGAACTTCAGGTGCTGTAATTTTGACAAAATATTTATCTGGAAATCCTTGCAGAGTGGATGATGATATAAGGAAACAGACAGAAAAACAAGACTGCATCATTTAGGCTCCATCTTACTGCTGCCGCCGCCCACAAAAGCTTGTCAAAAGACTAGTCTATACAGTACTTGTACATTTAGAGAACTCCCCCCCCCCCCCCACCATATCACCTACATAGCTTAGCTCCTTAGTTTGAAACTACAGGCAGAACAGAGGGGAAATTAAATTAGTCATAGAGAAATAAATTTCTTTTGGGAGCTTGACTGGCCGAGAATTTTACACTTAATTTGTCCCCAGAGATAGTTCTCCTCTCGGCTTCTCTCGGTACTATTTAAGTCTCCAGCTCATTATAAAACTCTTTTCTCTGCACCTCTTTCAGATGGGTCAATTTCTCCATCTGTTTGAAGCCCGCAACAATTTCCAGAGTTTACATCTTCTGTTTGAGGGAAATCTCCATGAACTGAAGCTATGTTGTCAGGTTATCAGTTTGAAATTCTAATTTTAGATCCTGTAAATTCTCAGTTGTTGTTCAGGTTCTTGGTGGTCCTTTGTCACCACCTTATTCTCCCATATTCTTTCTCTCGCCTCAGGGCAGTACTACCTGGGTGCAGTTCCAACTGCCCCTCAAATCTGCTGCCGCTCACACCAAACTTAATTTTAAAAGCGTAGGAAGTGTCTTCCCTTTCCTTTGCCAAAATAAAACTCCACAGTGTTTCAAATTCCACTTGCCCATGTGCTGCCTGGATCTTTTTCTCTCCTCACCACTTACAGGCCAAACAGCAGCTTTTAATGGGGTCTCGTCTGAAAAATATCATGAGGAAATGTTAGGCTCCCCCCACCTCAGCGCCCCATCATAATTGAAAAAAGATTGATACTTGTGTCAGCAAAATGGAGGCGTATAGGAATTGCTGAGACCATTGTCAAATCTATAGTGCAATGGAAGCAAGTATGGAAGCAAGTATATGCAGGTGGCACTGTGGTCTAAACCACTGAGCCTCTTGGGCTTGCTGATCGGAAGGTTAGCGGTTCGAGTCCCCGTGATGTGGTGAGCTCCCATTGCTCTGTCCCAGCTCCTGCCCACCTAGCAGTTCGAAAGCATGCCAGTTCAAGTAGATAAATAGGTACCGCTGTGGCGGGAAGGTAGACAGCATTTCTGTGTGCTCTGGTTTCCGTCATGTTGTTCCATTGCGCCAGAAGCAGTTTAGTCCTGCTGGCCACATGACCTGGAAAGCTGACTGTGGATGAACGCCGGCTTCCTCAGTCTGAAAGCGAGATGAGCGCTGCAACCCCATAGTCAGCTTTGACTGGACTTAACCGTCCAGGGGTCCTTTACCGTTACCTATATCACTATAACTGCCAGGACTTCCCCAGAGAATTGTGGGAATTGTAGTTTAATGGTCAGAATTCTGTTAAAAATCCCTAGTCCAGACCCTGCTGCCTTGACCCTTCTGTTTTTCGTAGCATCATTCATGTTTACAGTATTTCCGTTAGCAACCATGATGTGTTCTCCAGCTCCAAACAGCACTCTTGATCCAGTTGATCCTATTGGATGACCATGATTCGCTTTCAAAAAACCCCTGATGTTTACATAGTTGCGATTAAAAAAAACAAAATAAAATGCAACAGTGCGTCGTGATGGGGAGGTCTGCACTGCTTTCCACGCTTCAGCCTTGACTCATGCTGCCTCCAGAGAAGGATGAGAAAATAAAATGATGCTTGCACCATTACTGTTAATGGAATGCAAACAAACAAGAACATTTTAAGAAAAAAGGGCTCACCTCGATATGCATTGCACCAATTCAAGAGCTAACGCTCTTGGATGAAATGCGTATGTATAAAAAGTAAGAACGCAGCCCAAGGACAATGGGCGCTATGCCATTGGTTTATTGCTGGAGGTACCACTTTTTATTTTTATTAATACTTTATTAGAACAATTCCATTTATAAAAAGAGAGTGAGAAAAGTGAATGAGATTGAAACGAAATAAATACTGTTACATTACCATATATTAATATACAGGTGTGTATATTCTTATTACAGTGGTGCCTCGCAAGACGAAAATAATCCATTCCGCGAGTCTCTTCGTCTAGCGGTTTTTTCGTCTTGCGAAGCAACCCGCTTAGCGGATTAGCGCTATTAGCGGTTTAGCGGCTATTAAAGGCTTAGCGGCTAAAAGGCTATTAGCGGCTTAGAAAAGGGGGGGGAGCGAAAAAAATCGCAAGACGGAAACGTCTTGCGAAGCAAGCTCATAGGGAAAATCGTCTTGCGAAGCGCATCGAAAAACGGAAAACCCTTTCGTCTAGCGGGTTTTTCGTCTTGCGAGGCATTCGTCTTGCGGGGCACCACTGTATCCTAATGCACATATAACCTTATATCACGTGTCCTTGTGTTTTCATTCCACTATGCGGGGATCGGGTCCTTGAACCACAAAGACTCTCCTCCTGCAAGAGAGGGGAGTGGTTGTGGTCGGGAGCCAGACTCCGCTTTAAGCAGGGGGCGTTAGCCCCCTGCCTCCTACTCACCTGGCTGGCGCCCACGCCCATGGGCAGGCACCCAACCAGGTGCCTGCGAGGGGGCATGTATAGCAGCCTAAATTGCTGGGGCGCCAGCCTCCCGGCCTCACTTTTCGTCATCCCATCGCGAGTCACCCACCCTCCACTCCCTTAGAGCTCAGGGTCTCAGTTTTCTTTTGGCCTTGCTATGGACCTTAGGTTGGTCGCCCCGGTTGTCTGGGGGGCCTGGTAGGAATTTTTCCATTTGGCATTAGGCTTTTTGGTTTTTTCGCCTACCTCGTAGCAATCGTCACAACTTTCGTGGTATTGGTGGGTACGTTAGGCATTGGAATAATGTGTTGTGGTGTGTCAAAGGGCTAGGTGTGGCCATCGCCTACGCCTTCAATTTTTGGGTATTCCGTTAAAGGAATCCGGTGGTCGTGTATTCTGTCCGATGCCTGCGTGGCGGGAGGCCATGGCACGACCCTCGGTGACATCAGGGGAGAGCTTATAGTTGGATTAGCATCAACAAGCTCCACCTACTGGTGAATAAACCCCCCTGTTTTAGACTCACCCCTCTCTGAGGGGCTGGAGTCAGCTGACGTAATCCAATGCCTAAGCCAATACCTTTTCACTTGCTGTAATCAATAAAGTTGTGACCTTTTCTTGCCCATTAACCTTATATCACGTGTCCTTGTGTTTTCATTCCACTATGCGGGGATCTGGTCCTTGAACCACAATGTTGTCATGTCAAGCCATTGATTAAGGGGAATCGTATCTCTATTCTTCCTTAATGATGGCCCTACCTCTGTGGCAGACTTCACATGTTACGTTAAGTGCTGTTATCACTGGAAAAAAGGGTATCGGGAATAATTGGCTTTTTAAAATCTCATGCATTTTTATACGGCCCTTCATTGTATCAGATGTCAGGGTGGTGTGTACAGCTTGAGAGAAATCCCACCAGCAGCCCAAACAGGAAAACAGCTGTTAAAGCTTTGAGACAGACTAAAATTTGTCCAGTTCTTAGCATAGCAGGTATGTTATCTGAATATATGAATTTGGGATGGGAGGAGATAAAAACTACCATAGGGGTTCTCCTCACCTGTCACAGCCAGTTGGTGACCCACAAGATAATTCTGTCTGCTTCCCAAGTTTGTCATTTATGCAGCTAATCAGGAACTCTTGGGTGTGGGTCTCCACTTCCACCTATTTATGAGCAGTGATAACAAAACTGAGAAGTGGCCAGGACTCTCACAATCCTTTCTGATTGTTTTTCTTTTTTTAATCATTCTGCTAACTTACAAAGCATGATGCTCCAGTCCTTCCTGCTTCACAAGTGCACGTCTGTACATTTTCTTAGCTGTGGGTGGGATGGAATAAGATTAAATAAAACATAAGCAGTGCATAACTCTTGCACACAACTCTTGCTTTCTCCTTTCCATATGCTGTCCCATATGCTTTTAATTTTATTTTTTTGCTGCTCTTGTGCCTAGAAATATCTTTAACTAAATTTCAAGTTAAAAAATAAAATAAATGAGCAAATGATATAATTACTCCAACTGCAAAGAGGAAGCATAATTTCCTTAGCATTATTTCAGTGCGCCAAATTCAAAGGAAACTCTTTAAACCCCACCCGATAAACCAAGCTCATGGATTGTCTGGGGGCAAAATAAACCATGGTTGTGCTCCAGGGAATCCGCGAGCAGTAAGCCATAGAACAAATCTTGGCTACACAATGTGGCTGCTTTGTTCCTCTTCCAGTCCTGCTGTTGCCATGCTGCTATAAGCTAAACCATGGTTTGGCCTAGCATTACATCCAAACTCAGACTCATTGGCTGGAGTGACATAAACAATGAGTCTGGGTTTGGATGTAATGCTAAACCAAACCATGGCTTAGCTTATAGCAGCACAGCAGTAGTAGGACTGGAGGAGGGGGGAAAGCAGTCACAATCTTCTCTCCAGAAACCAGCATGTTTGCCCCATGGTTTGGCTTAGAATTACATGTGGGCCAGGTCAGATCCTGGATGAGGTACACCCAGGCAACTTGTTTGCTTAGTAAGAATTTGAGTCCTGGTCTTCCCAGGCCTTTTAATCCCTATAGCATGCCAGTTTTCCAAGGTTTTAGACTCTTTATTTATTATTCTTTATTCACTGTATTCTTTATTTTCTGTTAAGTGTTTCTTTGTTTTGGCCATTTACCATCATTTTGCTTCTTCTTCTGCTTGCTTCTGTTGGTGGGGTGCAATACTGTTGGTAGATAAGTCATTCTTTGTTAAAAAATATATACAGTCATACCTCATGTTATGTCCGCTTCATGTTAACGTTCTTTCAGGTTACGTCCCGCGGTGACCTGGAAGTACTGGAAAGGGTTACTTCTGGGTTTCGCTGCTCGCACATGCACAGAAGCACAAAATGATGTCACATGCATGCGCAGAAGCAGCGAATCGCAACCCCCACTTGTGCAGAGGCGCTGCCTCGGGTTGCGTTCTTTCCATGTTGCGAACGGGCCTCCGGAACGGACCCTGTTCGCAACCAGAGGTACCACTGTATACCTTTTTCCATCTATAAGACGCCCCCATGTATAAGACACCCCCTATTTGGGGGGACTTCGATTTAAGAAAATGGGAAGAGATCTATCCGTGTATAAGACACCCCCCAAATTTTGGACATCATTTTTTAGGGGGGAAACCTAGTCTTATACACGGAAAAATACAGTAGTAACAGTAGATGTGGTAGCATGTTTGACTTTGCCACCTATTGCCCTAAGTAATTTCTCATTTGGTAAGCGTGCATGTCCCGTTTCCATGTCGGATGCCAAACATCTGCACAGCATGTACACAAAACTCTTGAGCAAATGGGAGCAGGCTCCTTCTGTAGCAAGTGGGGATAGGATACTCTCCTATCCTAGCCCTCTTTGAATGCTTATGGAAGTCAGTTTGCATTTCAAACCGGATGCCATGCTGGCAGTACTGCACTTCCCCAGAATATCAAAGCCACCCGTGACTCGTTTTAATAATTAATTATGAATTGAGCAAATAGCAAATCAAATGACTCAAGGGACAGAAATATTCCGGTTGTTGCTGTCGACGTTAAAGTTAAGGTGATTGCAATTTCTCTTAATATTTCTAGTGGTGCTTTGCTTTTAAATAAATGATGTGGCAGCTTATAATGCTTGGCACTTCAGTTTTATTGTAAAAATGGATGTGAAAGCTGCTGTGGTGCTCTGCGGCAGTTGTGTTGGGAGAGAGAGGTTTGAATCCCTGCTGAGCCTCAAAGTTTCTTGGCTGGCTTGGGCAAACCAACTTTGTCAGATATCCCATGGAGCCTGCTAGGGAGGTGAAATGCCACATCTACTATCCCATGCTTCTTGGAGTAAGGGAACAGTGGCTCAGCTGTTATCCCTCCAGATGTTGTTTGACCACAACTTCCACCAGCCCCAGCCGACATCAACATCTGGAATGCCACAGAAGAACCACCTGCTGGAGTAAGGCCTGGATAAACACGTAACAAATAAATAGGAAACAAATTGCAAATAGCTTCCTGTGCTGTGCCAGAAAAAAAAAAAGACAGATGCTAGCTCTGGTGCTCATAAAAGAACCCAAGAAAACTCACTTTGATTTTCTGAAACAATCGTTTTATCTAGAGAACGGTATTATTCTTAGACTAGGCTTCAGCTCATCTGGTCGAAAGTCAGGTGTGGTATATTATCGGACTACAGTGGTACCTTGGTTCTCAAATCTAATCTGTTCCGGAAGTCTGTTCCAAAACCAAAGCGTTCCAAAACCAAGGCATGCTTTCCCATAGAAAGTAATGCAAAATGGATTAATCCGTTCCAGACTTTTAAAACAACCCCTAAAACAGCAATTTATCATGAATTTTACTATCTAACGAAACCATTGATCCATATAATGAAAGCAGTAATCAATGTACTGTACTATAAAATAAATAAAACAGTATTGTAGATTATAAAAATTAAAATTAATTTTCTTTCTTACCTGCACTGATGATAGTCATTGTTTGGATGGGGGGCTTTTATCCATTTCTGCAGTCACACAATCAATCAATCAATCAAGCCATCTATCAATCAAATCAATCAGTAGCTGAACTGGGATCCACACAGTCACAAAAACAAATTAACTGAAAAAGCCTCAAAACAAAAAACGCAAAATAAACAAAAGCACCAAATACAAGCTCCAAATATCACCTCAGAACACTGCAATCGGAAACAGAAGGCTTGAATTACAATGGGAAGGACGCAACTTAGCAGTGCAATAGGAAACACAGGGGGACTCAAAACGGAGCAAGTTTGGCTTCTGGGGAAAAAGTTCAAAAACTGGAACACCTTCTTCCGGTTTTGCAGCGTTCGGGTTCCAGGTTGTTTGTGAACTAAGCTGTTCAAAAACTGAGATACCACTGTATGATTTTTATTTGTTCGTTCTTTAGCCCTGCATTTGTGGTGTCAGCTGATCAGCGGGAGGGTGGGGTTCAATCCCACATTGGGTCCCTGCGGCCGATGCAGTAGGATACAGCCCCCATTCATCAGCCGACGAGTGGGGATTAAATTCTGCTCGGGGAACAGGCACATGTGTAAGACGCAGGCTTTGTTTTCACACTTCCTGCAGTGGCAGCAGCAAATGAAGGGGAGAAAGAATCTTCTATATTCTCCGTAGTAGGGTTGGTATGTGTCTGATTGGTAGGATGGTTGTCTACCCAATGTTGAGCATGCTTATTCTGCATTTGTGCTAGCATTCAGGTGGATTTCCAATACCGACATTGTGGGATGGGCAGCGGTGCTTATCTGAGTGCACATTACCCAGTAGCGGAAATGCTGTATTTTCTTCATTGGTGCCTTCAGACAGCGCCCACTTCCCTGCCACTCTGCCTCTCCCATTCTAACTTCGGGTAAGCCCCAATGGAGCAGAGACATCGCCTTGCCAACAAAGGTCCATATACAGTGGTGCCTCGCAAGACGAAATTAATTCGTTTCGCGAGTTTTGTCATCTTGCGATTTTTTCCGTCTTGCGAAGCATGGTGTCGGGAAAGTTTTGGAAAAGCTTCAAAAATCACCAAAGTCTTTAAAAACCTCAAAAAAGGCTACCACACCGCGTTCTATGAGTTGCTCCTCGAAGTCAAGTCGCAACTGTATTAACGGTGTTAAGAAAAAGGAAACAAACTTGCAAGACGTTTCCGTCTTGCGAAGCAAGCCCATAGGGAAAATCGTCTTGTGAAGCAGCTCAAAAAACCCTTTCGTCTAGCGAGTTTTTTGTCTTGCGAGGCATTCGTCTTGCGAGGTACCACTGTAGTTAAAGCTATGGTTTTCCCAGTAGTGATGTATGGAAGTGAGAGCTGGACCATAAAGAAGGCTGATTGCCGAAGAATTTAAGCTTTTGAATTCTGGTGCTGGAGGAGACTCTTGAGAGTCCCATGGACTGCAAGAAGATCAAACGTATCCATTCTTAAGGAAATCAGCCCTGAGTGCTCACTGGAAGGACAGATCCTGAAGCTGAGGCTCCAATACTTTGGCCCCCTCATGAGAAGGGAAGACTCCCTGGAAAAGACCCTGATGTTGGGAAAGATTGAGGGCACAAGGAGAAGGGGACAACAGAGGATGAGATGGTGGGACAGTGTTCTCGAAGCTACCAGCATGAGTTTGACCAAACTGCGGGAGATAGTGGAGGACAGAGGTGCCTGGCGTGCTCTGGTCCATGGGGTCACGAAGAGTCGGACACGACTAAATGACTAAACAACAACAACAAGCCCCATTGGCCTCCCCTGCCATCTGCTACCTTGCATTTCAGTCTAGATAAGGGAGTTCACATATGCAACGTGGAAATCTTGTGCGTCCTGATGCCTGGTAAACGAATTAGGTACAGAACAGACCCATAACAGCTGAGCTTCCTTTGGCTTTTTAAAAGAAAGCTGGGGGGGGGGGGGACACCGACAAGCAAGTTGGGAAAGTGGGTCTCACATGAAACAGTGGGTAGGCATGTGCTCTGCCACTCCTGCTATTGAATGGTATCTTCAAAGGGATTGTAAAACAGGGAAGATCTTCTTTGCTTCCAGCCACTACAGATCCCATGACACGTTTGCTGCAAGAGCAGAAATTATTTCTCTCCTCCCACTCCCCTCTCGTGGCCAGAACTAATTTCTGTTTGGATAACTTGCTCTGCCAAAGCCAACATCTCCCCGGCAATCTCAGCCGGTTACAGTATTCCGCCGAATCTCCTGCCCCTAGAATTGTGCAGCATTGCTAGTTGTTGTCAGTTGCTGGAAATCTGCCGAATTGAGAGGCTGTAATTCAAGACGGGAGTGAGGACATGCTTCTGTACATTCATAAGATTCTTCTGGTGTTGGGATAAAAGGTGCTAAATCTTTTTATTGTTACTATTTGAGGAAGTTGAAAGATTAACAACAACAACAACAACAACAACAACAACAACAACAACAACAACATCACCACTTCATGGTGCATTTTGAAAAGCTACCATTTTGGTAATGCTCTGCATTTTTTTGTTTTTGCAAGATTGTTACATGCAATAATCGAGGCAGCGCTGATCTTCTCAACTCTTAAATGTATATTTATTTATTTAACACACATTTTCACCCTGCCTTATTTCCAAGGGGCTTGAGGCAGAATATGTTGTTTTATCATTGCAACAATCGCCCTGCAAGGTAGCTTTGGCTGAGAGAGCCTGGCCTGAAATCACACAGTAAGGGACCTGAATGAAGTTTCCCTAGCCTTAGTCCTACACTGGGATGCACTGTGGTCTAAACCACATCCATCAGTGGACCCTCTCTGACAAGAGCACCCTGGAAGTTAAGCAAGAAAGTCAAGAAGGAAGAATCAATTCTTGGGAGCTTTAGCTCTTTCTCACTTTATTCGTTTTGTTACAATGCTGTGCTGCGTTTCTCAGGATTAAGTCCCACTGTGTTCAATAGGATTTACTCCCAGGTCAGGGACGCGGGTGGCGCTGTGGTCTAAACCCCTGAGCCTCTTGGGCTTGCTGATCAGAAGGTCGGTGGTTCTAATCCCCATGACGGGGTGAACTCCCGTTGCTCTGTCCCAGCTCCTGCCAACCTAGCAGTTTGAAAGCACACCAGTGCAAGTAGATAAATAGGTACCGCTGCGGCGGGAAGGTAAACGGCATTTCTGTGCGCTCTGGTTTCCTTCATGATGTTCCATTGTGCCAGAAGCGGTTTAGTCATGGTGGCTACATGACCCAGTAAGCTTTCTGTGGACAAACGCCAGCTCCCTCAGCCTGAAAGCGAGATGAGTGCCGCAACTCCATAGTCTCCTTTGACTGGACTTAACCGTCCAGGGGTCCTTTACCTTTACCTTTTACCTAGTCCTACACTCTGACCACAGCACTGCACAAGCTCTCTGTATGGACAAGAGTTCATACAACAACACTGATGCCTTGAAGATCATCTCATGTCAACTGGACATTTGCTGTTATTCACAGAGCAGGTCTGTTTCCTTCAGCTTCAGATTTATAGCAGGAGGGGTGGAGAGCAATTAAACTAGGCAGAAGCGTGGTATGGATTGATTTAGACAGGGAGCAAAGTTGTCAGGCTGTTCAGATTTTGAAATGAATAAAAGCTGTGGGGCATTTTCTGTTTCTTGAGTGTTTGAGAGTGCTTATGAAAATTTTAAACTTAAAAAAAAAAATTAAAATCTTGTGGTGTCTTGGCCTGAAAACATCATGAATAAAATATGGTCCCTTATTGCTAGGACACTCCTTGATTACTCGAAAGCCTGGAAGAACGTGGCAGCGGTTCATTCACTTTGTCCTTTGCTAATTGCTGTAGTAAACTTGTTGACATCTTCGGAGGCGCAGTGTAAAACATCAGCCGTGAGGACAGTTCTTAAGAAGAGCAACTTGCAGCACACTTTGAAATGTCAGACGTTCCAAAGCGAGCAGGGCAAGAGGAAGTGGATTTGAGCGAGAGAGTGAGTGTGTAACCTATGCATCCTGTGCAGTGTAATTAAATAAAACCTATTTATGAGCACGAGCTCATGGCCGCTAATGGATGTTAAATGCATTAAAGCCTGACCCACTTTGTATCCGGTTTCCCCAAAACACTATTACACTGAGCAAATAGTAAATCTGAATGTGTATGGCTATTATCAATGAGTTACACATATCAAAATTCCTGAGTTTCTGCATGCAAATTATTTGCCCGAGACCATCTGTCTAAGCTAAATATATTTCAGAAGAATAAATCGCAAACAGACCTTCGAACCACAGCAGCCTTCTTTTGCAGGAAGGGAAGGGCACCTATGGTGACTACTTCTTTCCCAGCAGGGAAATTGGAAGTGAGAATCAATACATCCAAACAGTGTGATTTCTTGTATGCCTATCAGTTGTTTCATAGGGGATGAGCTGGGTGGGGAGAAAGAGAGAGAGAGAGAAAAATCTATGCTGCATTGGCTGTCTAATTTGGATTGCCAATGGTAATGCAGAGCCACTTGCTTAAAAGAAAGGTAGGATGCAGAGGCAGAAACATTAGTGCTAATCTGCAGCAGAAAGACTAGATAAATCAGCAGAGCTCGCCTCTCGTACATCACTAAGGGAGAAGCTGAGTGCTACTCGACCATGTGCCTGAACAGTCACATCATTAAGAATGGAGCATGGATGCAAAATCTAAAATTCACTTTTAAGGCTGCTTGCTGGGTTGGACTGATAAGAACACTACAGTGTAAGTTTTTGAAATTTCATATAGGTGGGGGGGGGGGCGGCAGGCTCAGCATTATTTTCTAATTGAATCGTGTCCTTTTCACTTTTGCTATATTTGAGCTCATGCCTTCTTGATATATAATTGGCATTGCTTGACTAACGAATCGGAGTTTTCCATTTTAACATTTCTTTGTGCTTAGCCAGAGGAGTTTGGATATTTCCCCCCACCCCCCATTAACTCTCAATTTTTTAATGCTGCAAATTAGTGGGCGAAATACTTGAGAAGCAAGAGTAATGCCTCTCTCTCTCTCTCTCTCTCTCTCTCTCTCTCTCTCTCTGTGTGTGTGTGTGTGTGTGTGTGTGTGTGTGTGTGTTAGTGCACCAATGTTATAAGTGTTTTATTCTTGGCAATGCTTGCTAATGAAAGGATGCTTTCTGTAAAAAAAAAAAAAAAGGTTCTGAAAATGTAGTATAGGTATTTTCCATAATTTCCCCCCAAAAAAACTGAGCAGTTGTATTTAACATCACGTTTACATCTGCAACAGAGAGCAGGGAGGGAAATGGCACAGGAACTATTGATTGCCAACATGAAATCTGCATTTAAGAAGTTTTTGAACAGATTTGATTTCACCGCTGGTTCCTATCCTCCAAAGCAACTAGATTAGATTATCATATTTAATCACCACACAGTATGTAGCAAATAAATGCATTTGAAACTCCTCAAATATATTATCCTGCGTTAAGCTGAAACATTGCTCTCAATAGATGTTTAAAAAACTAAGCCTGACGCTAGTTTTCAGAAGAACGTGATTTAATAATATATGTGCCAAGTGCAAAAGGAAACAAATGGAGTTTTGCTGTAGAGATTCAGAGGTAGTGATTTTAGTTCAAAAATGCAATTTTTGAACCTTAAATGCTGAAACCTAAAGAGCACATGTCCTTTATGGCATTAGGAAAAGTCGTTATGATACTGTTAGTCACAGTATTCGGCATCAGAAAGAAAGAAAGAAAGAAAGAGAAAAACAGTTTATTGGATGAAGTGTTGTTTGGATAGAGAAAGTGGGTTCTAATTTCACCTCATTTAAGAATGCACTGGCTGGCTGTGTTAGCATTTTCCCAGGTTCCAGTTTTCTAGTCTGGAAAGTACGAAAGACGATCTCTATATTTGCAGGGCTGTTATAAGAATGAATGGTTGTCACCTCAGTGGTTGTCCCAGGCTGTGTCTAGAGTTTGGAGCTCCCGTGGCAGTTTGATTTAACAAATGTAGTGCTAAACAGGAAGCGTGTGTTGTGGTCGTTGGGGTCCCAGCTTCCTTATTCCTTGTACTACTGAGTTTTTGTTTACAAGCAGAAGGAACTGCTGATTTGATTTTGACTGCTCTGCAGTGCCACCCTGAAAGTGGACAGGGAGTTTCCTGGAGCCAATAAGGTTCCACCTGGCCTTGAGTAACTCCTGATTTTGGTTTCTCCATCTAAGCATTGAGTCTTTCAGTTTAAGATGAGCTGCTCTCCTGTTCCTGGGGGAACCATCAGCTTGTGTCTTAGGTAACAGCTCTAACTTGAAAAAAAACCACACGTTACATATATTTATTAATATACTCACTCATACCTTAAGAGTTTCCTAGGAGACCGCGTGCTTAGAGACACTGATTGATTAGGTCATCTCCGTCCAGTATCTTCCACAATAGTGGAAGGAAAGGAATTCAAAGAATATTCTCTGTATCCACAGCCTGTGTTGCGTTGCCATAAGAGTGCCTAACATCTGGGGGAGCCAGGATCAAATCTCTACTCAGTCACGAAGTAGGTCACCTAAGGGTGACCTTAGGTAGGGTTGCCATATTTCAAAAAGTGAAATTGTTGTTGAGCTATTTTTGCCCAAAGCTTTTGAGCTTTTTTAAAAAGGAAAATCGGCAAAAACAACCCTGCCGACATGGGTTGCCACACATCTGGATTTTCCCGGACATTTTTGCCAATTTCCGCCCAGGCACTGCTTCCGACTGCAGTGTTCAGAGTATGTCTGGGAAATTCCAGACTTATAGCAACCCTACCTTAGGCCAGTCACTGTCACTCAGACTAGCCTACTACACAGGGTTGTTGTGATGATAAAGAATGTGTGTTAGGGGGAGAAGCATGCGATCACCTTGAGCTCCTTGAGGAAAAGGTGGGATATGAAAAAAAATGATAATAAATAATATGCACACACACGTGCGTACACACACACACACACACACACACACACACACACACTTCCACAACCACTCAATCTCCACTTCCCCCAAGAAGTTCTAATCTGGCATATGTACGGTTACGAAATGTAATGAGTGTTTTACTTCACTGTCATGTGAGACATCAGGCTGTTCCTTGAGCCCAATTAATGTCTACTTCAATTTGGGAGGTTTGATGCAGCACTCGTATGGTTTGGATTGACTGGTCACGCAAATTCTGTTACAAAGTCATCGATTTTGCTTGTTATTCATAAAATAATGAATGCGTTCCACACAGCGGAGACCATTGTCTTTTCGTTTACAACACCAAATAAACATGTTCATTCTCAAGTCTTTCTTCAGAACTGGGTTGACAAAATGAGTGTACTGCTTTCGTTTTCTGCCCCCCCCCTCCTTTTTTAAATGGAATGTTATCACTGAGGTCCATAATAAGACCTACCACAGATGTGTTCCTGTTTGCTTCTGTCAGCGTTGCCATAAATTTGTCAGTATTATGCATCGTGACCCTGCGCAAGTGAAGTTCAAGAGGCACTGACTGAAGACTGTTAAATCAACTAGGTGGGTCAGCAGTTCAGAGTGTTACACCAGATGGTGCCACGAGTTCAAGTTAGGGTCAAGAGATCCTTTCCAGGGAATTGGAAGCTGGGTGTCTGGAAAAGATGCGCAAGCCTGATAGTGTGAGCAGGAGAAGCCAAGGAACAAAAACAGGCACTAAGCAAGGACAGAGATAATGGAGAGAGAGACATTGGATTAACAGTAGCAGAATATTGTCTCTTGCTGAGACAAGATTAGTCAGCCTGGGTGATTTTCAAGTACAGTCATATCTTGGATCCTGAACATCTTGGTACTTGGACGTTTTGGTTCCCGAACACCGCAAACCCGGAAGTGAGTGTTCTGGTTTGTGAACTATTTTGGGAAGCCGAACATCCGATGGGGCTTCCGCGGCTTCCGATTGGCTGCAGGAGCTTCTTGCAGCCAATCAGAAGCCGCACTTTTGTTTCCGAACATTTTGGAAGTCGAACAGACTTCTGGAACGGGTTCTGTTCGACTTCCAAGGTATGGCTGTATCTTTGCGGGGAGGTGAAGTCTTTTGGAGAATATTCTGTTTTAATAGCAGGGTTGCATTCCTAGCTACAGCCCAAAAGGTTCTGAGTTCAAGGCCAGCTACTACTGAAAAGATTTATATGTTTTAATGTTATCCTGCCTGTATAGCATATCCTGTAAAGACTGTCGCCGGAAGAATCCTTTTGTGTGGCATACATTTCTCAACCCTGTGTAAAATATAACAGGAAAACTGGAAACTGACATTTGTCAATGTAATTCAGCATGGAGGCCGTTAGTAGGCTTCAGACGCCATACTCCTGTTTGTGATGAATTTGACCACCTCCTTTTTCTGATCTAGAGACAGAGAAGAACTTTACTTTCTAAACAGTTGTGTGATTACTGTTGGCAGGGACAAAGGCAATTTGCATGTGTAAGACCAACTGCCCTGGTTTGTCAGGCCCAAATTGGACATGGCAGCTGCAGACCTGCCTCCTGAAATGCAGGTCTGCTCTTGCCATGAGGAAAGCATGGCTGGGAGGATAGTCTGATGTTAAGAACAAAAGGGATGTATCCATGGGGAGGGGTAATGCCCCTCTCCAGCCCTGTAGTTTTGTTGTTGTTGTTTAGTCGTGTCCGCCTCTTCATGACCCCATGGACCAGAGCACGCCAGGCACTCCTGTCTTCCACTGCCTCCCGCAGTTTGGTCAAACTCATGCTGGTAGCTTCAAGAACACTATCCAACCATCCCGTCCTCTGCCGTCCCCTTCTCCTTGTGCCTTCCATCTTTCCCAACATCAGGGTCTTTTCCAGGGAGTCTTCTCTTCTCATGAGGTGGCCAAAGTATTGGAGCCTCAGCTTCAGGATCTGTCCTTCCAGTGAGCACTCAGGGCTGATTTCCTTCAGAATGGATATGTTTGATTTAGAGCCCCAATATTCTCCTCTAGCCCCCAGGATTCTATGCTGAAGTGATATTAGTTGGGAGAAAAGGACCTGGGATGGAGGCCCCAGGGTGAGAGAAGTGGTGAGCACCCCATAGCCAGCTTTGATGTGTGATGGGGCATTCAGGAGGACAAGTCTGTCACTGTCATGTATGTTGCCGAGCGCATTGTGCCTTGGGGATGGCAGGAACAGTATGGCAAAAGAAAATGTCTGGCCTGCTTAGTTTCATTCCACGAAAACAGCTTTATGAACATAGTGCAGCTGGGGATGGCAGATGTTTCCTCCTGACATGGAAAATCTGTGGAGTCTTGTGCCCTGAAAAGGCGAAACCTTTTGTGGACCCATTTGATCCAGCACCACCACCACCACTGACTTATTATACTCACCCAAAGGTTTTTTTTACCAGCAGTCTACAATAAAAGCTAACAACAGTAGAATGTAATAAAATCAATGGGTAATGATTAACTGTGTTTTCATCACAGTTTAAACCAAGCAGTGGAAATCACTTCCATAACACCGGAATCCATTTTCTGCAGTCGAAAGCCCATCTTGAACTCAGTAGAAGTTCCCTACTCATAGGATATCCCCTCTTTTCTTGAGAAGGAAGGATCTCATGTTGTGAACCTTCACAAGTACAACCAGGGCTTGCTTTATACAGTGGTACCTCGCAAGACGAATGCCTCGCCAGACAAAAAACTCGCTAGACGAAAGGGTTTTTTTTCGCAAGACAATTTCCCCTATGGGCTTGCTTCGCAAGACGGAAACGTCTTGCAAGTTTGTTTCCTTTTTCTTAACACCGTTAATACAGTTGCGACTTGACTTCGAGGAGCAACTCATAGAACGCGGTGTGGTAGCCTTTTTTGAGGTTTTTGAAGACTTTGGTGATTTTTGAAGCTTTTCCAAAACTTTCCCGACACCGTGCTTCACAAGATGAAAAGAATCGCAAGACGACAAAACTCGCGGAACGAATTAATTTCGTCTTGCGAGGCACCACTGTAATGGCATATTATTGCACGTGAGAGGTGAACAGCTCTTCCACCAAGTTAAAAGATGAGCTAGCAAGGCAAGCATCTGAGTCAGGGCCATCTAAGCCAAGGTTTACTAGTGTCCTTACAGACACTTTTTTTGGTTCAGCATTCAAAGCCTTCTTTCCCTTTCTTGATAATGAGACTTCGTGTTCCCAGTGAACGCTTGCCCCCAATATACAATGACAATTATTCTTTTCCCAATTATGCTACACCCATCTGTGCAGAGGATTTCTTTTCTCCCTTTTTTTTTTAAATGAAGTTTTAATAATAATGACCGAATGGTGTCTAGCACATCTCCTAGGATTAATGATGAGCTGGAAGAGTTGATGGCTGAAATGTATCCAAAGGCTATTAACGCCAGTTAGTCATTAATCCTTTCTAAAGCCCCAGGCAGAGGTCGTTGCCACTGTTATCAGATGGGCATGAGACAAAAACAGGTCGGTAGTGGATTTTACCATAATGCCTGTATAAATTGATATGTTCAGTCTATATGCGTTATGGGTCATTTGAGATCAAGATTCAAGGGTTTGGGATCGTGTCTCCATAGCTACTATGGTCATGATTGCTTTTCTTTTTTAAAAAACTGGTGTTCATACGTATTCCTGATCATATGTCAAAAGAACTGCAAACAATATGCACAACAAAGATTTGCTTTGCTGAGAATACATTTCTAGGCTCTCCTGGAAGAAGCAGCTGCCACTGTGATAGGATTTCTAATGGGCTTACCAGCTTCTGAACTAGAACCTCAGCTGCAGCAATGAACAAATCTCCACGTTTTGTTCCATCCCTGAAAACCTTCCCTTTGGGTTCCTGCATATCAAATCTCTGTTAAAGGAAGACGAGAAGCAGCAGACCAGGGCTTCATTTCTGGGCTATTGGCAACCCTGTACATGAACGAAACTGCTGGTGTGCTGAGTTTCCTGGGTTTGTGGGGATAGGGAAGGAATATTTGGTGCCTAATACTGGTTGTGGGGCTTTTGGCCCATTCCATGATGTCATTGTACTTGCATATGATGCTTGACAGCTTCTTTTATGGTTGTGCATTTTCACAGCTGTGCCCAGTATAGGGCAACAGATATCCATGAATATCAGGTGTCTGTACAGGCAAATGTAATGCAAGGAGGACCTTTGCAGAAGAGCTAAGATAACAGCACTACTCTTGCATCTGGGGAGGTCAAAGGTTTTGGACCATTCCCTCAGGAGGGCTGAGATTACACATCTACAGCCAGACACATCCTAACCTTTCCTCCTTATCTCTGTGCAGTCGCCATTAAGCGATGTCAGTATTAATGCTGTACTGGGACTATAAGAGCTGGGGATGCTCTGATTTTTTTTGCTTGTCTAAGTGAGATGCTTTTGGGGATGCCTGTATAGATTCAGGTTTATGGAATCTTTCAAACGGGGCAAAACATAATCTGGAATTGCCACCAGCATCTCTGCTGACTTTTCACCTGGCTGTAGCAGTGGGGTGCCTTGATAGCTGCTGCTTGCTTTAATTCTACACCCTTCTCCTGTACAGAGCAACACCACTCTAGTACTGCTGAATTTCTGCACTGTACAGAAAGACAGATAAAATTTTCATGTAGAAACAAAAGGGCACATTTCTGAAACGTAGCAGGGGCTTTTTAGTGGTGGTCACATTTCAGCAAATAATGAACTCAAGGTGGGCCACAAAGCCCTACATGCTGCACACAGTTTTAAAAACCTTATTGGGTTGCCAGTGGACTCCTGAGAATCTCAAGGTTCATTTTTCCACCCTTCATGTATGCAGAGAAATGTTTTAAAATGTGATAGAGAAAAATGAATTAGAATGGGTCTCATGAAGTTTAAATGAGAAACAATCTAATTGACATTTTGCAAACCACTACGCAACCTGCATTGGGTTTTTTTTGACATTCGCTCTTCTAATTTTGTGGTGCAGTTCTGCAACCAAATAATATGCACAAAGAATGCAGGAATCTGGAGAATGGAATTTAAAATTAGAAAGCAGAAAAACTGAAAGAAACCCAAGTCGACAAATTCACCCATCCACAAGGAGGCCATGCTACTTCTTAAGTTCCTAGTTTTGGGCCCCATTAGTAACTGGTTTCCTTGTTGCTGTTAAGCGTCAAGAAGCGTTGTTCTAGCAATACAGTGATTTTTCACTTGAGTATCCTTGATAGGCAAGCAGAGAAGAGATTTATTTTGTGGGGCAGGATTTGCCAAAAGCACTTGGCATTACTCCAGCTTGTTACTGAAATATGAAATAGAGAGCCTCCAGTTCAGAGTGACTCTTTGTTGTTTGCTTAGAGCTATTTCTTAGCATAAGATATTAGCGAAGTCCTGGTCCCTTGCAAATCCTAGTCCCTTGCAAATCCTAGTCCCTTGCAAATCCTAGCCCTGCTTACCTGAATTCAGTGGGACTTACTTCTGAGTAGACATACTAGCCTTGCAGCCTTGTTCAGCAGCAAAACAATGCTTTGGCTGTTTCAAAAGCCAATGTTATCTAAAATTTGCAGCTTTGAACAATGTTTTCCACCAGCCTTCCAGCTAACTCTTTTTGCGCGTTTGTGGTTTGATTTACTAAGACGTATGCCAGTACATGCTCATTTGTCGTGACAGCTTCCTGCCTAGGCCATCTCCCCAAAGACCCAGCCAGACGGAATAACATTTTAATTTTTTATTCGCATCCTTCAACTCTGCTTAGCTGATAGTTGCGGTTCTCTCCGTGAATAAGGACCAATTAAAATTGCTGTGTTGGCGAGCTTGGAGATATAGAGTAGGTTTGTGGGGGATTTGGTCTTGTGATTGCTTCATCATGTGCCTAGTCCACATGATGCTACCATTTTGCCTGCTTCATCCTGTGCCAAATTTTACATCGATCCACTTAACCCACATTCTCAACAATATCAGTTTGGTCATGTGAATTGCCCTGAGGGGAGAGAATCCCAGCAGTCAGTTTGAAATAGTCACAGCATTTATTTATGAGGCGTTCCTAGATTTGCAGGCATAGCGCAGAATTGATTTTAGGGTTGAACCAACACTGTTTGCCATTTTAGGAAATGAGGGGTGGGGAGGCTTTTGAAAGTTCCTTTTCCTGTAATGTTTAGGCCTTCGCTATGTGCTTTTTTCCACCAGTGACAGCAAATGATGTGGGCACGCAAGTGTCACGGTGTGTCACGGTGTAATGACATGGCCTAAACATCACAGGGACAGGGTAACTAGCCTTAATCTTCATATTGATGTTAAAAGCCACACCTTTGCTTCAGTACTTTTGACATGTCACTAGCAATTCTCTTGTTTCACACTGAGGGAAAATATTTTTCTTTGAAGAGATTTTTCTTTTTCAGATATATACATATCATTATTATTTTTAAATATATATATAAAAATCCTTCCTGGTGTTTGTTTTTTTCCAGATTCCAAAATTAGAACAAGGCAAATTTCCTCATGGGACTCTTGGTGCAAGGAGGCATTGAACTTTTGCTGCCACTATAGCCTGAAGGAGCTTTTGCCGCTGGATGGGCCTATGTTTTTCTGTGCTGTTGCCCCTTAAATTTGACTGTGTTGTGCTTTTGGCTTCTTCTTCTGCTGTTGCTGCCGCTGCTGCAAATTGTACTGTTTTGTAAATTGTGACGCTTGTGCGTATCGTTTACTTAAGAAACCACTGAAACCAACTCCTCCGTGATGTTTGTTACGCAGTATGTCAGCATGCCAAGTTAAAGTTGTTACAGATATTGTCAAAGTTGAATCGCCTTCACTTTGAGAGTCAGTCTGTGTGTGATTAAAAATGGCAGCAACATTAAAATGTAATTTGTGTATTTATATGTATTGATGCTTCCGGTGAACTCACAGGCCCAATATTTAACATGAGTAGTAGAGTTCAAGGGGTGGGGAAACTTGCTATTATATTTTACTGGATTTATACAGTTTCATTCTGGAAACATTTTAGAAGCCTTGTTTTCAAAACGAGAGATTAATGATCCAGTCATTTGCTGTGCAATCACAGTAATGACCAAAAGCTACAACCCACACATCATTTTAAATGAATGGCGAAACTTTCATGATAAGTCCATGATATCTCCTGTCATTCCACTTCTTTTCCTTCCCTTCCCCCTTTCCCCTGTGAAATCAACAAGGCATTCTTAATATTGCTCATCATCCCAACTATTGGTCTAATACTTGGAAAGTGGAAGAAACAAGTAATCCTTAAAAATGCAAACACATAATAGTGTTGTACCCAAAATATTCAGGAAAAGCTGTAAAGTACAGTGGAAACAGAACATAGGGAAATGATGGATTAGTTTATGCTTTCATATCTTAGTTGCACAGCAGAAGTGTTTGCAGTGCTGGAGTCCCTTCGATTGGGGCACGTTTATCAACTAAAACTGCCAAAATATATTGCAAATCTATGTAGCTGGATTTGATTTTAATTATTTTTTTTGTGGTTTCACAAGAAAATCACGCCTCTGATTCCATATATACATTGATCTAAACCTTGTTCATATAAATATACATTTTGTTCAGAATGTCTTCGTCTCTGTGTGTGGAGAACTGGGGTGGATGGGGAGAATTAATGGAAAAGTAAAAATGGACAAGGAAGCCAACGTTTCCTTAACCTTTACTTTCACTGCCACTTGGTCACAGATTTCAGAATTGCAGGTAATGCATTACTGCATTAAAGGAGGAATAACTGTCTGTGGTGTTGGTAGAAATCTATGAAAGCAGAATTGCCCTTGATTTGGGAGTAAACCTCACAGCTTGGTTATTAAAATAGGGTGGTGTTGTGCAGATATTTGGTGCCAAAGCTATATGTACCAAATAAAAATCTCTCCTCTGAAAGTGAGGTGATTGATTTGTCTCCATTGATGTGCTTTGCTCTAAAATATTATCTTATATAGATGATGTGTGCATATAGAGAAGCAGTTGGACACAGCACTCCGGGTGAGAGTCAACTAAAGCAGAATAATGTGGCACTATTATTTCTCCTTGGGAAAGGAGTACGGCAAGGCTGTATATTGTCCCCCTGCTTATTTAAGAATTCATCATGCGAAAGGCTGGGCTGGATGAATCCCAAGCCGGAATTAAGATTGCCGGAAGAAATATCAACAACCTCAGATATGCAGATGACACAACCTTGATGGCAGAAAGTGAGGCGGAATTAAAGAACCTTTTAATGAGGGCAGTGGCGTAGCGTGGGTTGTCAGCACCCGGGGCAAGGCAAGTAATTTGCGCCCCCTAACCCGTGGATTTGCGCCCCCTAACCCGTGGATTTGCGCCCCCTAACCTGTGGATTTGCCCTAACCCCAGATGTTGCGCCCGGTGCGGCCGGCCCCCCTTGCACCCCCCACACTATGCCACTGAATGAGGGTGAAAAAGGAGAGCGCAAAATATGGTCTGAAGCTCAACATTAAAAAAACGAAGATCATGGCCACTGGTCCCATCACCTCCTGGAAAATAGAAGGGGAAGAAATGGAGGCAGTGAGAGATTTTACTTTCTTGGGCTCCATGATCACTGCAGATGGTGACAGCAGTCACGAAATTAAAAGACGCCTGCTCCTTGGGAGAAAGGCGATGGCAAACCTAGACAGCATCTTAAAAAGCAGAGACATCACCTTACCAACAAAGGTCCGTATAGTTAAAGCCATGGTTTTCCCAGTAGTGATGTATGGAAGTGAGAGCTGGACCATAAAGAAGGCTGATCGCCGAAGAATTGATGCTTTTGAATTATGGTGCTGGAGGAGACTATTCATGGACTGCAAGAAGATCAAACCTATCCATTCTTAAAGAAATCAGCCCTGAGTGCTCACTGGAAGAACAGATCCTGAAGCTGAGGCTCCAATACTTTGGCCACCTCATGAGAAGGGAAGACTCCCTGGAAAAAACCCTGATGTTGGGAAAGATTGAGGGCACAAGAAGAAGGGGACGACAGAGGACAAGATGGTTGGACAGCGTTCTCGAAGCTACAAACATGAGTCTGACCAAACTGCGGGAGGCAGTGGAAGACAGGAGTGCCTGGTGTGCTCTAGTCCATGGGGTCACGAAGAGTCGGTCACGACTAAATGACTAAGCAACAACATTATTTCTCATGATTTGGTCACTATAAATGCCCATTGTTGCCGTCTAGAACTGTGTTTGCTGTTTCAGCATTACTACTATTACTCCATTTATACCTCAACGTCTACTAAAGAGCTCAAGGTGGCCTCATTTTATCCTCACAACCAGTGCTTTTTTTTCTATATAAAAAAAATGTTTAGGGGTAGTCATATTGAAATAGTGCCCCTCAATGAGGCCAAATAAAGATTCACAAAATGTTTAGGGGTATGCGTCCCCCCCAAAGCACTGCTCACATAACAAACCTGTGCAGAGAGAGAGAGAGAATGACTTGCCTATTTAACCCAGAGAGCCTAGTCCAACATTTGAAGAGTTATACTACACCGACTGTCTTACATTGACGATATCATGCTGCTGACTCATTTTAAGTGAGTGGTCTACTAAGACCCTTGGTTTTTCCTCCACATGTACTACTCTCTGCCTGGGTGCCACCCACCCTATATTGGTGCATCTGGTTTTTCCTTCCTGAATGCAGTGCTTATTATTATTTATCTCCCCACTGAACTTAACTTTGCAATGTTTGATGAAATGTCGCAGGGCAGGGGGACAAGAAAAGCATCTAGCTACTGAAAGCATTTATCATCTCTCCCCCCATTTTTCCACCTTGGCCAACAGCTGCTTTTCAACAAGGCACAAATATCCTATAGCTGCTTAGTCACTGCCTTAATTAGCTGTTCAGAAGCAGGTGGCCGACTGTTGCAGTAGGAGTCTTACTTTTTTATTGCCAGCGTCCCTGAAATGTAACAGAGACTGGCATTTCACCTAAGGCAAGGAACCAGATCACTGCCTCTCAGGTCTCCTAATGAGAATCTGCAGGATTTGTCAAACATAGAGCAATATTTTTGAGTTGTTAGCTACTTCACACCCCTCTTCTGTTTGAGTTGGCAGGAAAAAACCCTGTAGCACTTGTAACTATGAAATCTTGTTTCTGTTTGTAGGTTCTGTACTGTTGCCAAGTGGTCGCTGGTTCTTGATATTGTTGTGTGTAGCCATAGTGCATATGGCCTGGTTTGCACATCATGCTCAGGCAAATCTTAGCTCAGCCAGAGGCATAACTAGGCTCCTTTGCACCCTTGGCAAGGAGCTGAATTGGTGCCGGGAGTGATCATGGATCAGAAACTCAAAAAAATTACTTTTCGTCGCCTTTTGTGCTCCACCAGTGACACAGCCATTGGGGTTGCGTCTGCTCCCCTCTGTCTCTCCTCCTCTTCCTCTTCCTCTGTTGGTCCATCTGGCTGCCTTCCTATGTTATTTTTGTGCTCCCCTGGTTATGTGCCCTGGCGGGGGCCAACTTACCCAATCCCTAGGTACACCCCTGAGCTCAGCACGGCAGGGAAAAGGATCATGGGGGAGCAAGCAGGCTGCGAACTCCGCTCCAGAAGCCCACACATTCAAACTGAGCCATGGTTTCGCTTAGTGTGACGTGATTCTCTCTCATATTGCTATCAGTTGGAAGATACTTATGTATTAGCTGCTTTCAATGTTCCTCTTACATATTTAAGCATGATAAACTACGTTAAATATAAACAATATAAGTAACATGTTGGGTAGGAAACATACACCTGTTGCAGCAGCATTATTGTTGTTGTTTTTGTTATTATTCAAACTTGAAACAAATAATAAAATATGCTGGGCAAAACAGTATGATATCGAAGTGAAATTGATGGGCAATTGATGTAACTCTTAAGTGATCCAAAGGGGAATAAATAAATAAATTTATGAGGGTACAGAAGCACTGATCTATTTTTGATATGTTCACACATCATATCTTTGGTTTAGACAAAAAAACCACCTCTCATTTCTGGTGGGTTAGAAATGGGAAGCCTTCCTAGCCATTTTGAAGGGCTTAGTCATGTGCTTTTTTACTGATGTCATGGGCTTATCTGCATCACTAAACCCATGCTGGTATTCAATAACTGTCTATAGCCTGATGGAAGTTGGAGACAGGCTTCTCATCCCATGTTATATATCACCATGTTGATTTTGCAAAGGAGGGTAAAGGTAAAGGGACCCCTGACTATTAGGTCCAGTCGTGGCCGTCTCTGGGGTTGCGGCGCTCATTGCATAGAAAACAGCACTCCTCAGGCAGAAAGCGCTGTCTGGTGTTTTTAGGAAGCTCTAGAATGTACCTATGCAAAGTTTTACAGAATGAAGGACTTTTGTCTGCTTAAGGAGTTGTACAGCGGAAGGTTCTCGGAAGACCATCTACAGTGGTACCTCGGGTTACAGACGCTTCAGCTTACAGATGCTTCAGGTAACAGACTCCGCTAACCCAGAAATAGTACCTCGGGTTAAGAACTTTGCTTCAGGATGAGAACAGAAATCATGCGGCGGCAGCGGGAGGCTCCATTAGCTAAAGTGGTACCTCAGGTTATTCCACGTTGAGCTTGGGAAGCTTGCTATCATTTGCATCGTCCTATAACTTCTTTCCTCACTCTCTCGCTTCTTATTAAATGGAATCAAAGAGGCTTCAGCTAAGTCAAGCCATGCTGTTCTAAAAGCATCATTCACACAAGTGGCAAGAGGGAAATATTCTCTTCAGTACTTTAATATAAAAAAAAAAATTGAGCAAATGCCAGCGCTCCATCAAAACAATGTAATTTCACAATATTTTTGCATGTGGAAATGTGCTTCATTAAATAAAACCACAGTTAAAATTAAGGCTTCTTTAGAAAGGCCACAGTATAATTGAGATTCAGCCTTAGAGGCTGATGCGACTTCTCACATGTAGATCATTTGATTCCCCCTTGTGTTTCGTTGCAGACACAAAGCCAGTACTCTTCCAGTATGATTCATCCTGTTTTGCTTCATGAGTTCCTTAAAAAAAACACACCTTTAAACAATATTTAGACATGATGTATCAAAACCCATTACAGTGGTACCTCGGGTTAGGTACTTAATTCGTTCTGGAGGTCCGTTCTTAACCTGAAACTGTTCTTAACCTGAAGCACCACTTTAGCTAATGGGGCCTCCTGCTGTTGCCGCGCTGCCGGAGCCCGATTTCTGTTCTCATCCTGAAGCAAAGTTCTTAACCCAAGGTACTATTTCTGGGTTAGCGGAGTCTGTAACCTGAAGCGTATGTAACCCAAAGTACCACTGTAGTTAATATTGATTTACTTGATTTATATCCCGCCTGCTCTCCAGGGAACTCAAGGTGGCACACGTGGTTCCCTCCTGCCCATTTTATCCTAGCAACAACCCTGTGAGGTAGCTTAGGCTAAGAGGCAGTGACTGGCCCAAGGTCCCCCAATGAGCTTCATTTGAACATGGCCACCACCTCACCTTGCCCTGCCCTGCCCCGCCCCATCCCTGTTCTAGTGCCCCATCCCTCTCCTAGTCAGAGGCAGCATCGCCCCCACTGCTGTTCTGCCAAACTCATTACACTGCTCTGTGTAGCAATGTTTTCCTCTTTGTGTTCTTAAAGGTAAGATGCAGTAGGTCAAATCTATAAACCGTTGTTCTCTCTCTCTCCCACAGACAATTGCGTCGTAATTGCTGTTTTCAGCTGTTCTATGATTCCTCTGTTTTAAAGCACTTTTTCTGGTTTTCCTTAATGCATTTCACAGCCTCTCTTACTATACCACCATAGCTTCAAATCCGATAGATTGCAGGGAGAAGCAAAAAAATCCCCCACTGCAAGGCAGCAAGGGGAAAGGATTTTGTTTGGAGGATTATATAATACAGCATGAGAGAAAGCCAACATACCGTACTTTTCCATCTATAAGACCCCCTCTATTTTTGGGGACTCAAATTTAAGAAAATGAAGGGAGATGGTGGAGGATTGCCCAGAGCTTTGGGGGGGGGGGGGATTGCTGAAAATTGCTCACCTGCACACATCGCTAAATCTGCCTCCCATCTGTCCAATCGGTGGCAGAAGCTACCAATCGCTCGCCCAATCAGACCACGTATTGATGCAGCAACCAATAATACCCACAATAGCCGCTGACAGCCTCGGCAGCTACAAATCAAACGTCCATCCTATGCACTACCCATGTATAAGTCAACCCCCACTTTTTAGCATGGTTTTAAAAGAAAGGAAAATAGTCTTATACACAGAAAAGTACTGAACTTTATTCCATTCCTGCATCCCTGTAATAACAGATCCACTTTAGAAACACTTTCTGAGAGTGGGAGGCAGGACACCTATTTCCATGAAAGAAATAGGTGCCCTGCCTCCCACTCTCAGATACAGAGTGCTCAGACTCGTGGCTCAATAGTTCCCCAAGGCTTTATTCCTCAAGTCGCTACATGGCTTGAACATAGGTCAAAGATGCAGGTCACAGAAGCAGAGCTCTATGGTTCATGGCTAGGCCAAATCGAAGAACTTGTCTCAACACTTGACAGGGAAGGCAGGCACCATCATTCACATGGTTCTCATCCTGAAGGAAAGGGCTGAGCCAGCAAGCAGGCACTCATGTGGGCAGGGTAGATTGGCCCATGCCAGTGCCTCCAATGGTGTGACCTTGCAGAATGGAGACTCCTCAACTGGTTCACGCCCTTCCCTTCTTGCCGGGACCACCTTGCTCTCAGGAGATCTGTCAGGGTCTGGCCCCATGAGCTCTTCATCTTCTGCTGTGCCATCTAACACCAGCAGGGCAGGGGTGATACCTGATGAACTGTCCCTCAGACCTTGAGGGGGGGCTGGACTATATTTGGGGGGGGGGAATGAATGAATTCCTGTGCCCCACAAATAACCCAGAGATACATTTTAAATAAAAGGACACATTCTACTTATGTAAAAACATGCTGACTCCCAGACCGTCCGCGGGCCGGATTGAGAAGGCAATTGGGCCGAATCCGGCCCCCGGGCCTTAGTTTGCCTACCCATGTTTCAGAACATCTTTGGAAAGTATGAGGGAGGGATGAATCTTTCATGTGATTATTCATGTGATTATATATTGGGTATGTATGTGTGTAGATATAGATGTATTATTATTATTATTATTATTATTATTATTATTATTATTATTATTACCCCGCCCTTCTGGCTGGGTTTCCCCAGCCACTCTGGATGGTTTACACATTTTTTTTGGTAAAACATAAAATTTTCCTGATACAGTGTTGCCTTCAGATGTTTTCTAAAAGTCTGACACAGTCAAACCTCAGTTGTCAAACGTAATCGGTTCCAGAAGACCATTCAACTTACAAAACATTCAACAACTGAAAACTGAAAGTGGAAGCCTCAATACAGTAGGGAAAATCAAAACGGAAGCCGCATAGTACATTCAGCTTCAAAAATTGTTCAAAAACCGGAGCAGTTACTTCCTGGTTTTCGGCATTCAGGAGCTGAAAAGTTTGAAAACGGGGCTGTTCGAGAACCAAGGATAGACTGTTGTGTGTTTCCTTGACATCTGATGGGAGGGCCCTCTGTCTGGTTCCCTGTAACTTCACTTCTTGCAGTGAGGGAACCGCCAGAAGGCCCTCATAGCTGGACCTCAGTGTCCAGGATGAACGATGGGGGTGGAGACGCTCCTTCAGGTACCCTGGCTACTCTAGTTACATACCGCTCTGGATACGTAACTTTTGGGTTACGAACGCGACAAACCTGGAAGTGTATACTTCTAGGTTTTGCCATACACGCATGCCCAGAAGCGCTCAATCATGCTGCACGCATGGGCAAAAGCAGTGCCTCTGCCTATGGACTTTTGGGTTGTGGACGGACCCCTGGAACGAATTTAATTCGTATCCAGAGGGTCCACTGTAGCTAGATTATGGGCATGGTATGCATGGGTCCTTCAGATTTGGTGGGTCCCTCATTAGTAATGCCCCCTCAGACGGCATTACTCTTGGCAGCACCCTTCCCTAGGTGGACCCTTCAACATCAGTGATGGCTTCCCTTGCCCTGATGGTTGCAGACCCAGTAGCAAAACAACAGCAACAAAATGGTCCAACTGGCAAGCACTGCTGCTGCCACTCACCATTTTATTTCCCCCCCCCCATAATGGTGCTCTGGGGACCACCATGTCATGGGACCCGAAAGGCATTGTGGGATATTTAAAATAGTGGGCCTCCAGCAGTAAGAACAGGGCCAAACCTAAGTGGCTGTAGCTGATAAGTTGAGTAAAGAGTAGCATGGTGGGTGATGGACCCTTCTGAGAACTTTGGCAAGTACCTGGTGTGCTAATCCCTGTTACTGGTCGTGTGTGTGTGTGTGTGTGTGTGTGTGTGTGTGTGTGTGTGACGTTCCTTTCATTTGTGTCTTGCAAAAGACTCCTCTCTCTTCCTATGTATTTTTTATTTATTTGGGAGGGGGAGGGAGTCTAGACCAGGCATAGGCAAACTCGGCCCTCCAGATGTTTTGGGACTACAACTCCCATCACCCCTAGCTAACAGGACCAGTGGTCAGGGATGTAGTCCCATAACATCTGGAGGGCCGAGTCTGCCTGTGCCTGGTCTAGATGATTCGTCCATTCTCTCATGCAGCCTCCCTCAAGGAAATATTCTTCTGAGAAGAGAAGGACAGGAGAACTGACTTCTGCCTCTACATACAGAGAACAAAGTGTTTGAAACAAAAAGGGAGAGAGGAAGCCAGGAGTGACACAGGCAGTTTCAAGCTGCTCGGCAGCAATGGGGAGCGCCATCCTTTTGAGTACCAGCTGGCAGAAGTGATGGGGGAGACGGTTGCTCTACATTATCTTTTGTGTGACAAAATTCATTTAGAACTGAGATCTGTACTCTGAGACCAGTTTGTTTAGTTACTTCTTTAGGACACAATTAAGGTGCACTGATTTTTGTATCAGTCATAGTTTTAGTTGCTTTTGACAACTGTTAACACTGCTAATTGATCTATACTGTTCCACCATTGATTTTTCCAAGAACTCTACTTCTTCTTCTTTTACAAACTGTTTTGAAGGTGGGGTTTGTTTGGGGTTTTTTTATAGTCAAGCAGTATATAAACCTTATGAAATAAACAAACAAATAAATCTTATTTATTTATTTGTCACTTTTTACACAACAGTGTGTCAAAGTGTAGGAACAAGAAGCATTACAGCGGTACCTCGGGTTACATACACTTCAGGTTACATACGCTTCAGGTTACAGACTCCGCTTACCCAGAAATAGTACGTCAGGTTAAGAACTTTGCTTCAGGTTGAGAACAGAAATCGTGCTCCGGCCGCGCGGCAGCAGCGGGAGGCCCCATTAACTAAAGTGGTGCTTCAGGTTAAGAACAGTTCAGATTAAGTACGGATCTCCGGAACGAATTGAGTAGTTAACCCGAGGTACCACTGTAAAACCAATTATGAAGAGGAGTTAGTTACAATTGTCCATTGTGTCAGGGTTAACCAGCATTGTATCTTGTCTACTGTCATATACAGTGGTACCTTGGTTTACAACCATAATCTGTTCCCGCAGTCCGGTTGTAAACCAAAACAGGTTGTAACCCAAGGCACGCTTTCACCAATGGGACCTCCAAAAAAAACGGGTTGTAATAAAAAAAAAGGGGGACACGCACTTCCGGGTTTGACCTGGTTGTCATCCAAAACGGTTGTAATCCTAAACAATTGCAAACCAAGGTACCACTGTATATTATTGTAAACTTTTCTACTTGTATCCATGTATTTTATTTAGTTACTTTGCTTTTGCTCTAGTTTGGTCTAGTCCTTTGTTGACATATAAAGCCCCAAATGGTTTAGGGAAAAAGTCTAAAGGATCGCCTTATCCTATTATGAGTCTGCCCATATACTGAGATTATTATCAGATGCCAAGCTTTTGTCACCTTTTCCCTTCTGAGGTTAGACAATGGTTACAGGAACAGGGCCTTCTTGGTGTTGGTCCCCAGAGTGTGGAATAACCTTTCTGGAGACATTTGCTTGGTACCCATTCTTGGTTCATTTCAGCACCATTTGTAAGTACTTTTAATGCACTCTGTCCTGCACCCTTGAGATATAGTTAGTTATTTGCTACTGTTTATACTGATGCAGCATCAAGTCGTTAGTGCTTCCAAACATTTTAGAAAGAAGGGGAAGAAATGACTACAGGACTGCTAGTTTTTGTGTGATTCCTGGGCAATTTCTGTGGGGGATGTAATGTGCAGTCTGTTAAGAAAAGCAGTTGATGGGTTAATTCCCCATGAGTAGAAATTACTCATTTCCCACAATGCACCTGCAGGCATCTTGTCACTCTGTTACTTGTGTAGATTTGGCAAGTAACTCTGTGTGTAAAAGGGCTCAGGTTACAACCTGGGTGGGTAGGAGATAGCTTTCAACAATCCCTGCAATCTGTTGGAACTGTAGATTTGAGTGAAGGCTTTTTTAAAAGGTGATCATCTGAGAAAGGAGTTGGAAAATTGCCAGGCACCAAGACTTGGAGAACACTATCAGTTGTAGGACTTTGCAAGCAACTGAACTAGGGACTTGGCTGTGGACTCTAACACAGGAAGGACTTTGAAGCAAAGAACCCTCTCTGGGCTCAGAGAGAGAAGACTTACTTGCAGCATCTGTAAATAGTGTCTATATTGGTGTTGGCCAAGTAAAGAAAATCTGCAAAATGGCTGTTTTCTGTGGTGAGCTTAACTGCTTGACTGAGCTTCTGCAGCACATACACCCAAGAACCCCAAACTTCTGATATGTTTGTTGTTGTTTAGTTGTTTAGTCGTGTCCGACTCTTCGTGACCCCATGGACCAGAGCACGGCAGTTAGTTTCCCCCTGCCTCCCGCAGTTTGGTCAAACTCAAGCTGGTAGCTTCGAGAACACTATCCAACCATATCGTCCTCTGTCGTCCCCTTCTCCTTGTGCCCTCCATCTTTCCCAACATCAGGGTCTTTTCCAGGGAGTCTTCTCTTCTCATGAGGTGGCCAAATTATTGGAGCCTCAGCTTCAGGATCTATCCTTCCAGTGAGCACTCAGGGCTGATTTCCTTAAGAATGGATAGGTTTGTTCTTGCAGTCCATGGGACTCTCAGGAGTCTCCTCCAGCACCATAATTCAAAAGCATTATTTTTCTTTGGCGATCAGCCTTCTTTATGGTCCAGCTCTCACTTCCATACATCACTACTGGGAAAACCATAGCCATAACATTTGATATGTTAACTGGGTTCATTGTGCTTGAGATATTGTGAATATAAGAGTTCCACCTGTGGTGGTTCAATCTGTGATGGGGGTTTCACACATGGAAGCCAGCTACCAATTGGTTTCAGTCACTGCATGATGAACGTATAGATTTGAACGAGCCTTAGGAAAGCAGCACGCTAAGCTGAGTTCAAGACTACATTGAAATGTTTAGAACTTGAGTGTGTTTAATACTTGGGAGAATCTAACTGACTGTTTACCAGTTCCTGAATTTGTGACCTCTGTGTATATCTACCAAAATGCACACTGACAGTTGCTTATGACATAATCAAATAAATTTTGAAACAAGGCCAGAAAGCATGCTTCCAGTGCAATATATACGGATTAAAGGCCTTCTTTGATACAAAATTAACCAAAGAAAGGGCTTTCTCTTGTATTTAATCATAATGGAAACAGGCTCCCCTTTGTGGGATTAGCAATCAAAAAGACTGATTGAATATTAAAAAGGCAACCAGGGTTTTATCAGCAAAGGCTGTTTTGAGAAGGATCATCTAAGGTCAGCCCTGGGCCTGATGAACACAGGATTTGCCATCGGTTTCAAAGAGAATTGGTTAGATACCTCATTTCCTTCCTGATCATGATGGCTTTAAAAGGCTAAACAGGGTTTTTTTAAAACAAAAACAAAAAAACTTGGGTACTCAAGATTACAATAGTCATATATAAAATTTCAACCTTTAATACTTCCTAGAAAATAATTTCACCCCAACCTTTGCAGAAATCAAGGTAAATAGAGGGGGAAAGGAAACCCTCCTTAGTGTGAATATTTTTCCATCAGAAAACTTAACTGAACATCATGGGGAAAACAAGCAAGTATGGAATTTGAAATGATAACAGTGAAGGATTGAAGGCACTGAGAAGGACTAGCATCAGATGCAAGGTGGCGCTGTGGGTTAAGCCACAGAGCCTAGGACTTGCCAATCAGAAGGTCGGCGGTTCGAATCCCCGCAACGGGGTGAGCTCCCGTTGCTCAGTCCCTGCTCCTGCCCACCTAGCAGTTCGAAAGCACATCAAAAGGGCAAGTAGATAAATAGGTACCGCTCTGGCGGGAAGGTAAACGGCGTTTCCATGTGCTGCTCTGGTTCGCCAGAAGCGGCTTAGTCATGCTGGCCACATGACCCGGAAGCTGTACGCTGGCTCCCTCAGCCAGTAAAGCGAGATGAGCGCCGCAACCCCAGAGTCGTCCACAACTGGACCTAATGCTCAGGGGTCCCTTTACCTTTACAAAATATTCAGGGTATGTGTGTGATCACTATGTATTCAATATGAGAGAGTCTCTGAAACAAAAATAATTTTTTTTCATGAAGTGCAGCAATCGGGCAGAATTGCTGTAAGGTTATTCTGGGTTAGTATATCCCCCTGTCATAATACATAAAAGAAGGTATAAGGTAAAGGACCCCTGGATGGTTAAGTCCAGTCAAAGGCGACTATGAGGTTGCGGCGCTCATCTCGCTTTCAGGCCAAGGGAGCTGGCATTTGTCCACAGACAGTTTTCCATGTCATGTGGCTAGCATGACTAAACCACTTCTGGCACACGGAGGACCGTGACGAGTGCCAGAGTGCACGGAAACGCCGTCTACCTTGCTGCCGCAGCGGTACCTATTTATCTACTTGCACTGGTGTGCTTTCAAACTGCTGGGTTGGCAGGAGCTGGGACAGAACAATGGGAGCTCACCCCGTTGCAGGGATTAGAACCGCCAACCTTCCAATTGGCAAGCTCAAGGGGCTCAGTGGTTTAGACCACAACGCCATCCGTGTCCCCGATACATGAAAGAAGACCCACCTAAGACTGCTAGAAACAGCAGGAGACCTTTACCATAATTGGTGGTGGTCTCGCAAAGTGAAAGTTACAGGGAAGTGTTAATAATAATAACAACTCAATTAATAGGAATGCATTATCTTTTTAAAACTTAAATTATATAAATGGGTTGTTAAGCAAGTACAGTGGTACCTCTGGATGCGAACGGGATCTGTTCTGGAGCCCCGTTCGCATCCTGAAGTGAACACAACCTGAGTCTGTGCGGGTTGCGATTCATCGCTTCTGCGCATGCGCGTGATGTCATTTTGAGCGTCTGCACGAGTGGCGAAACCAGGAAGTAACGCGTTCCGTTACTTCTGGGTCACCGTGGAACGCAACCCAAAAACACTCCAACCCGAGGTATGACTGTGCATAAAAAGCTAGTTTCGTACATGATCATAGTAGCTGGAGTACATTATGCAAAAAAGGACTGGATAGACAGATGATGAGAATGCACTCATATGGCAATATTAACAAACAGGCTAAATATAATGAAAACCAGGTGTGCTTTTATTGCATATAGCAGAAGTAGATCAACATATCTCAATATACTGTATAGTTTTTTTTTATTGATTTAGGGCTGAAAATGAGGAAATTAAGTGCGTAAGATATGTCACATTTAATAATTCCTTTTGTTTTCGTTTTTCTCTGGATCATTTGTTTGTATACGCTTTCAGGAAGTTTGGAACACCTGAGTTAAATTTTGAAAGATGTATACACATCTCTCACACACAAATATGGAGATTTGTCTTTCTCATTATCACCGCCACAATGAATTACATTGGCTGCTCCTGCAACGCTATACCTTCCCATCTTATTGTGCAAAAGGCTAGGGAGGAAAGCAGATTAAAGCCCTGTGCAGGCAGCTAAATGTGGGGGGTAATCAATGTGTGGATCAGCTGTCATCCACAAAGCCCACGTGAGTATAAGCTAGATGCACAAAGGGACTGTTACCCATGTTTAGGCTCTGTGGAGAAGAGCCCATCAAGGAATGGAGGCTGGGGCAGACCATTGGACAAAAACTAGCCTTGTCTTCACACATATCCCCACATTTAGTTGTATCTACCAGGTCTTTTTAAGTATGGGGACCCCAAATTATCCCCATGTGTTCAGTTTCTGAAGTTTTACTGAATCTTCGGATTGGGTCTTGGATTACCGGTAATTGGAGAATAGGCTTCACGGCTGATTGGAGCCACTTCCAGTCCAGCACTCTGTCTAACTGCTAGACCAGTTGGTCCCACAAAATGGAAAACATGAAGCAAATGCAATAACACCATTCTATTGGGCCAACTCGAGTCATTACTCGTTTGCAGTGTTGGTAGATTAGCTGTATTTTTGGAGCCTGTGTCCATAAAAAGTAGAAAAGCCTGATTAAGTTTGATGCTCTTTAGAACAAATGAGAAGCAGCTGAAGCAGACTACGTTAATTAGATAGAAATAATTAGAGCCTCATTAAGAGTTATGGCTGGGGCCTTGGGTTGCATGGGCTTTCCAGAGACAACATAACACATTTAAAATTATACTACTAGTGAAAACGTAATGGCATAAGAATACAAAGTATTTTCTCAACCACGAGTTACTTTGGAAGATGATATGTGTGTTGGGAAAAGGGAAATGGGTTTTGAGTGAAGTCTGTTGAACAAAAAAATCTTCCAGAACTAACTCCTCTTGTGAAAAGCATCGCCCCAGCTAATGTTTTCATTGTTTGGAAGATGGAAATATATGTTCTGCTGTGAAAGTGATGTCCAAACAACTTAAAGTGTGGTTATAAGCACTCTCAACGCACAGAGATTATGCAAAATGGGACGTTGCCTGATTCAGTAGTTTGGCTCTCTGTGTGTTTTCAAGCCATGTTGTTGACTTCATCACTGCGAAGGATGATTTGCAATTGTTAGAGCTTGAAGAGGGATATTCTCATGCTGCTTGCATCATCCCTACAATTTCCCGCTATGTTCTGATTGCAGAATCTCTACTACAGAGATAATGGAAGAGGCAGAAAGGACGCAGCTTGACTTCTCAGGTTCTGTTTTCAGGCCTAGGCACTTAGATAATTCATCATTTGATTTATAAAGTGAGTGTTTTTAGTCAGCAGCTCATTCAGGAAAAACAAAAAGGCGGCATCTTCCCAATGTTATTTTTATAGTCACTTTTTCTTCTGGCTTTACCTGCGTGTAAAGATCCTAGGACTGGTGGTGAGCTGATCTGGGGTCTTGTGAGTGACTTGAGCTATGATTTTCCAATTTTGTCGTGAAAACGGATAAATGGGACCAGATGGGCCCCTTCCCCCCCCCCAACCATTTATATGTTTTTCTGTCCTCTGCTGGGACATAAATAGTGCCCAGCCATTAAGTGCATTTACTGAGTGGGTTCGCCTGGGAAACTGAGTTAGACTCTTTCTGAATTTTGAACTGGAAGACTACAGTATGGGATTTCAGTCCATAAATTAACTGAAGCAGAATAGTACTAAGCAATTTGTTGTTTGGGTCATTGTTGCTGCAGTTTGTTTCCTTGGAGATGAGTTTGCAGACCATGCACTCTTACCTTAGCATACACATCTGCTAGAAAAACCCATCTCTTAACTTGGCACAATATCATTTGAGCAGAGCACATTTTCGCCTCCTGATTTAAGCCCAAGGAGATTGTGTGCTGTGTGCACGAAGTTTTTTCAAGCATACAAGATTAATTGAAGTAAGTATTATAAAGGAAAGGCAGGCCTTGACAAAAGCAGGGGTGAAATATCACACAAGTTGAATACTAGTAGTTGCATTGACTTTGGTCTCTTCCTGCATTTCTAGTTTCTACCCTACCCTTCTAGTCCTTGTGCACCACCATGGGTGACTTACAACAAGTTAAAAGTGTATCGTATATTTAAAAAATAATTTAAAAAATGCATATTATATCATATACAGTTGTACCTTGGTTGCCGAACGCCTTGGAACTTGTACGTTTTGGCTCCCGAACAATCGAAAACCGGAAGTGAGTGCTCCGGTTTTCAAACGATTTTCGGAAGCCCAATGTCCGGCGCGGCTTCCGATTGGCTGCAGGACACTCCTGCAGCCAATCGGAAGCTGCGCCTTGGTTTTTGAACAGTTCTGGGAGTCAAACAGACTCCCAGAACGCATTGTTCAAGAATCAAGGTACGACTGTAAAAGCAAGTTGTTGAATTAAAATGCAACGTAAATACAACAAAGGCGGAAACCACTGATAAAATTCCGATATATAAAACAACAGGTACTTAGCATGCAAATTTCTGCTAGAATAAAGATGTGAAATACAGCCAGATAGGGGACCACATGGGCATCATGAGGTAAGATATTCCCTGATGTTGGTACAGCCATTGTTAAGGCGCTGTCTCTTGGGATTTCCCATGCCCCATGGCTGTCACGGAAGTGTGCCTACTAATGTGGTAGAATTTTGAAGACATCTGTAACTGCATACAACTGAGCCCAGTGGGTTAGAGCATGGTGCTGATAATGCCAAGGTTGCAGGTTCGATCCCCGTATGGGACAGCTGCATATTCCTGCATTGCAGGGGGTTGGACTAGATGATCCTCAGGGTTCCTTCCAACTCTAAAATTATTTGATTCTATGATAAATGAAATGTAAAATTATATACTCATTAACCTGCTTCAGATATAACGCTAAACCATAGTTTAGTGTTACATGCATTCGGCTGCTGTATTTATTGATCCTCTGAAAGAGCACTGATTCATTATTTGGCTTTAAAATAAATAGCTCATGCGATGCTCTTCTTCAACAGTTCTTCCTTGAACAGAAAATGCCCCCCCCCCCCCAGCTGTAGAGCACATTTCAATCCAGGCCACTGTATTTGGCGTGATTGGCTAACAATTCCTCCCATTAAATCTGCAGCTTTCTTCCTTTTTTCTTCTTTATTGAATTTGCATAAGAAGCAAATAAACAGATGTATACAAATATATGAAAAACTTAGAACACATTTTAGGATAAAATTTATCTGTAAGCTGTTTTAATTATTTTTAAGTATCATAGTTTAAGTAGCCGGTACCGTTTTGTTCCTGTTTGCAGCCTCTATATTCCCACATCAAATACCCTGGAATTAGGATCTGGAATTAATTTTGTTTCAGAACACTATTGTCAGGTAACTTAAATAAAAAAAGTACTGATACCCTGATATGGACAGTTCAGAAACCAAATCTGCAACATTTTAAGCAAGTTTGCCTTTGTTGTTTATAGTATTACTTGCATAGCCCCATTCAGATTTGATGCAGTTACGGCAATAGTATCTACAACATGGTAACTGCAAGTCTAGTTTAGGATTTACTATCCAATAACAAATAGCCACAAGGCAGGTCCTTTTTATGACATTCAGTTAAGTGGCATTGATCTGCCATGCGTGTTTCCCCTCACCACTCCCATATTATTTCAACTTGCCTTGGAGAAATGCTTACTAATTACTCTAATACACTGAGCAGGCAATATCTTAAATTAGAACCATGCCAGCGACTCCTCAGCAGATCTCGGAACATAATATTTTATTAATGCAAATACATTGGCTGCTTTTTCTCCTGAAACTGCATTAGGAGCCCTTCAGCAGATTTCTGGTGGATCTGTGCAAAAATATTTGCAAGTGATCTTGCAAAAAATTTCAGAAAGCGGACTCAGTAAACAATCTGGGAGCCAAATTCTGTCCAGCTCTTTTGATATAACATGACTAATAACTAATAAAACAAATATGCAAGACATTTATATGGCCAGTAGAAATTTTATGGAACCACTTCCAGTTGAGGTAAAGGTAAAGGGGCCCCTGACCATTAGGTCCAGTCGTGACTGACTCTGGGGTTGTGGCGCTCATCTCGCTTTATTGGCCGAGGGAGCCGGCATACAGCTTCCAGGTCACGTGGCCATCATGACTAAGCCGCTTCTGGCAAACCAGAGCAGTGCACGGAAACGCCGTTTACCTTCCCGCCGGAAGGTAAAGCACTTTAACATGCTTTCAAACTGCTAGGTTGGCAGGAGCAGGGACCGAGCAACAGGAGCTCACCCCGTTGCGGGAATTCGAACCACTGACCTTCTGATCGGCAAGTCCTAGGCTCTGTGGTTTAACCCACAGCGCCACCTGCATCCCTTCCTGTTGAGGTAAGATAGGCCTATTCCCTGCTGAATCATTAGCACCTACTGGAGATCTCCTTTATTCCATTTACTGATTTTTTACTTTTTTGTATTGCATCCTTGTAAAGCGCTCAGAGACAAGTGTAGTTAAACAGAATGTAAATTGTTTAAATAAAATTTTTAAAAGCTGCCCTATGTGTACACACAGCTAGAAAGTGCATTCGCTAACTCCCCAAAATGCATTTCTTTTTGGCTGAGTGTGCATACATTGTCATCTTCATTTTGTTAGTATTTCATTCATTTTGATGGTCTGAAAGAGCTTTTTGACGGAACAGTGATAAGCCAACTTACATCTACCATGCATTCTGCAGTTCCTTTTGCCTTTTGTGGAAGCCAGAGAGAGCCTGCTGGGGGAGTGTCTTACGATGTTGGCCACATTTGTGTAGCCATCCAACCCCTCTTTGGTGGAGACTCACCTGATAAATACCTGAGCCATTTGTTGTTCTTGACTCCATTGTTGTTTTACATAATTCTTCCCATGGATTTCAGTATACAGTCGTACCTTGGTTCGCGAAGGCCTTGTGCATTGAACTTTTTGGCTCCCGAACGCTGCAAACCCGGAAGTGAGTGTTCCAGTTTGCGAACATTTTTTGGAAGACGAACGTCCGATGTGGCTTCCAACTGGCTACAGTTACTGATGACTTCGTAACTTATAAAGTAGCACTATAGTGGTACCTTGGGTTACGAACTTAATTCGTTCTGGAGGTCCGTTCTTAACCGGAAACTGTTCTTAACCTGAGGTACCACTTTAGCTAATGGGGCCTCCCACCACCGCCGCACGATTTCTGTTCTCATCCTGAAGCAAAATTCTTAACCTGAGGTACTATTTCTGGGTTAGTGGTGACTGTAACCTGAAGCGCCTGTAACCTGAGGTACTACTATATATGCGTTGGCAGCTAAGAAGATCAGGAGAAAAGAACTAGATAAAATAGTGGTCAATTGCAAAGGTGATTCGGATATTTAAGCTGGCACATTCTACCTGAGAACCCCTTGCTATTCTATTGTATGCAACAAATAATTATTAGGAGATATGATCGTGGTTTATTGTACCTGCAGTGCTTGATGTTTTTATGGTTATTGTTGCTTTTCTTTTAGTTCCCTTTGTGAATGATGCCATGGCCTTTGGCTAGTGCAATAAAGCTTGTGATGATAATGATTGGTTGCGCCCGCCCTGTGGAACGCCCTCCCTTCAGATGTGAAGGAAATAAGCAGCTATCCTATCTTTAAAAGACATCTGAAGGCATGTTTTTAATATTTAATGCTGTTTTGTTTTTAACACTTTATTGGAAGCCACCCAGAGTGGCTGGGAAAACTCAGCCGGATGGGCGGGGTATAAATAATAAATTATTATTATTATTATTATTATTATTATTATTATTATTATTATTATTATTGCAGGAGCTTCCTGCAGCCAGTCGGAAGCCGTGCCTTGGCTTCCGAACATTATGGAAGTCAAACGGACTTCCGGAATGGATTCCGTTCAACTTCCGAGGTACCACTGTACTGATATTTCAGTCTTTGGAGAATTGCATAGATGTCAGCAAAGCTTTGCTCTTTAAATGGGGGTGGGGGGCAGAAACAGGCTCTAATAGGTGTTTGTGAACTTTAAAAGGATGAGTGGAAACGGTTATGATTAACTCTTTCTCTATACTCATTGAGTATACTCATTGCTCAGTCCCAGCGCCTGCCAACCTAGCAGTTCGAAAGCACCCCTGGGTGCAAGTAGATAAATAGGGACCGCTTACTAGCGGGAAGGTAAACGGCGTTTCCGTGTGCTGCGCTGGCTCGCCAGATGCAGCTTTGTCACGCTGGCCACGTGACCCGGAAGTGTCTTCGGACAGCGCTGGCCCCCGGCCTCTTAAGTGAGATGGGCGCACAACCCTAGAGTCGGACACGACTGGCCCGTACGGGCAGGGGTACCTTTACCTTTTTATACTCATTGACAATTGGAAAGGGGCATGGCTTTCATTTTTTAAAAAAGTAATCCCTCCTCTTTATCAAAATCCTGTTTAACATTGGACTCACTACAAACTTTCCCCATCGCCTTGCAATAAAACAGCCATCCGTGGCACAAGAACAGGCAGCTTCTGAGCATATAGAGTGTAATATAACTTACTGAACCTGCACAGCCTCTAGTACCGGACTTCTTGTATATCAGTAAACTTGCCGGGTAGATGTTGAAAGGACAGTGCTCACAAAGAAATGAATAGCTGCTAGCCACTGAGTACATGCCATCCATGTGTACCAGCAGCAATAATTTAACAGCTGCTCATTCCACCTGCATAGCTTGCAGGTATGGACACTTGCAAAGCATTGTGCTTTTAGAACACCCCAAACCACAGCGCTTCAAAGGCTGAAGTGTGTACACAGCCCCAGTCTAAAAATTGTTAGGATGTTCAGAGCATCCTGTAAGCTTTTTCGGTTCTTTCCATTTCCCCTCTCATGTCCAGATGTTCTTGTTTTTCTTCATTTGAGGGGGGTGGGCTGGTTGTGCGAATGCTAATGACCTTCTAACCATTGCAGACTTAGCTTTGGAACCACCCGTGGTTTGTTAAAGCAGCAGTACAGATGTAGGAGTAATCATAATTATTTCTGGAAATGAAAACGACCAGGAATTTTCACACAGGAGAAGGCAAGCGTAGGCAGCATGGGGAGGGGGGTGCCCCCCAACAAGTACCTCACCCCCCTACTTGCCCCCCATTGCTGAACTCCTTTCATTAATATATGTTGTTGTTTTTCTTTCTCACCCACCTAGAAATATACTTTCCCCCTTTTGTGGCTACCCATATATATTTTTTCTGATGCTAGAGATAAGGGAAAAGCAAAATAGCCTTTCAGGTGTTCCCAACTGCCTAACAACAGGTAGGATAGTGAGCAGTTATGACTGTATTAAGTCATAGTGAACACATTTGCCCAGCACACTAATGCTTCACTTTCCCCACTTCTTCTCTTTTGTGCCCATGAGAAGCAATTCAGAAACTTCTGCTTCTGGTTTTAAGCAAGCCACAGTTCTTTGTGACATCTGAACATGGAACTGTGGTTTGTTTAAACTGTGGTTAGTGAGAACCCTCCATGATAAGGCTGTGTTTTTCTAATTGAAACTGTAAGCTGTTGCTCCTGCTGTTCCTTTACTAGCATGCAAAAGAGGAGGAGGAAGCATACAAGCATAAGGCTTGTAGTGCAAAACCAGTTTCCCATTGCATCTGTGTGTTTTTTAAAAGATATTTATTAAGGTTTCAACATTTTACAAAAATAAGGGGAAAAAACAAAAGAAGAAAATACAAAGTAAAAACAGTTAAATCATTTTTTCCAAATCTTATCTTTCATTTGCTTGTTTCCCTGACCTCCTCGCACCTCCCTTTTTTGTATTCCAGTTCAATTAATTAGTTCAGCAAATCCTTTCCCTCTTTGATTTTATCTTAATCTTTTATCTTAGTATATTATAGCTTTATATTATCACCTGTTAACAAACCATTTTATATATTCCTTTATAACATTACTACTAAAAACCGCTTAACTTCAATCCAACATCATTCTAACATTCATTAATTTTGCAGTGTTTCTGTAAATAGTCTTTAAATTTCTTGCAATCTTCTTCCACCGACTCTTCTCCCTGGCCTCGGATTCTGCCTTTCATTTCCGCCAGTTCCATATAGTCCATCACCTTCATCTGCCATTCTTCCAGAGTGGGTAAATCTTGTGTCTTCCAATACTTTGCAATAAGTATTCTTGCTGCTGTAGTAGCATACATAAAGAAAGTTCTGTCCTTCTTTGACACCAATTGGCCGACCATGCCCAGGAGAAAGGCCTCTGGTTTCTTCAGGAAGGTCACAGTTTCCCATTGCATCTGAACTGAGACACAGTATTGACAAGAAGGTATTGAAATATTAATTTATTTTATATGGCCAAAGTGGGATGAAAAGCCTCAAAGCCCTTTTGGGATCTGGTTAAAAGAATACTTGCAGCATCCAGGAGGCTGGGAGGTAGCTGTATTGAGGGACTCTGATTATTTTTCACTAAAAATAGGCAGCCTTCCTTTTAAAAGCTGTTATATAACGGTCTTTGGCAAATTGCATTACTGTGGTAGAAGGAAATATAGTTATGCTGAATAGGATTTCAGATCAGCAGATAAGTAACAGAGCCCTGTGATTGATAGAGCCTTTAAAAAGCATGGGGGTGAGTTTCTTTTACACCGTAGGTGCATAGAGCTTTGCAGTTTCACATACATTGGAACCTCGGGTTAAGAACTTTGTTAGCTGCCACTAACAAAGCCAGGAAACTCTTGGATCGGGCTGTGACACGCAAGGTGTTGCCATCTACCGTGCAGATGGCGTTCACCTTTCTGACGACGGAAATGATGTTTGGTTGCCCGATAATATCGAATGCATAAGAGGAGGGTTGCAGGTGTGAGGGTATTGGCGGCGAGCTTTGGGGAGGGGCGGCTATCCCCTGCCTCTCCATGCGTAAGGGTATTCTGTTAAAGGAATCCAGGGGTGTGGATCTCATCCGAAGCCCGTGGAGGGGCTAGGGCCATGCCACGACCCCAGCGGGAACCCAGGGGGTTGATCTGCATCAGCGGGGCTCCCCCTACTGGTGGTTTACCCTTCCAGACTTCCTGCAAAGTGGGCAGGAGTCATATACAGTCTTGATGCCTGTGCCTAAGCCAATACCGCTCACATTCTGTAACCAATAAAGTTGTGGCCTAAATTTTGCCCATTAACATTAGCTGAAATTCTGTGTCCTTGTGTCCTTATTCTCCTGGGGCTGGCTTGGGGGTCTTGAAGCACAAGCGAGAGAACCCGAAATTGACAGGTTACTCATCCCTAGGCATTTTGCAAGACAGAGGAGGAGTCAAAATTGCCCCTCATGCAGAGGATATCATATTCAAGCTGGGCTACTGAGGGATACACTTGTCAATGCAAACTTTGTTTTTTTTGCTTTAACCAGTGGTTAGGGATGGGGAGCTGGATTATGAGGGGAAGGGACTTTAATTGTTTGCACCCCCCCAACATGGTCCTCATCCAAAAGCGTTTATGCGTGAGTTTGGACAGACATTCAGCTTTGAAATTAATGCTAGCAAAGCAGGGTTTATATATTTTGATTAATCATGGGGAAAAAGCTATAACGGGACTTTGGAGGGTTAAATGGAATAGTAAGCTTGTAAAATATTTAGGTGTTTTACTGAACTCCAGTTTGGATCAATAAGGTAAAATCAATTATAACCCAGTCAAAACATTAAAAAAGATATTTACAGTGATAGGAACAGTGTAAGCTGTCTTAGTTTGGAAAAATAGCATCAATAAAGCGAACCTAGAATACTCTCACTCCTCCTCTTTTTGCTGTTAGGCAAAAGTTTATTAGAAAAGTGTCAGAAAGTGCTTCAGTCTTCATGTACTTTGTTGTTGGGTTAGGGGAAGAGCAAAGAGACCAAATGAAGGACCTCCAGAAGTTCAAAGAGCAAACAGAAGCAGTGCTTCACTGTACAGTTCAGCGTTTGACTTGGAAAGAGATTGCGTCACATCTCAGCCTGGATAGATCAGTTGCTTAGAGAGTGGTGCTGATAATGTCAAGGTTGCAGGTTTGATCGCCACATGGGACAGCTGCATATTCCTGGGGTTGGACTAAATGATCCTCAGGGTTCCTTCTAACTCTACGATTCTATGTTATGCTGGGGAGAGCATCAGCAAGTAAGCCTAAAACCAGGGTGGATAAAAATCAATGATTTTTTTAAAAAAATCAAAAAAATTGGATTAAAAAAATTTAAATCTGTTTTTTTAAAATAAAATGCTTTTGGAAGAAAAATCTTTCTATAGATAGCTTTCTGTTTAAGTTACATTATACAGTGGTACCTCAGGTTACAGATGCTTTAGGTTACAGACTCCGCTAACCCAGAAATAGTACCTCAGGTTAAGAACTTTACCTCAGGATGAGAACAGAAATCGCGCGGCGGCAGCAGGATGCTCCTTTAGCTAAAATGGTACCTCAGGTTAAGAACAGTTTCAGGTTAAGAACAAACCTCCAGAACGAATTAAGTTCCTAACCCAAGGTACCACTATAGTCCAAAGGCTATTCATCAAGAAATAAGCATTTGTTTTAAGTATTTCTTGTGTGCTAAAACTCAGTCTAAGTTGTTTTTTTTTAAAAGTTTAACCACATCAGTTAACAAACATGGATATATATGCCAAAATGTACAATGCGACCAGTAATAGTCCTGACCACTTCTTCTAGTGAAGGCAGAGTTGACAGTAAGTGGTCCTCCCCAATATGGAAGATGTGGGAGCTCCAAGAGTTGAGTGGTGGGTGCATTATATGCAGTCAGCCGCTGAGCTTTCCCGTCTCTGAGTCCAGGGCCAGGATCATCTCTGCAAGCTGGGTTGTTAAATGTCTGGGGTTTTTACTCCAGCGCTGAAGACATCACACACATGGGAAACTCAATTGCAGCCTGTTTGCATGCATCCTAAAAGATTTACACGGGCTCCCAGTATGTTTCTGAGCACAATTCAAAGTGTTGGTGTTGACCTTTAAAGCCCTAAATGGCCTCGGCCCTGTATACCTGAAGGAGCGTCTCCACCCCCATTGTTCAGCCTGGACAGTGAGGGCCTTCTGGCGGTTCCCTGACTGCGAGAAGTGAAGCTACGGGGAACCAGGCAGAGGGCCTTCTCGGTAGTGGCACCCACCCTGTGGAACGCCCTCCATCAGATGTCAAGGAAATAAACAACTATCTCACTTTTAGAAGACATCTGAAGGCAGCCCTGTTCAGGGAAGTTTTTAATGGCTGATGTTTTACTATTTTACTGTGTGTGGGAGTCGCCTAGAGTGGCTGGGGCAACGCAGTCAGATGGGCAGCATATAAATATATTATTATTATTATTATTATTATTATTATTAGGTTCAGAGGATGATGATTTTTTCATTAGAATGGTGTTATGAATGAGATATTCTCAAACATGCATGTTGAAGTTGACATGAATATCAGTTAGCCAACGATCCAAAAACAACTCTTTATAGTGCCAAATGAAAAAGAGTGTGGGGAAAGAATAATACAGAATGATTCCTAGTTCCTTCTTTAACAGAGATATCTTGTGGACCCATTCTAAATGGGATTAGATTGTGAGCTCATCAATATAACCACAAGGAGATATGACTCACAATGCTTTGGTGTAAGTGCCTATGGATTTATGTTAAAAAAGAACCTTGGTTGGTTTTGTTGCACACTGCTTTTTGTTTCCCATGTTACTGGGATATCACTTAAAACGTTAGACAGAAAGTTACATAAGCCTGATGGTTTATTGATCATGTCTGCACTGTATTTGCCTTCAGTGGCATGGGGCATCAATGAGAGAATACCAGTTACAAATGATTGTGATTTACTGTACATCACATCAATACTGAGTTCTGAGAAGCTTTTCTGTGAGCTGCCTGTGTCACTAAATACTGATGCTAACTGAGTTGTCTGTTTATATCATGAGCCGTGGGGAAGCGGGAAGAGTTGAAAATCATGTCCCCAACTTGAGCAAATGCAATCGTACCTTGGATCCCGAACGCCTTGCTACTCAGACGTTTTGGCTCCTGAATGCAGCAAACCCAGAAGTGATTGTTCCGCTTTGTGAACGTTCTTTGGAACCCAAATGTCCGACGGGGCTTCCGATTGGCTGCAGGAGCTTCCTGCAGCCAACCAGATGCCGCGCTTTGGTTTCTGAACGTTTTGGAAGTCGAACGGATTTCTAGAACAGATTCTGTTCAACTTCCAAGGTACGACTGTACGTTTTGTTTGGAAACATGAACAAATGGAAATGTGATGTATTTCAACCAGTACTCTGGGGAACAGCATCTGGATTACTTAGAGTTCTCACCCCCATGTTGGGAGCCCTTTGATTTGTGCTAATCCCACAACACAGGGGAGTCGACAGCGCATCATGTAGGAGGTGGGACTAGCCTACACAGTCTAGAAAACCCTTTTGCACATTCGCACGAGTTCACTATGACCAGACTAGTGCTAAGGTTAAAGTGAAGGTAAAGGGACCCCTGACCATTAGGTCCAGTCGTGGCTGACTCTGGGGTTGCGGCGCTCATCTCGCTTTATTGGCTGAGGGAGCTGGTGTACCGCTTTCGGGTCATGTGGCCAGCATGACTAAGCCGCTTCTGGCAAAGCAGCGCAGTGCATGGAAACGCCGTTTACCTTCCCGCCGGAGCGGTATCTATTTATCTACTTGCACTTTGACGTGCTTTCGAACTGCTAGGTTGGCAGGAGCAGGGACCGAGCAATGGGAGCTCACCCCGTCACGGGGATTCGAACCGCCAACCTTCTGATCGGCAAGTCCTAGGCTGTGTGGTTTAACCCACAGCGCCACCCGCGTCCCGTAGTGCTAAGGTTATGACCAGTTTAATTTTAAGCAGGCTTTCCACAAGTGACACCTGTATGTGCTGCTCCAATTTGCTTGGGATGTGAATGTCATGATGTTTTCATAGGTTCTAAGCAAAGGGAGGAGGAGGAAAGTGGATTGTGATGCCGAAAATAGGGCCAAGCAAAGGAACAAACAAATGGAACGGAGTTTTTGTAACATTTTTTGCAAGCATGAAAGATTAAACAGCAACAGCAATCCAGCAGGTGTTATGACAGGCTGTTGGATGTGGGCAGACTCTCTCATACACTACTGCAGGCACACGTACAGGCAGACACAAACGCACACACTTCCAGGAACATAAAATACCAGGGACACACACATGGAGACCGGCACTTGCAAGTAAGTACAGATAGACTTAGAACAGGCACCCGCAGCCACAGACAGCCACACAAACCGGTTAAAGTAACATAAACAGTGTCATAGTGCAGTGTTATACAGTGGTACCTCGGGTTACAGGTGCTTCAGGTTACAGGCGCTTCAGATTACAGACTCCATTAACCCAGAAATAGTACCTCAGGTTAAGAACTTTGCTTCAGGATGAGAACAGAAATCATGCAGCGGGGACGGGAGGCCCATTAGCTAAAGTGGTACCTCAGGTTAAGAACAGTTTCCGGTTAAGAACGGACCTCCAGAATGAATTAAGTTCGTAAACCGAGGTACCACTGTACACCAGCATACATCCTCCTCGGGACACAATGCGCTGATTCTTGCTGTTTGCTCTGGGAGAAAAATGGGGGAAATGAACTCTAGCTGGGAGTAGAACTTTACTCACCTAAAATAGAACTTAGGGCAGTGTACAACATAAGAAAATACAGGGGGAGAAAGAATCCTAAAATATGGCCGAAGGATTTTAAACCACAATTACATTTCATGTGTAGCCCCAGGAATTTTATTTTTAGGCTTTATCTCATTTTTAAAAATTTGGTGTGGATAACTTTCAGCAAAGTGACGTTTCAACCGTTTCCCCTCCCCTCAGAAATACCGACAGTACATGTCAGGACTTCTGGCTCCTCCTTATGGTGTTATGGAAACTGGCTCCAACAATGACAGTAAGTACCTCAGCAAAAGTATCTGTAAAATGGGAACAATGGCGATCTTTATGTCAGGCGATCCCTGGTGTCAGAGGTGAATTTTAGGGCAGCGTGGCTGGTTCCGCTGCCTTGGCGCCAAGCAGAATGGGAGGTTGGGTGGGTGCCAGATTTTGCCCTCAAGCGCTGCCGAAATTTGAAAAACCAAAGTCTGCTGTGGCTGATGTAAGTGAAAAGAACCATCCCATTTGAAGAGCAACATTTACCGTATTTTTTGCTCTATAAGACTCACTTTTTCCCTTCTAAAAAGTAAGGGGAAATGTGTGTGCGTCTTATGGAGCGAATGCAGGCTGTGGAGCTATCACAGAAGCCAGAACAGCAAGAGGGATTGCTGCTTTCACTGCGCAGCGATCCCTCTTGCTGTTCTGGCTTCTGAGATTCAGAATATTCTTTTTCTTGTTTTCTTCCTCCAAAAATTAGGTGTGTCTTGTGGTCTGGTGCGTCTTATAGAGCGAAACATACGGTAATTCTCAGACATATTGTTCTGATGTGTCTACTGTTTTCTTACAGGAATGCCCGACAAGGATAACATGTCAAGTAGTAGTCTGTGCTCAATCTCTAAAAACTGCAATAAGGTAAATAATTTTTCTTCTTCATTTTGCCTGTACATAGGCAAAGCAATTCTTCTTCACAGGCAAGGCTGGGGGGAACGGGCACCACATTTTGTGCCCCGCTGTTTCTCAGTGGCCAAGGTGGGTCTTTTCTTCTTTCCTCCCATTGGCTGCAATAGAGGAAAATAACACTGCTTGAGCTATTTTTGTTGGGTGTGCTGGTGATACAAAGGGGCTTTGTATCAGTCCTGCCCCAATACCGCACCTCTGACATGCTTGGATTCTCCCGACCACAGATGGAAGAGCTGGGTGCATAAGTCCCCTCAGCTGGCCTTACGATAAATGTAAGATTGCACCCTAAATTAACTTTTGTGTGTGGAAACATTAATAAAACACAGGTGCTTCAGTTGTCCAAAAAAAAAAAAATAATGTAGATGCTTATGAAACTGAATATACTTTACTAAGCCTGGGTTCTATATTGCTTCTATGATGGCTAATCACAGCAGAAAGTCTCATTGCAACTGATATTAAAAATGAAGCGGTTTGCCAGTATTGTTCATTGGGCCATTTCTGTTAGCAAAGTTCTGTTGAGTTTATACACCACAAGTTAGGGAAAAAGTAAGATAGCAAAGAAAACGCTTGTGAAAGGCAGGCAATTTGCTTATACACTTGGCACTAATAGTATATCACCCCAAGACATTTAGATTTTGCAAGTGGAAAAAACCAAATTGAATTAATTTAAGATTTATTTTATTCAGAAGTTCAGAAACTAGTAAACGAAATTCTACAGAAATAAGCAATGTAAAATCCCCTTCTTTGCCCAAAAAGCGTATATCGTTAGACTCCATTTAGCTTTATGGAGCAACCCGGCTGTTTCCATGCCACAATGGTTCCTGCACCACTCCCAGTGATAGCTGTAATTACTGCCCAAATGGCATATTGTCAGATTATGGGTCATACTATTGATGTATCTCCTACTATGGCAAGCGACACATGATTGTATGTTACCACATAATCTGGCCTAAGTATGTGAGAAGAAATTTCAGATGTTGCCTGGAGTGGAGTGGGAACAGAGGATGAGAACACGCGAGCATACTACTGCTCCATGTAAAAACTTATGTGCCACTCTTCATTCGTAAAAAGTATCAGAGTAGTTTGCAACATAGAATACAAAATATATTGGAACTAAAACAATAAGCTATCACCGAAATCAAATTAACCACACACACACATTGTTTAATAGTCAGGAAATTGCAAGGGAAAGTCTTCAACTTTATTTAATGTTACATTTACATAGGATCTAAGTTATTAATGATGAAAAGCATGGCAAAACATGACATTAGCAAAGTGCTCAGTACATCAAGTGGTTGTGGTACAGCTATAACAGCAGCAACATTTATACCCCACCCACTCTGGGAAACATATATCCTGTGAACAAAGCCCCATTTTTTTATTTTGGATTGACAAAAGTCTGAAGTCATTCAGGCGATACCATAAAATAGCCACAAATATATTGATGATGCCTTTTTCTGTATAACTTACCAGCTAGGGATAGAACAACAACCAAGTTAATGTGTGTTGCTTGGTTTTTTATTTTATTACATTCTCCCTTTTGTTGACTAGGCTTTTTTCTGCATGGTTGAATGTATTGCTTGTTTCTTGTAGGTTAAATAATCCATATTCTTAAAATAATTACGTAGTCTGATCTGCTCAGAAGAATACTTTTGGCACTCTTTACTCACCAGCTCCATAAACAGCCACACTTTTTCCTTTCTTTATTGAGGTTCACTACTTCCTGTCTGCCTGTCCGTCTGCCCTGTTTCCTTAAAGAGACTGATCTTTTAACACATCTTTTTAACCTTTAATAACGTTAGAGACATTGCTGCATATATTTGCTTTTCCTCCTGTCTTGTTACATGGTATTTCCTGTCCCATCCTTATCCTGCTTGAAAACAAACCAGTTTGGGTGAAGTTTATAATAAGATGTGCCATACCAATAGTAATTTTCATTGTGGCAAGTAACAATAAAAATTATCACTCTAAAACAAGGGTTACTACACGAGCTTACTCGAAAGTAAACTCCACTGAGCCTATGGGCATTAAGATTGTGTTATAAGTATACTTTTTTATATAATACCACCTGAGATTATAATTTAGTATATCAGTTAAAGAAGGAATGGAGAGAAAAGGGCAGCCACTCAGGATAAAGGGAATAGTTTTGTGGTGGAAAACGACATACAAAAACTCCATTATATTAGGGGAAATTGGTTTGCAAAGTATATTAGGCAAAATTGCATTTTTAAAAAAGGGTACATTAGGAGAAATTTGCGCTAGAATGCTGATGAATTCTGATGAGGGCATTTAAAATATAAATTCACAAACCAATTTAGGAATGTGGAAAATGGAGATTAAGACTAGAAAAAGGAGAACTTGATTTGCCTGTCCCTTGTCCTAATAGCATGTTGACAGGAAGGATAAGACACTTTTGGTTCCTAAATTGCCCCCAGCATCTTTGCTACATCCAAACACTCTCTCAACAGGTGAGATGGTGCATGCTGTCCTCCAAGCATTCTTCAAATGCAGCCACATGGAGTGCCTTTGCTGTGGAGTCACTCCTCTAGGTTACAAAGGCTTGAAAGGCATCTATCTCGAGCACACAAATCTCACGCAGATAGGGATTTAGAATGGTGTCTCATGATTTATCCAAATCACTACCAGCGGATTGTTTTCGGAGCAATTAATAAATACCCCAAAGTTTTGCAGATGACCCTGAACGTCTGAAGTTGCGTCACATGCAAGGAAAGAAAAGTAAAACAAAAGTGAAACTCGCAAGGCACAAAAGTGCGGAGGAGTCTGTGACAAATGCGTTCATGATAAATCCGTCTTGACATGTGTGCAGGTCTTCACTTGTCATCGGTTCACTAGTTACATAAGATAAAGTACAAAAGCACATTGAGGTTTGCATAAGCTGCTCTTATATAAGTTGAGGGGTTGGAAAGCCCAGTCTGTAAGCAGTGACGCTATTGTTTCACACTCTCCCTTCTCTGAGCACAAGTAGTTCAGAGTTACCGATGTTGCAAAGAGGCTTCCATGGTACAGAGGGAAAGGATGTTGGAAAGAAGATACAGGACTGTAAAACCTCGGAAGATCTTGTGGGAGTATACAGCATTTCTGTAACGATCAGCTCCTGGTTTCAAGGTGTAAACCTGCTAAATTTATCTCGTAGAGCCAGGAGTGGGCAGACTTCTGGTTTGTTGGATCTATATGTCATTCCGTAGGATGGTTGCGTCAAAGCACCAGGTACTTTGTGCCTAAATTATGGATATAATTTAATCTCCATCCCCCTCGTTCAGCCCAGACACAGAGGACCAGCGCCGAGGGCCTTCTGGCGGTTCCCTCACTGCGAGAAGTGAGGTTACAGGGGGCCAGGCAGAGGGCCTTCTCGGTAGTGGCGCTCGCCCTGTGGAATGCCCTCCCATCAGATGTCAAGGAAATAAACAACTATTTGACTTTTAGAAGACATCTGAAGGCAGCCCTGTTTAGGGAAGCTTTTAATGTCTGGTGTTTTAATGTATTTTTAATCTCTTGTTGGAAGCTGCCCAGAGTGGCTAGGGAAACCCAGCCAGATGGGCTGGGTATAAATAATAAATTATTATTATTATTATTATTATTATTATTATTATTATTATTAGTTGTAGTAGTACAGGAACACAGGAAATGACTGCATCACTTGGGGGCACAGGATTGCAGCATGAGATGAAATACAGTCTGAAATACGCTTTGTGCCCCAGCTCCTTTGCGCATGTTCGGTGTGATTCCATCACCGTCTATAAAGACACGCACACACGCTCCATTAGTTTTTGCAATTGGGCAGTCGGGGAAAAAAGTAATTACGGTGAGAAACAGGGTTGTCCTTTTCAAGGGTCAGTTCTTCTGACAAGTCGAGCGCATACGAGCAGCACATTTGGCACTTATGTTTGAAACAGTTAAATGAACACCTCCCCACCCCATCCCGAAATCTTGCAATTATTCTTTCAACTTTGGCAGAAAAATTGAAAAAAGGAAATTTAAAAAACTTGGAAGATCTCGCAGAATCTTACAAATGTGTGCTGTGAGCACCCGTCCTACAAGTAATTCTGGAAACTGGGAATTGCAGAGTGAAAATATGATAGGAAGCCAATGAATCAATAAATGCATGCAGCAATTGTGGCAGCCGTTCTTGATGTGTGAAAAGGGAGATTGGTGGCAAAGATTTCAGTGATTAATAAGGAACGAGAAAATGATTTATTGTCTGCCTGATGTTTGTTTGGAGCAGATTCTTAACGTGATCCTAATCATGTTTGCTCAAGAAGCAAATCCTAGTGATTTTAGCAGGGATCGCTTTCCAGGTAAGTACACTTGAGGATTGCAGCTCCTGAGCGGGAACTATTGAATTTCCAAGGCGTGTGCAGGCTATTATCCCATTATTTCAACATGGATGCAAAAATGCCACACAAGCATGTGGAGATTTACAGCTTTTGCAACTCTACATTATTCATTATTTATATCAAAGGAGGAGGGAGGCTTTGGGAAGAAAGGAGAAAGCACAGAAAACAGACATACCCTCTTGTAACAGCCAGGAGGAATTGGGAGCACAGAACATTCTGTGCAAACCACCTTCTCCTTAACACCCCCTTTCTACTGAATAGGTCAGGGACATGGATCAAAACCACAAGAGGAAAAAAGTGTATGTATTTATTTTTTTTAAAAAAAGTTTATACCACTTTATGGTCCTTGGGAGCGTTCCAAAGGTAGTTTCTAATACAAATGCACAATAAGTAGGGTATTTTTAACAACTCTGCAATTAAAGCAATAAAAACGACAAAGCAACTTTTTAAATAAAAAAAGCTAAATAGGAACATACAAGCAACAGGACGCCAACACCCCCTTTAACCCTGAAGAATACAAAGGTCTTTTTTGTCCCAGGAGGATGGACCCTACTAGGCAACAGACATTTTGGAAAACATTGACATCCTGCCATGCCATTCCTCATGCCCTGGCAGCGGCAGTGCTTATTTATTTCTGCCTGGGATTACCTTGCCTGGTCACCTTCTCGCAGTGTGTCACAGGACATTTGTGAGAGAAGCTGCCAACTGTGTGAACAAGCAAAGAGGTGGGAATCCCAGGCCATCCATTCCAGCGGGCGTTGTGCATGTGTGATGAATGCTGGCACCATTTGCTTACACAGATTGTAAGTGATGTAGTAGTGAATGAGTAGCACTGAGGACAGAGCAATGTGTGCTGCGCAGCAATAAACCAGCCTGCTTCCAAGGTACAGTAGAACCTCAGTTGTCGAACGCTTTGGAAGCCGAACAATTCGGAACCCAAACGCCGACAACCCGGAAGCGAATGTTGCTGTTTCAAAATGCGCCTCAGAAGTTAAACGGCTTCCGAGGCAGGCACGTTTTTTAAAAGGAATTTGCCTACCGGCAATTGTGGCTTGGTTGTCGAATGTTTCGGAAGTTGGACGATCTTCCGGAACGGATTACGTTTGACAACCGAGGTTCTACTGTACCAGAGTGGTCAGCTTCTGTATGCAGAATGGCAGGGGCACTGTCTTGACAGTGGTACCTCTGGTTGCAAATGGGATCCATTCTGGAGGCCCGTTCGCAACATGAAAACAACGCAACCCCCAGTGGCGAGTCTGCGCATGCGTGGGTTGCGATTCGCCGCTTCTGTTCATGCGTGTGATGTCATTTTGCGCTTCTGCGCATGCACGAGCGGCGAAACCCAGAAGCAATCCTTTTCAGTACTTCCGGGTCGTCGTGGGACATAACCTGAAAGAACATAACATGAAGCAGACGTAACATGAGGTATGACTGTATTTGCCTCATAGAGGAAAAATGTCTTGGGTCAGACCTCTGTTGTACCATTATAAAAAGCTGAGGGAAGAGAGGCCTTTGACTTAGGGAAGGAGTTCCCTTGGTTGAAGGGCACAAACAGAAAAAGCTCTCCTCAAAGGGAAAAGGCAAATATCACACTTTTTGTGGTTGACTAAGGTGGCCACTTCCTATCTTCGGCAGATTTCTGCAGTCTTGATTCTGGAAGCACAAATCATTTAAGTACCCGTGCTGTATTTGGTGTACAGGGAAGACGATCCATTATTCTTGCCTAAATTAAAACACTTCCAGCAAACCATTTCCATCTTCCCACTGAGAATGGCTATGAAAAATAGGGCCTCAGTCTGTGGACTGAGCATATGCTGGAGTTTCATCTTTGGAGCACTTTATTCAATTCATGCAAAACTGTTTTAGCAGCTGTTAACGCTGTAGCAGAGAAGCATGGAAATGACAGGAAAATAAGACATCATTAGTTGTGTTCCAATCTTTATGCATGTGTTTGTGCACAGACCATATTCCGCCTAAGCATTCCTTTCCTTTTGACACTGGCCGCGATGTGTCATTTTGGGTAATGGTTGGGCCATTTTATGTGTCTTAAAGTGGAGGGCATTTATAGTTGCAGTGCACTATGTAATGCTAAATAATGCATGCCTGGTGTATCATTCTAACGTACGTTGGTTGCTCTGATTGCACAAAAATATTTTAAAATTCCACATTTTAGCAGTTTTAGGGATAAACAGAAGCTTTGTTCGAATTACTCCTCTTCAGATGAGGCGTTTCTTCAATTTCAGCTGTCAAGCAGGGGTCAAATTAGATTTTACAAAAGGTACCTGTAACTTTCCTCCCAAGGGTGAAAAGATGGGCTTTGGGGAGGGTTGTGGTTTTGTTCTGAAAAAATAGCACGGGAAAGGGTTAAGCAGCTTGCCTCGCCCATTTCACCCATAGCTCACATGCTTTGCATCCTGAAGGTGTGAAATCTGCTCTGGAGGGAGAAACCAATTTAGGGATTTAATTGTACAAAGCTGGATCACTCGCATAGTATGAAGGTAGAGGGAAGGTGTGAATCTTTTGAACAGTTACAGGATAGTTTTAGGGAATAGTTTTAGTGTATGCGCAAAGTTGGCTGAGAAAAGGCGACTCGGAACTTCTATTCAAAAAAAACGGCATATGAATTTTCAATTACACAGGGCTTCCCTCCCCCCTCCCTTTTTGCTACTGATATCTGCATCTCATCGCCATGTTTTAACTCAGTAGCTGTTTATGCATCTTTCTGTTTTCATCTAAATGTAGAACCTAGTTATTCTTGATTGCGACAAATGATACTGTGGAAAATTGCATATTTCACGTCTTCTCAGACTTCCAACATTTTCAGTTTTTGTATGTTCATTTATTTATTTTTCTCTTGAAAAACCCGCTTCCACGTTTGTTTACTTTTATCACTGCCCCCTTTGTTTCTTTCACTTAAATTTTATTTTTCAGACTCCTTTCATTGATCATCACATCCCATTCCGTCCAGCTACAGCCAATGTAGAGGTAAAGAGCTTAGATGTACAGCAGTCCTGGGTTACTGTAGAAACTGAAGTGCTTTGGGGTTATCCAATTACCCACCCTGCCATCGCAATGATACTTTGACTGTAATATATCTGAGTAAATTAGCTTCATGCTGTCTCACTGCATTAATTGTGAATACTCTAGAGTAAAGTATTTGCCTGAGGACTTTGCAACAGGTCAGTGCCCGGAATATAACCCCTTCATAAGTGGGAAGTTGTCAGTGTATGTAACTTACTTTTTTACCTGTAAAGGTAAAGGTAAAGGGACCCTGACCGTTAGGTCCAGTCACAGACTACTCTGGGATTGCGGTGCTCATCTCGCTTTACTGGCCGAGGAAGCTGGCATATGGCTTCCGGGTCATGTGGCAAGCATGAGTAAGCCACTTCTGGCGAACCAGAGCAGCACACAGAAACGCCGTTTACCTTCCCACTGGAGCGGTACCTATTTATCTACTTGCACTTCGTGCTTTCGAACTGCTAGGTTGGCAGGAGCAGGGACTGAGCAACGGGAGCTCACCCCGTCGCGGGGATTCGAACCGCCGACCTTCTGATCGGCGAGTCCTAGGCTCTGTGGTTTAACCCACAGCGCCACCTGCGTCCCTTTCACCTGTACTATCTAATAAATACCTCACCGTTAGTGTTGTTGCCGTGCTACTTGCAATGCAACATAACTGATAAGTTCCTTTGAATTACTAGGGGCTACAGATAGAACATAGCTGGTTGGATCAATAAAATATCAGGGGGAACACCTTTCTGCTCAAGCAATTGGCTTTCCTGGCTGCTCCCTCATCTCAGGGCAGTTCACAACATAAAACCACAACATAAAAAGCAGACTTGATGAAATTGTACTGTAAACAAACACAGACAAAAGTGAGAAAGTGCACCAAGCCGATCTACACTCAAACCCAATTTTGCTCTGTTTGCTTTAGGTGTAGGCGCTCTGATAGACACACACAGCAAAGATGACATTTTCCCATCTCCGCCATATTAAGCAGTTGGTCCCTTACCTTTCTCGCCCTGATCTGGCCACAGTGATCCATGCGACGGTCACTTCCAGGCTTGATTATTGTAACTCGCTCTACGCGGGGCTGCCCTTGAAGCTGACCCAGAAACTCCAGCGGGTGCAGAATGCTGCAGCGAGGCTCCTTACGGGGTCCTTGACACGGGATCACATTCATCCAGTGCTTTACCAACTTCACTGGCTCCTGGTGGAGTACAGGGTCAGGTTTAAGGTGCTGGTTTTGACTTTTAAAGCCCTATGTGGCCTAGGACCCATGTACCTACGGGACCGCCTCTCCTGGTATGCCCCGCGGAGGACCTTAAGGTCCACAAATGACAACACTTTGGAGGTCCCAAGTCGTAAGGTGCTTAGATTGGTCTAAACTAGGGCCAGGGCCTTTTTAGTACTGGCCCCGACTTGGTGGAACGCTTTGTCACAAGAGACTAGGGCCCTGTGGGACTTGACATCTTTCCGTACGGCCTGCAAGACAGAGCTGTTCCACCTGGCCTTTGGCTTGGACTCAGTCTGACCCTTATATTTCCCGCCCCTTACGGTTTTGATCTATGGGCTACTTTTAAAATGAGACTGCATTTTATATTGCATTTTAAACTGTATTTTTTTTAAAAAAAATCTATTATGTTTTTATTGTAATTTTACTGGTGTTAGTCGCCGTGGGCCCAGCCCTGGCTGGGGAGGGTGGGGTATAAATAAAAATTTATTATTATTATTATTACACGTAGACCTGCTATTACACACACCTGGAAAGAACAGATTCATTTCAGTGTCCTTGCATGTGCAAATGCGGGGTCCTCTTGGCAGAAACTAGGAAGTGCACACTGTGTGCAGCTGAAGATCCCTGGATTGGTTATATCCCGCAGATCCAAGGAGATCTACAAACGTGGGGGCAAATCCACACATCCCATTATGACATCAAAGCCTAGATTAATAAGCTTCATTGCATTGTCAAAAAAACCCCAATAAATACCACTGTTACATAAAAGTCTTTTCAGGAAAACAGAAAAGCTTAAAATATTTGTTGCCTGCTTCTTCCTCCTCCTCCTCCTCCTCCAGGTTCCATCAGAAAGAATCCTTCAAGCTGGGAAAGTATTACGGAACGCCATCCTCTCCCGAGCCCCTCACATGATAAGAGACCGTAAATATCACCTGAAGACATACAGGTATTTGTGAGCAGCTGATTGCTGATTGCATAACGATTTGGGGGCCCTTACATATTGCGAGCACCATCTGTTGTTGTTGTTTAGTTGTTTAGTCGTGTCCGACTCTTCGTGACCCCATGGACCAGGCACTCCTGTCTTCCACTGCCTCCCGCAGTTTGGTCAAACTCATGCTGGTAGCTTCGAGAACATTATCCAACCATCTCATCCTCTGTCGTCCCCTTCTCCTTGTGCCTTCTATCTTTACCAACATCAGGGTCTTTTCCAGGGAGTCTTCTCTTCTCATGATCTGTCCTTCCAGTGAGCACTCAGGGCTGATTTCGTTAAGAATGGATAGGTTTGATCTTCTTGCAGTACATGGGACTCTCAAGAGTCTCCTCCAGCACCAGAATTCAAAAGCATCAATTCTTCGGCAATCAGCCTTCTTTATGGTCCAGCGAGCACCATCTAGTGACTTTTAATTGTAGCTTGTTGCTTTTTGAGGTTTCCAAATACGGCCGTACCTTGGTTATCAAACAGAATCCGTTCCAGAAGTCTGTTTGACTTCCAGAAACATTCGACAACCGAGTCGCAGCTTCCGATTGGCTGCAGGAGCTTCCCGCGCGCGATCAGAAGCCACGGAAACCCTGTCGGATGTACGTCTTCCAAAGAATGTTCGCAAACCGGAACAGTCCTTTCCGGGTTTGTGGTGTTCGGGCGAAAACGTTCAAGTCGCAAGGCGTTTGGGACCAAAGGTACGACTGTATCGGTGCTTGCGATACGATGGTAACCCACCAAGTACAGATTGAAAACGATAGCCCTAAGTGTGTCATTCTAGTCTGTTAAATAGAAGAAATGATGCATGCATAGGCTAGGCAATTGGATTCAAACAAAGAGCCAGTGTGGCGTAATGATTATAGTGTGCTGGACCAAGGTTTAAATCCCCAATCAGTCATTAAGCTCATTGGGCCAGTCGCCATCTCTTAGCCTAACCTACCTCACAGGGTCGTTGTGAAGGTGAAATTGGGGAAGAATGAGAACCATGTTCATACCACCTTGAGGTCCTTGGATGAAAAAGGTGGTATATAAATGCAAATAATAAATAATAATAAATAATAATAATAATAATAATAATAATAATAATAATAATAATAATGGTAAAGGCCATATGGTGGTCTACCATTAGGGCAAATCTGTGTCAATTTCTCATTTTCCCTGTTAAGTTCATTTCAACATCAGTTTGATGATCAGTTTTTTAAAGTCCTCATGAAATCTTGTCAGCATTTCAGAGCGAATGTCTCCTAATGTGCAGATTTTTGTATGTTGTTTTTGCCTAATCTGCACACTTTACTTAGTAAATGCATTTGTGGTTGGAGAATTGCACTGCAGAATTTGGAAAAGTGCAGATTTTGAAGGATGGCTGTGTTCCTCTTCATATACTGTTTCAGGAAGCGCAAATTAGGTAGATTTGCCCTTTAATAGGCAGACTGAATTTCTCCTGCAGCCCAAAATGCCACGTGAACAATAGCATTCTTTAAATGTCCAATTTCATGCTTAAATTGAGCCTTCCCCCTTAGATTGGGCTTCATTGTACTTGTAATTCTTTCTCCCTCTCTCTGTTTTAGTAGATAGAGGTTTATGTTTATTATCGCTCATGCTTCTGTGTATCCTGCTGGTGGCAGCACTGCCTTGGATAAACTAAATTATCTGTGTAGTTCTGCCAGAATAGAAATTTAAAACTAAGGATAGTTAACCCACCTTTCTTTCTTTCCCCCTACTAATAGTAATAGTAATGTGGTGCACCTTCTCAAGAGGACTGAATAATTTAATTAAATACCCTTGAGGGCTCAGTTTTTCTGTTGCTAATAGTAAATATGTGTGCGAAGTTAGGAGCTGGGGATTTATTATTTTTTCTATATTAGGAACGAAATAGGTTACAAAGATTTGTTTTATTCAACTTGCAGTCATTTGAGTTACACAGAACTCCTCATCAGAATGGAAAACAAACCTTCATCTAGGAACAGATGAGGTTTTCTTTATTGTTTTCATCACAGTGAAACCCAATAAAGGATAGCTCTGGCCCAGGCATAGGCAAACTCGGCCCTCCAGCTGTCTTGGGACTACAACTCCCATGATCCCTAGCTAACAGGACCAGTGGCATGGGGAGAGTTATTTATCACTCTGTTCCATGCTCTGAAACACACTCGCTTTACCCTTGTGCCTTTACACTACACAGACTGAATGGCCCTCTCTCTTCATCAAGTTCCAGGAGACTTGGGGAGGGCAGACTAGTTGCCGTTGGATTTTGCAGGCCCAGAAAGGCTGACTGTTCCCTCTCCCGAGTCTGCTGGAGGAAAGGATGCAAAGCGAGTGCCTTCAAATGAGTGACTGGTCCCCACTTTGCTCTGATAAGTTGGACACCAGAGGCTGTGATAGGAGAGAGAGTGCGCCATTGCCTTCCCTCTGAATTCTCCGTGGTGTGTGGAGAATTTGGGAGAGGCAGGAAGGATAATCTTGTGTTTCCCCAGGATTGGGGGCAAATGTTTTCCGGGCCGTTTTCCTCATTCCTTAAAGCAGGCATAGGCAAACTTGGTCCTTCAGATGTTTTGGGACTACAATTCCTCTCATCCCTGACCACTGGTCCTGTTAGCTAGGGGTGGTGGGAGTTGCAGTCCCAAAACATCTGGAGGGCCGAGTTTGCCTATGCCTGGCTTAAAGGGAAAACCTGTGACCGTATATGCATAATCCTGTATCCAGTGTCTTGCCATTTTCTTTGAAGTCACTTTCTTGACCGGGTTCCATTTATTTCTAAATAGTTATTATATATCAAGTGTTTAAAACCAGCAGATGATGTAAAACATTTTTTAAATTAAAAAAAATATATTTATTTCCTCCCTCAGACAGTGCTGCGTAGGAACAGAACTGGTAGACTGGATAATGCAGCAGAGTTCGTGCGTTCATTTACGGACGCAGGCGGTGGGCATGTGGCAAGTATTGTTGGAAGAAGGTGTTCTCAATCATGGTAAGAGAAGCTCTATTGCTTTATAGGAAATTCCTCCCACTCGGATCAGTGTTTCCCAAACGGGGGTCTCCAGCTGGTTTTTTTTATGTGGACTACAACTCCCATCATCCATAGCTAACAAGAGCCAATGGTCAGGGATGATGGGAATTGTAGTCTGAAAACAGCTGGAGACTCAAGTTTGGAAAACACTTTACTAGATCCATGGCATAGATTCCTTAGCAATCCCAAAAGGGATCACAGTTCTTTTAGGAGCATAACCATCTGTGAAAATACATAATATTATGGAGTGTCTTTGGATTGTCAGTATTTTGCGGAAGAGATTTGAGTACATATTGGGAAATTTGGATTATGCAATTCAAATGGTGAGGAAGGGGATTGGCATGCTTTTGCCTCAACTTAATTAATTAAAAAATACTTATTTTATATACCGCCTTTCATCAAAATATCTCAGGGCAGTTAATGTCCATTTCTTTTGTAAACTGGTGGGATTTTGTTGAATAGTTGGCTACCACCCATTGAGTTTTATAGCAGTAAGGAGGGTTTTTATTAAATAGCCCCATACTTACATCTGTGTAACTCTAGATTATGTGATGCTTCGGGATTGTGCAATGCTAACAGTGTCATGGCACTCAGGAACTTGCTTATAGATAGATAGAAATGTTTGGTGAGATAATGGCCCTTTTATAAGAACAGTAATTTATTATTTATACCCTGCCCATCTGGCTGGGTTTCCCCAGCTACTCTGGGCGGCTCCCAACAGAATATTAAAAACATGATAAAACATCAAACATTAAAAACTTCCCTAAACCAGGCTGGCTTCAGATGTCTTCTAAAAGTCAGATAGTTGTTTATTTCCTTGACATCTGATGGGAGGGCGTTCCACAGGGCAGGCGTCACTACCGAGAAGGCCCTCTGCCTGGTTCCTGTGACCTCACTTCTCGCAGTGAGGGAACTGCCAGAAGGCCCTCGGAGCTGGTCCTCAGTGTCCGGACTGAACGATGGAGGTGGAGATGTTCCTCTTGACTATGCAAGGGCAGAAAGAGCACGCCAACCCCCAACATTCCTTTGTGTACCAGCCCTACTCCTCCACTGCCAAATTTCGTGCTTATCTCTGAAGGGGCTTGCAAAGAGGCTCATAAGCATGTACACCCCTTTTGTGGTCAGACTGAATGCATGAAGAGGCAAGTGTGTCTTAACTATGCAGGTACTACATGAGAAGGATTTCTGCTAGCATAATGGGGATTTCCCCCTGCCCACCCCTGTCCACACACCCAGTTGGCTTTGGGGAGTCAGGAAAACCCCCATAACAGTGCTTGAGGGGAGGAGAGGGGTGGGGATCGTTCTCTCTGGCAAGCCAAAATGCTTGCCCTGATGCAGTGATCAGAAGACAGTGACTTTGAAGTTCTCCCATTGGAGAACCAGGCTTCCAGGCCATGATACCTTGTTTAAGCTATAATGCCTTCCTGTCCTAATTGTTACATTCGTATTGATGATGTTTTCAGTGGATCAAGAACAAAACTTCCAGGACAAATACTTGTTTTATCGGTTTTTGGACGACGAGCATGAAGATGCCCCGATGCCAACGGAGGAAGAGAAGAAAGAATGCGATGAAGAACTGCAAGACACCATGCTTCTCCTCTCACAGATTGGACCAGATGCCCATATGAGGATGATCCTCAGAAAGCCGTAAGATCATCAACAATTACTGACTTGTCTCTGACAGCAGGTTGATACATTTCAAACCTTGAGCCATATTCCCAGTGCTAGTTTGCCACTCACCCTCAAGAACTCTATGGCCACAGCCCAACATTTGCCTGACACCTTTCTCCTGTGAGAAACCTACTTAGGATAGGATGATTTGAAAGGATAGGATAATTTGAGGTTGCTTTTCAGTTTCTTCCTTTCTTTGTATTTAAAAAAGCCAAAGGTAAAATAAAAGGGAGGTGCATGGAGCTTGGAGATTGGCTGTCAGTGTAAGAGAGAGTACAGTGGTACCTCGGGTTACATACGCTTCAGGTTACATACGCTTCAGGTTACACACTCCGCTAACCCAGAAATAGTGCTTCAGGTTAAGAACTTTGCTTCAGGATAAGAACAGAGATCGTGCTCCGGTGGTGCGGCAGCAGCAGGAGGCCCCATTAGTTAAAGTGGTGCTTCAGGTTAAGAACAGTTTCAGGTTAAGAACGGACCTCCGGAACGAATTAAGTACTTAACCCGAGGTACCACTGTATGAAGCTGTTTTGGATAAGTTTGTTGATTTCTTCCAGTAGTGTCTTGAGGAAAGTCAGCTTTCTGGGTCCTTCTTGTCCATACCCCTATGCTTCCCTTCTCACCTCATCAGCCTGGGTATGAGTCATGCTGTCATGTAGCCTTTGTATTTTAAGTTGCAGGCATCTATTCCAGTATCCCTGTTGTATATGAATACCTTAAGATCTTTCTCGAAGGACCAGTTCTGCCTTTCTCCACAGTCTGCAGGATGTTGGAAGGCCTCAAAGAGGCAAGGCCTTTCCATCTTTGGCACCAGAATTGTGGAACTCCTGGAAGACATTAATTCTGTTAATTCACTTTCTTCCGTTGATGTATACAAATAGATTTATGCTATTTGTAGGTGATTTGAAAAGAAAAGAGGGTACACTATTGTTTTCACTCTTACGCCCTCTGTTTGTGAAAGCCAATGAGCTATATTAATAGATGAAATAGGGGTATCCTTTCCCTTTAATATATCTATAACAAGAGTCGAATGTCTTCCTTTTCTTCAGAGTAGTTACAATAATATCTGAGAGGAACTGTAGCTCTCTATAGTTTGATTTTATTTGGGGGGACAGGATTATGTCCCACTGCATTCATAATCAGCTCCATAGATCTAATATCTCCAAATATTACCTGGATACCACTGTTTGTTTTAGCCACTTCAGAATTGATCCTACAGGTTGCTTCAGTATAAGCGAATGTATTTTTAATCTTTTGTTGGAAGCCGCCCAGAGTGGCTGGGGAAACCCAGCCAGATGGGCGAGGTATAAATATTATTATTATTATTATTATTATTATTATTATTATTATTATTATTATTATGATATTTCCGTTCCACCTTAAAAGGGATCAGGATGTTTGTGTCACAGCCTGCGTATTTCCTGTTTCATAGGATGTTTCTGTTGTGTCTTTGCTTTCATTTCCTTCTTCGTGCCTGAACGCTGAAGCAGGCGGTCATGTTTTTCTTTGTTCTGACCAACGCTGAATAAACTTGTAAATATGCTCTCCTGCGTGCAACTTCTGCTGTGCATTATCTGCTGATAAGAGTGTGCACCAGCCCTGGAATGTGGCAAGCTATTTTCTAGAGCTCGTGTCACTAATTGCTGATACTGCGTGACTATGGGAGATCGATGGAACGTCCGACAGCCAGCTTGGGGGCCATGATGGACTTTGTCTCCCTGGCAGTATCCCAACAATTATTATTATTATTATTATTATTATTATTATTATTATTATTATCATCATCATCATTATTATTAGCTGGACTCCATGCATACCTAAAATGGTAGCCAAAAATTCTTCCAAAAGTTCCACAGAATTTCCACCTCCAACTTTTCCTTTCTATTTACCTCATGTGACTTTTTGCATTTGCATACAGATAACATAAAACTACCATACTTTCCTGTCTATAAGACGCCCCCATGTATAAGATGCTCTCAAATTTAAGAAAATGGGGGGAGATGGCACAGAGTTGTTGAGAGCTTTTTTTAGGGGGGGGGAGCCCATGGTTGTGGAGCAACTTTTTTTGGGGGGGGGGGTGGAATGCCAAACCAAATATCACTCATCCAACTGGCAAACCCTAACAATTACAAGCGACGCAAGCCAAATTGCCGACCACTGCATTGGACGATCTACCTGTGTACCAAAAAAAAAAAAAGCATGGGTCTCAGATGGCCTTTTTCCTTTTCGCTGGAGTATGGCAAGACCTCTGACCCAGCAGAGGATTTGAGTTACCTTAATGGACCTTGTTCTTAGAAAGAAGCAAGTAAGGGCATAAGCCATTGGCTGGACTGTACCACTTCCAACTGCCACTGGGGGTCCATGTGAGAATACAGTCTTACCTTGGAAGTCAAAACGTCTTGCAAGTTGAATGTTTTGGCTCCCGAATGCCACAAACCCGGAAATGAATGTTATGGTTTGCAAATGTTCTTTTGGAACCCGAATGTCCGACACAGGTTCCGCAGCTTCCAATTGGCTGCAGGAGCTTCCTGCAGCCAATCGGAAACCGCGCATTGGTTTCCGAACATTTTGGAAGTCGAACAGACTTCCGGAACGGATTCCGTTCTACTTCCAAGGTACGACTGTACTCCACTGTTCCCCACATCTGTAAATCTATATATCAGGGAGAAAAGTTCTAATCTCCTCCTCCAAGTTTGAGTATGGTCCCTATCATGTTAGTCCTGATCTGTAGTCCGTGGTGCAGTCCAGACACAGATTTACTGTCTAATCTGTGGGAAATTGCCCTAGTTTTGACAAGTTATCCTGGCCATATGACTAAGGTTTACAAGAGGTGTAGAATATTGGCTGTGTATTGGCTTGAAAAAATACTTCCCATTTGCATATCAGCACAGCTGCTGCCTTTGACATGCAACTCTCCAAGAGGATGCAAAAAACTCGCATAATTACCGTGAAAGAAATAATGCAATTTCAAAAAGAAAGAAAAAACATGCTGAAAAGATCACTTTGAGCGTTTGATTGTATAATGACGCTGTTGCTTTAAAAGGTGCTTTCTATTGTTTCCAATTTGAAACTCACTTGCAGAATGTGTCACTTGTTTTGACAGGCAACTTTAAAAATTCTCTATTTATTACATTAACTGTTACGTTTTAACTGTCAATTGATGAAAGAAAGCCTGTAGTGTTGTTGTTTTTTTAAAAAAAGAAGGCAGAAAAGAAAGCTGTAAGGGGGAAAAATTGGCAGACTCTTGTTGCTCTTGGTAAGGTTGTTTCTCTCCCTGCCACCCGCCACATTCCCTGTTAAAAACATGCATTGCTAGAAATGTAAAATTAGCTTCTTTTTCAGTGCAAGCAACAAAGCTGCGAGTAGAAATCCATAGTTTATGCGCCTGGAATTTATTTTTTGAAAGCTGTGACTTAATGTTTTTTAAAATTTTATTTTGCAATTCAGGAATGACAACCTAAATTGAATTTTTATTTCTTAATCTGTATCTAGCTGATTGCACAAATTCAAGCAGTTAAAAACGATGAATCGAATCCAGTTTTTAACAAGGAAATTGCTAACTGTAATACGCAGTTGCTGTGTGACGAGGCTATGGATCCTTTCTTGCTACTTTGCCCAGTTTTCCAAGTGCCGTACTGGGCATGTTACAAGATCTCTTGCAGTCTAGTCTTTAAAAATACTAATAGCAGTTATGGGAAAGCCCGATTTTGATCACTGGGGGGAGCAGATTTACTCTTTTTCCAGCACTGTTTTTCTCATTAAAATCTCTCCCCTCCTTCCCACTATCAGCCCTTAAGGTCAAGGCATATAGCAGGCCAGTATCAGCATCCTGTGGGAATATTTAGGGATGCAGGGGAGACTATATTGCCTAAGATATCCTATCCCAACTTGTCTGTACAAGTTCAACAAAATCAGCAGAGTTAACATTCCCCTTTTTTAAACACACGCACAGCAGATAGCTTGCTCAGACTCCTTACAGTCTCTGTAAATATTTCCTGGTATTTTCCCTGTTTAATCCCTCCTAAAATAAGACGCTACACCACGGGTGTCAAACACAAGGTCCGCGGGCCGAATCCGGCCCGCCAGACCTCGTCATGTGGCCCGTGTAGCCGCCGTCGGCCGCCAGCTTTCACCTTTTGTTCTCGCTTCTTCTTTTTTTGACACAAGAAAGCCGCCTCTTCAGCGCATGCGCGGCAGCCTACAAGCCAGAGAACGTCTGCCCTCTAGCGGCGCCGGCCGTTCTACACAGGAAACCTCCACTTTACATGCATTCAGGAAACCTACGTTTCTGCTTTCAGAGCTAGTTATTACTTACATTATTACAAAAAACAGTAATAATTGAATGCAGTGACAATAATTTATGATAATAAAGAGTGGACACATAGTCCTACAGATACAACCGGCCCTTTGAGGGTGACCAAACTGCCGATGTGGCCCCCGATGAATTTGAGTTTGATACCCCTGCGCTACACAGTCTTCTGTATAAAACGTTTAGTCACAAGTAATCATTTGTTCACACAAAGGTTCCCAGAAGGCAGACTTAAAAGGTTGTAACATAGTTTAAATGGGGTGACTATCTCCTTATGGGAGAAAGCCCCCCCTTTCTTCTCTTGGTTTGGAGCCAAGGGTGCATCTTAGTAGTGCTGTTGTTAAGATGGCATCGATAGAGACCAGAGGAGACAAGATGGTCGCCAGCCTGTGGTTCTGGTTCTTTCTATTCCATCTCAAGTTACACACAGGAAGTTTCGTCTCAGTCCTGGAAAGCAGGAAGTTCCGGCTGGAGGACTGAGGCAACCTTCATGTCTACTCTAGCAATGTTGTGTTTGACTGCATCTGATTCTTACATCCCACACCTCCAACACATTTTGGCAAGTACTGTGGCAAGTACTAGCCCCAGCAGGGGCCACAGGGGCATCCCCTTGCCTGCTCAGCCCAGTGGCGGAAGAAGGGGGTGCGGTGGCGGTGGGTTGACCCGGGTGTCACTACTGAGGGGCGTGACAAAATGCCGGGCAGCATTCACCGTGGGGCCTGCAGGATGCCCAAGCCACGTGTCTCTCCTGGGAGTGACGTGGTGGCTTGGGTGCCCGCAGGCTCCATGCTGCCCCAAACGGTCCGCCTGCTGCCTCCCCCTCAGCTTGTAGGGCAGCCGAGTGGGATGAGGCAGGCAGACCCCTCGGAGCATCCTGCCCCGGCTGGCCACATGCGCCGCCCTAGGCGCCCGATCGGCTTGCTCCACTGCTGGCTCACCCCCCAGAGTATTGCACACAAACACGCCCCATTAGGGATGGCGGAAGCCGCAGCAGTGCTTTTGCAATCACCAAACACCTCCCCTGATCTAGCTGGTTGGCTGACATACCCAATGGTGGCACAGGAACTGGTTATGAGGGAGCCAGGTCACCACTGTTCTGTTCATATAAAAACAGCGTGGAAGGGAAGGTGGGAAGTCAAGTTATAAGAGAAATGTATAACATATTTGAAGTTTGAAATTAATGACAGTGGTACCTCCGGTTACATACGCTTCAGGTTACATACGCTTCAGGTTACATACGCTTCAGACTCCGCTTGACCCAAGAAATATTACCTCGGGTTAAGAACTTTGCTTCAGGTTGAGAACAGAAATTGTGCTCTGGCGGCGCGGCGGCAGCGGGAGGCCCCATTAGCTAAAGTGGTGCTTCAGGTTAAGAACAGTTTCAGGTTAAGAAAGGACCTCCGGAACGAATTAACTACGTAACCCGAGGTACCACTGTAGTTAAAGTTATGAAAATGTAATAAAAAAATTATTTATTTTTTTAAAAAGAAGAGTTTGGATTTGATATCCCGCTTTATCACTACCCAAAGGAGTCTCATAGCGGCTAACATTCTCCTTTCCCTTCCTCCCCCACAACAAACACTCTGTGAGGTGAGTGGGGCCGAGAGCCTTCAAAGAAGTGTGACTAGCCCAAGGTCACCCAGCTGCATGTGGAGGAATGGAGACGTGAACCCAGTTCACCAGATTACAAGTCCACCACTCTTAACCACTACACCACACTGGCTCTCATTTTGGGACACATCACTACAGTTCCCTATACAATGCCTGGCATATAGTAGACCCTAAATAAAATTAGTTTGACTGCCATCTTGTCCTCTTCACCCTGATCTTTTTTCTTCTTGGACAGAGGTTTATTCAAGTTTGCAGTAAGAACAGGGATAAGCAGGCATTGTGAGGCACAGCAGTGCTTATATACCGAGATACAATTTTCATTCTTGTCCACACGGCAGCAACAGAGAAACTCGGTGTCTGTGACCTTGATAGACTACTCAAGCAGCCAACAGTGTTTATTGATCATGTAATTTCAACCAAGCTCTCCCTTCCACTAATGTGTAGTTTGCTTCTCCCGGAACCTCCCATTTACTTTATCTTGGGTATAACTAAGACCTAGCTCACCCAACAGGTTTCCTGCAGAAAGTAGGTCTTCACACAGCAGGATCCGAGAAATCTACATCATTGGTGCACCACACCGCTTAATATCTTCCCATACCTGGACAAGCAGAAGTCTGAGGTGCCTCTGCAACAGACCGTGTGACATTTTCACTCGTGTTAAAGGAAAGCTTAAAGTATATATGAATCAGAACGGCCTGTCTACCAGATAAAAAGCAGGTCGTTAATGCAGTGGGAATTTAGGGGCTTATACCTGTGTGGCTGATTACCAAAACCAATCAAAAAACACCCCAAATGAATGCAAGCGCGCTCACACATAAAATAAAAAGCACATTTGCAACTGCACTGTTGAAATACTGCCAGCAAATAATAAAAAGATGATATCCATGCAATTAAAAACTTCTAATGAGGAGCTGCTTTTAAAAGGTAATGATGACATGGAAAGGGGTAAAACAGAGTCAGCGTTTTGATCTTGAGTCTGCCAATCTTCAAATATGCCCAAGTAGCAGTCACATTTGCAATTATCACCAGATATGACTTTCCAGAGCAGCCCTTTTCTCGGTCCAACCAACAACTGATGTGGATTTGGTGGGAAATCAAGAAAGGGCCTTTTTAGTGGCTATATCCAGATTTTGAAAATTCATTTTCAAAGATGTTCATTTAGCCTCCTTGTTGCTCAGTTTCTGGCAGGTGGCAAAAAAACTTTTTATTTAAACAGGGCTTTTTTTCCTTTTGCCTGTTTCGCTGTGTTTAATCTCTGTTTTAAAATTTAACTATGTTTTTAAACTGGCTGCCATCTGATCTGCTTTTTATACAGTTTTATGACTTTTATGTAGATTGTTTACTTTTAATGGTGGAATTTATTAATGTTATACTGCAAACGTAATAAATGAATGAATAATAAAACATGCCTTTGAATGGAAAAATCTAACCATAGTCTGTTTTGCCGATGAAAATTATAACAACAAAAAAGATGTTTCAACTAGAGATACAGTTTTATATGTCTTTTCATTTTGCTGTTATTCTGTGCTACTTTTGAAACATGTCCCACTGCAAGTTAGTAAATGTTTTGCCTGCATTTTAACCGTTTTGCAGACCCAATCTCGCCATGTTTAGTTGGAAGAAAATTCCACTGATTTCTATAGTATATACTTCCAAGTCTGTGTGCATAGGATTCAAGTTATTTGGCAGAATAGTGTAGAATCAAGTCCAGTCAAAGGCGACTATGGGGTTGCTGTGCTCATTTCGCTTCAGTCTGAGGAAGCCAGCGTTTGTCCACAGACAGCTTTCTGGGTCATGTGGCCAGCAGGACTAAACCACTTCTGGTGCGACAGGACACCATGACAGAAACCAGAGCGCATGGAAACGCTGTTTACCTTCCCAACACAGCAGTACCTATCTATCTACTTGCACTGGTGTGCTTTCTAATTGCTAGGTTGGCAGGAGCTGGGACAGAGCAATGGGAGCTCACCCGGTCGCGGGGATTCGAACTGCCGACCTTCTGATTGGCAAGCCCAAGAGGCTCAGTGGTTTAGACCACAGCGCCACCCGCGTCCCCACCAAAATCTCCCTGTAGCTGTACTAAAGCAGCTTTTGCTTTATATCGACTAACATAAGACACTCGTAATGTAATGCCTTCTCTCTCGCACATGCACACACAAAATGCAGTTTCCTGTGTGTCATGATATCATTGTCAACTGGGCTTTTCAAACACGGCAGTTCAGCCGAGAGATCTTGACTTTTTTGCAGACTTTTCTACCACGAAAAGGTATTCATCGGCCAGAAATTAAAAGCGACTCTTCATTCAATACATTCCAATTAGAAACCGCCACCCCAAAAAAACCTGCTTTGAGATTCTGGCTCCAGAAAAGTTTAGCAACTCTGTTATAGGCATACTTGATGAAAAATAGCTTCCTTGACAGATCTGTGAGGTAAAGTCACTTTAGATTCCAAATGACCTTTTCTGGGGCTACATCTATTTAAATGAGAAATTCCAGCCCATTTCTTTTTTGGCAAAGATGAAATACCGTAACTGCTGAGTGAAAAGATTGCCGGGTAGTGCCACAAACCTTTCTCTCTCTCTCTCTCTTCCTCCCTCATACATTATTTATACGGTCGGTTGCAAAGAAGGGAACTTCACACAGGCGGCAAATACACCTCTATTTAGTGTGACTCTTCTGGCCAGGACGATGAGAAAATTTCTTTTGAGTTTTGAAGCATTTCAAAGCAAAGTCAGCCATTTTGCAGAGTTTTTGTTAATAGAGAGAGAGAGAGATGGAGAGAAAAGCACCCTGTAAGAATGTAAAAGGAACCTTGCTAGAGTAGACCAAAGACCTACCTAGTCCAGGACTCTGTTTCTCCACAGTGACCAATCAGATGCCTCTGTGAAGCCCTTAACCAGGACATAACACAATGGTCCTCTCCTGCTGTAGTTCCTTAGCAACAGGTATTCTCCGCGTCAAGGCAGCAAGCCCAAAATTCCTTACCCTAGCTATGGAGAGGTGGGAGTTATCTAATTCCAGGTAGAGATCATTTTGGGGGATGCTTTGGTGAGGTCAGGTAAAGGACCCCTGGACGGTTAAGTCCAGTCAAAGAAGACTATGGGGTTGCGGCGCTCATTTCACTTTCAGGCCGAGGGAGCCGGTGTTTGTCCACAGACAGCTATCAGGGTCATGTGGCCAGCATGACGAAACTGCTTCTGGCGCAACGGAACACTGTGACGGAAACAGAGCACACAGAAACACCGTTTCCGTTCCTGTCACAGCGGTACCTATTTATCTACTTGCACTGGTGTGCTTTCGAACTGCTGGGTTGGCAGGAGCTGGGACAGAGCAATGGGAACTCACCCCATCGTGTGGATTCGAACCACCGACCTTCTGATCAGCAAGCCCAAGAGGCTCGGGTTTAGACCACAGCGCCACCCGCGTCCCTTTACCCTTTGCCTTGCTTTGGTGAATACAATGCGTGAATACAATTAATCTGTTTGAAGAATATGCAAGACTGCAAAATGCTCTTGTATGGAAGCAATTAGTTTTTAAATCGGTTAACTATGGTCAGGTAGTATGGTCTGAAAGCCCGTAAAGCTGCCATCTTGCAGAAGTTGATTAGGGCTGGATCTGATCATTGTCTGGACAGCTGACTTCCTGCAGCCACATGCATGTCACCTTGGGTTCTTTGACGAAATAAAGGTAGAACATAAATATAAGACCACAAACAAACTCCTTGATCTCATATGGCCAAACAGTTCACTTAAATTTAGTTTGTGATATTCTGTTGTTACTCAGTTTGTAATATTTGTGTATGCTTTATCATAGGCCTGGCCAGAGAACTGCTGATGACCTAGAAATTATATATGAAGAACTTCTGCACATTAAAGCTTTGTCTCATCTTTCAACAACAGTGAGCATTTTATATTTTGTGACCCTTAATGGCAAATAAATAAATAAATAGAATTGTAGCTGACCGATGCCTCCCTTATATGGGTACAAAAGGGGCATAGTATTGGATTGTGAGGACAAGTTCTGTCCCAGCCAATCATTTTGTTACACATTCATGATGATTTGTGCTCATGATGGTATCTGGGCAGTTACACACAATCACACTTTAAATACTATTTGCACCTGAAAAATAAGTTTCAGGGCAGACTTACCACTTCATTTTCCATCATTTCATGTCCCGTTATGACCTGCTGAAACCCCAGCACTTTTTATATATCATGAATATTCTGGGGTTGTATGAGTTTTGTTGCACTATAGTGCCAGAGTGCTCCAAAAGCAATAACCCTTGGGGAAGGATTGCAGAACAATTTATGAAGCGGAATTAGGTGCGAACAGTCTAGTATATATATATACCATTACTGTCTTGTAGTTGCAATGACACGTTGCAGAATATACTTCAAAAAGAAAACAAAACCCAGCCATATACAAGAGTGACTGGGTGGGCATGTGGTGTCCTCCATATAATTGCATTTATACAAGGAATTTGTATGCTCTTGGGTATGATTATGTTGATCCCATAGCACTATGTCAGACTGCTGTCTGCCACTTTCTGCTAAATCCTACCAAATTATTTAGAGAGTCATGTACTTTCTGCATGACTTCTCATACTCTCTTTGCATTCCACAACAGATGCAATAGCGACCCTACACTGACAAAGATGCTCAACGCTGCTTTCTGTGACTGTTTTGGCACCCGTTCCCTTCCGAACCCTCCCCCACCCTTCCTATGAGTTGATATATAACTACACAAGTCAAGGATGTAAAAACAAAACTATAATGCTTGTTGTTTGTCTTGCTTCAAGGTAAAGCGGGAGCTAGCAGGTGTTCTAGTGTTTGAGTCACATCCCAAAGCAGGAACCGTCTGTAAGTGAAATTAATTTTACCACAGGTTTACACTTGAGCTAACTGTATTGACCTAATTGCTTTTGGCACTGCAGTTGAAAACTCAGGACCCGAGGGCAAAAAAAAACAAAAAACAAAAACCTTAAGGAATTTGCTGGGCCATTTGTTCTGGGGTTGTGTATCCCATGTTAACCTGAGTGGCTGAGCACAAGAGTCTTTTACCTGATTCTGGACAATTCCACCCCCCGCCCCCCACTTCCATTGCAGTTCTGTTTAACACAGCCCACAAAGTTTGGCAGATCTCCTCAAAACCCTCTGGAGAGAGTTTGGAGGTGGGTTACGAGGGGCTGTAGGGAAGAGGGTAAGGAAAGATCTGTTGCATGAGCTGTCTTCTGCATGCTGAACCTTGGACAAAATCCAGTGCTGGTTTTTTCCCTAGAAAAAGACGTGCCAGAACTCACCATGAACGCTTCCCTCATTCTCTTACAAAGGACAATGGCGCCCACCAGAGTGGTGCTGGAACGGAGTTTCTCTTGAGTTCCCCTGAAAAAAAAGCCCTGGATAAATCCCATTATGTATGGGATGAATTTATTTATACAGTACCCGGGTCTTTGTTAACCACAGGGAAGGATTCAATAGTCCCTTTTCGTTCTCTGTGAGAGTGAATTGGAAATGCCCACTTTTCAAAACAGGATGCTTATTCCATCCGTCTTTATTTGGTAGTATGTCAGCTTCATAGTGCATACTTCCAAATAATTTTGCTTGGGAATAGCATTGTTAAGCTGGGACTGCACATGCAGCAGAATGGATCGTACCATTTCAGACTTCAAATGGGGGGATGTGTGATTTTGAATGCTCCCCCATGCAAAAAAGAAAAATCCTTTCAAGGAAGAAGTCTTAGAAAATCAGGGAGAGAGGTTCTAGCTGAACCTACTTCCTGGTGTGATGATGATGATATTTATATGCCACCCATCTGACTGGGTTGCCCCAGCCACTCTGGGCGGCTCCCAACAAAATATTAAGAACACAAGAAAACATCAAATATTAGTTAGTTTTCTTCTCCCAGGGAGTTTTGACATACAGGAACATTGACTACTCGGGTGTCGTCGCAAGAAGTACAGTGGACGCTTGGGTTGCGAACGTGATCCATGCGGGGTGCACGTTTGCAACCCACAGCGGCATGTCTGCGCACGAGCAGGTTGTGATTTGGCGCTTCTGTGCATGCGCAAAGCGTGATTTAGCGCTTCTGTGCATGTGCGACCGCCGAAACCCGGAAGTAACCCCTTCTGGAACTTGCGGGTTTCTGCGGGTGTGTAACCCGAAAAAACGCAACCTGAAGCAGCTGTAACCCGAGGTATGACTGTATCTTGTTTGTGCTTTGCATTCTACCACCTCAGAACCCCAGTACTTCAATCTTCTGTGTATCCCCCCCCCCATTGTGCTTTTAAGGTGTTGAATGTTCCTCTTTTCTCAGTAAATAAATCTCATTACTGCCTCTCCTCCATGGCCACTTCACATTATTCTCTCCATCTCTCTCTCTCTCTCTCTTCTGCAGTATTTAATCAGGGAGAAGAAGGAACTTCTTGGTACATTATTCTGAAAGGATCAGTCAATGTAGTCATTTATGGCAAGGTACTGTTTTAAGATTCTTAGTATTTCTCACATTTCATGTATAGGTGATGCCCGGAATGGAACGCCGGCATAAAATGGTTCTCATTTGCATGTGCCTAAAATTATCACAGCTTGTATGTGTAAGAGAATGTGTGCATGCAGTCATATGTGTGTTGTGAAAATGTTTGTTTTCGGCTGTGGAAGCAATGGGCAGTATCCAGCCAAATACCGTATTTTTCTGTGTATAAGACGAGGTTATTTTATTTAAAAATTATGCAAAAAAATGGGGGTTGTCTCATACATGGATAGTGGAGAGTTGGGATGGGCAATTGGTGGCTGCCGCAAGCAGGAGATTGTCAACAGTGTTTTTCCGGGTGATTGGTGGGTTGCTTTCGGCGAGCGTGCAGGCGATTGGTGGCTTTGTCGATGTGTGTGGGATTGGCTGTGGCGGTCCTGCAGGTGAGCGATTTTTGGTTCCCCCCCAAAAAAGCTCAACAAGTCTGGGCAATCTCCCCCCCCTCCATTTTCTCAATTTGGAGTCCCCAAAAAGAGGGACACGGGGGCATCTTATGCACAGAAAAATACGGTATATCCACTAGCACAAGGATGTCAGCTTAGCCAGTATAACTTCTCCTCGCTGTTCTTTCCCTGTGCATCTCTGCGCCCTCCCTTATTCTGTGGGAACCCCGAGAACGGATTTAGGGGACATACCCAACAGCTAGAAAAGGCTGTGAGTGAATCCCCCATTCCTAGTAGCCAGAACAGATGGATCTGGGTTTAGAGGGCCCAATTGTCTCTTGCCAGCATAATGCAGCTTCATGTGTCCAACCCAAACAACTGTGGTTCCTTTTAAACCAGAAGTTATGCTGCAATTTATGTTACTATTTGCATGCTGTGAGCCACTCTGATGACATATTTAAGAAAAAAAAGTGGCATAAGAGATTTTTTAATAAAATAAGCCAAATATTTTCTTTGGTGTTAAGGAAAAACTAGATACAATTAAAAACTCCTCTTGTCATTATAACAAATGGGACTTAACAGTGCAGTCTGATAGCAGGCAAGAATACATATCAGAAACTGGCAGTCTGTTGTTCAACAAACTTGATTAAAAAAAATTGACTTTATAAAAAAAATAAAAAGAAAGTTGCCACCATTAGCGGAGCCAGAAGTCTGTCTGTCTCTGAAACAAATTTCAGAGAACAAACCCCATTCTTTCTTTGCCCTTGCCTTTCTGTAGCATTAGTAATAACCAGCTGCCATGTATTGTCTTCTCATCGTTATTTTGGCTGTTAAATTCCCTGCCAGATACATTTGTTATAGTATTTGGCTTAGAAATCCTGTGTTTGCACATGGAGCGTCAATGGGACAGACTCCCCAATTACGGTTTCTCTGTGTGAATGCGTTTTTCTTCTTGTTGTTGTTATTTTTAGGGCGTGGTATGTACCCTACATGAAGGCGATGATTTTGGCAAGCTAGCATTAGTGAACGATGCTCCTAGAGCTGCTTCCATTGTTCTGCGAGAAGATAACTGCCATTTCTTGAGAGTCGACAAGGAAGACTTTAATAGGATACTGCGGGTAAGTTAAGAGTTTGCCCAACTTTTAAGAGCTTGCTCTAGAGCTCTTGTGAACGTTTCACAACTCTCCCTTCAAGTCTCCGCACACCCGAGGTTCCTTCGCTCATCTGTGCACAAACGTGAGCCATCGTTGGCAGCTGTTGCACCACTGCTGGTGTAAAAACAGTGGTGAAAGAGGGTGTTGTAGTCTCTCCAGCTGTGGAGCACACTGCTGAACTTTGCAAAAACCATTGTGCTACACTTGGCTGTGGAGAGAATGATTATGACTGGAATAGGCTGTCAATCTTACTACTACTAGTAGTAGTGGTGGTCATGATAGTAGTATAGTGCTAATAGTACTACTCATAATTGGTTAAGCATTAGTAAGGAATCTGAATCCAGTTTTGTACTGGGGGAGAAAGGATTTAGTTGAAGTATTGTAAGGAACCTAAGGCGAAGCCTTCCCTTTGAACCACGAAAAAGGCATCTGGGGAAAAGGATTAATTTTCTATAGAGCCTGGATAAAAATAATGTGTTTAGCACTTCCGCTGTAATGAAGGAAGATTCATGGATAGATAAAGGAAGTAGAGAAAGCTGCTTAGGTTGGTTAAATCTTGACATAACTGAACACAATGTTGTGATCTAAGGTCCTGATGACCCAAGAGAAGTTTGTTTGTTTATTGAATTTATATCCCGCCTTTTTCTCTAGAGAGCTCAAGGTGGCATACATGGTTTTCCCCCTCCTCATTTAATCCTCACAACAACCCTGTGAGGGAGGTTAGGCTGAGAGATTGTGACTGGCCCAATGTCACCCAATGAGCTTGATGGCTGAGTGGGGATTTGAACCCTGGTCTCCAAGGTCATAGTCCAACACTCTTAACCATTACACCACACTGACTTCAGTCATGCTGGAAATACATGGACCTCAAGTTAGTTGCAAGTTCCATACAGCTTGCCCCACAGATGCCAATAACACTAAAGGGCAGCTGTCTTTCCCGGGATGGGGTCCCATACTTTTTCTAGGAGTATAAAACCATATATCAATGGCCTTTTGATTTTCATTTGCAGCACGGCTTTTCACCAAGTTGTTTCTATCTGGCGTGTTAATGATTAAAAATCATCTTTCAGGATGTCGAAGCAAACACAGTCAGACTTAAGGAACATGACCAAGATGTCTTGGTACTCGAGAAGATCCCAGCAGGAAACAGGGCTCCTAATCAAGGAAACTCACAGCCTCCTCAGCACAAGTATGATTTAATTCCACAGTGTTGATGCAAGACTATGATTAACTCTTCCAAATGGTTTTATTTAGCCAATAGTCTTTTCTTCCTGCCTTTGAAAAGAGTGCATTATGTCACATTTGAAAAGATATAACCAGCTGGTCACATGCCCTGCAGCGCACAACATATATCAACTTGCAAACGCATTAGCTGTGGCCCTTTAGCTGTCAAAAATTAACTCTAGGCAGGTCTCGCTGCAAATAGTCCCCACGTGCAAAATCTGTTCACAGACCATAAGGAATGTTATTACTGAGCAGAGTAATTACTGATAAAAAAGCTTTTAAAACCGCATTCGTTTTGCTATTAAGAAAACATAATTTATTATTTTCATTTCCAATTCCTAAAGTGCACATCTGTCTCATTAGTCACCTTGCATCAAGTTGTCTGGCCCAACTCCTGCAGGGTAGGAATTGAGGATGTACTGAAGAACTGCCTTCAGAGGTCTTCTAAAGGTCGCATAGGTACTTATCTCCCCTTGCCTTAGGGGTTGCATAACTCCATACCCTCCAACATTTCTCCAATGAAAACAGGAATGTCCTAAGGAAAAGCGGGACATTCCAGGATCAAATCAGAAACCAGGACAGCTCCTGTAAATCTGGGACTGTCCCTGGAAAATAGGGAAGAAGGAGGAGGAGGAGTTTGGCTTGATATCCCGCCTTTCACGCCCCTTAAGGAGTCTCAAAGCGGCTAACAATCTCCTTTTCCCTTCCTCCCCCACAACAAACACTCTGTGAGGTGAATGGGGCTGAGAGACTTCAGAGAAGAATGACTAGCCCAAGATCACCCAGCAGCTGCATGTGGAGGAGCGGGGAATCGAACCCAGTTCACCAGATTATGAGTCCACCACTCTTAACCCCTACACCACACTGGCTCTCATTTTGGGACACATCACTACAGTTCCCTATAAAATGCCTGGCGTATAGTAGACCCTATAAGTGCCTATGAGTAATCATAAGCAGTTTTCATGTCTCTGGGATAATTGTTCCCAATACACAAGGCACCAGTGTCCAGAACTGGCTTCTTTCATTTTGGAAGTGTCAAAGGCTGGAAAAGGCTTAAGAATTGGGAACGAATGACCTGAGATGCAATTTGGGTCTGTTCCATGTTCCCCAATGCTTCCTCTCTCTTGCAGTGTTCAAAGGGATGTTGCTAGCAGAGCCCACTGTGAAGCACTCCCTATGCCCCTCTCCCTTTACGGGCAAACACATCTTCTCTTTGCCGACTGATCTCTTGCAGAGTTCTGCTGCCAACTAGTCTCCAGGCACCGCAAGCCACTTCCACAATATTTCGTTTCCACTTTCATATTGAAAGTACAGCTCTCTCTCTCGCTCTCTCTCTCTCTCTCTCTCTCTCTCTCTCTCTCTTTCCCTGCTTCACTCCCCAAGACACACAGTTAGTATCTCTGCAAGTATCTCTCTGTGCACTTGGCTTAACAAGGGGTTTGCATTCTTGGGACATCAATGCAGCTCTTCCCAAAGGGCTGGCAGGTAAAAGAACCGTATGATGGCCAGTCCTCAAAGTGAGGAGAAGCTCCCAGGAGCTCAGCTCCACTACTTATTTCTCAGCAGGAGCATTTTTCTTTTTTTTCTTTTTAGGGGGGAAGTTTCCTAGATTTCCCCCTATACTTGAGCGCAGTAAAATGATGCAAAGTTGTAAGAAGAACCAAGAGGTTCACTAAAAGAAACCCATTTACTGCGGAAGGAAATAGGAAAGCTTAATAGATAAGTTCCTATTTTTCAGTGAACCTCAATAGTTTGATGCTCAGAGAAGTGACAAATGGGGCCTGTTAGCTTCTTTCATGATGGCTGCCGTAGCTACCGTTTTTCGAGGGCTACTTGAGGATACGAGCCAGTTGGCTCAATTTGGGGAGAAGGTACAGATTTCCTAAGGACCTTTCCCCTCATAATTCAAACGCTACAGCAGCAAAAGGCAACTCCATACGTGACCCACCCCTCCTCCCTTTTGGGATCACATCTTAGCTGTTGCCATTGGCCATCGCAGAGCATTGGGGTGAAAAGAGAGAGGAAGAAATCAAACACACTTACAAATGCATAACGTAGGATGATGACCGCACATGAAGCATCTCGAGAAAATGTCATGGCTTGGATCCCAAAGCAGCACATCACAGGGAACTTCATTCTGATCGGGGCTAGCTTGACTATGGGGCAAAGTGAGATGGCGGCCTCAGGTGTTGGATACTGGGTGTCCGTTCGTGAATGAGTTGTGGGAGCCTCCCCCACACCGCCATTCCTCCTGAGATTCCCCCATCCCACCCCCAGTTGTGCACTTCTGTGCCATGTGGCCGGTTCTGCAACCCCTAGGTTTGTCTGCTGCCCTTGACACTGTCCCATTGCCAGTGTCACAGTAAGATTCAGTGGCCAGCCTGGTCTGCTTCTGTATATAGAATGGTGGTTGGTGTGTGCGTTCGTGCGTCATCTTGCCTTTAAGTCCAGAGAGCAAATGAGCTGGCCCTGTTCCTAAACGTGCCTGTTTCCCACCCCAACTGACCCAGCGGCCATATTGACCATGCTTTGGCTCTCCTCTTGACTGTTGTACACTGTCATGTGGAGGGAGACTGGCTGATTGAGAACAAATGGGTCACCAGCCCACCAGCCTCAGTCTGCCCCTCAACCAACTACCTGCCTTAACAATCTGCCCATCCAAGGGGCAGCACAGCCTGCCAGCTTCCTCCTCCTCCTCCTCCTCCTCCTCCTCCTCCTCCTCCTCCTCCTCCTTAGTCTCAGTGTTGCCTCTTGTAGAAAGAGGAAGATGAGGACAGAGCTAGAATGAGTTGGTTCTGTCTGTCATTGGCTCCACCTCCGTCTAATGTGGGGCTCCTTGCTTTCCACCCTACTAGCCCCAGCGGGGAACGGCTGCCACTCAAATTGTCTAGTGGCAGATGCTTATTTTGTTGGTGTCACTATTGCGTTCCATATTTCCACTGCTCTGCTGGCAGTTCTGTTCCCCTCTCCTGTAGAAACAACTCACTTGTCTTTCTATTTTTTTGGCCCTTTTTCTCAAATTGAAGCTACTAAAACAGGTCATATTGCAAGCATGTCATATTGCAAAACGTCTGCTAAAATCAGTCAAGACGTAAAGATATTCTACACTGGGTATCTTTCCTATGCTAAAGCTTTACACACACGTATGTGCATGTGTGCGTGTGTGCTTTGTCACACTCGTATTCACCTTCTCTTTCCAACAAGCTCAGAGTGGTTTTTTAGGTCACTGTTTCTTTTCTTCCTTTACTCAGGTATATCGTGATGTCAGGAACGCCCGAGAAAATTCTGGAACACTTCCTCGAAACAATGCGTCTCGAATCAGCATTAAGCGAAGGAACAGGTAGAATGTTTAAATAAAGATGTCGGTGCAGCTGTAGATCAACGTAAGAAGTGAATGCTGCAATCCGACATTTCCAAACTGCAGTCATTCGATTTAAACTGGGGCTTAAGCACCCAGATTCTTTGGCCGAGAGTGCGGCTCGGTCTTGCTTTTGTACTGAGTGTCGCTGTTGCATTCAGTGTGTGTTAGAAAGAGCTACAACCTTGGAACAACCTTTCGGTGGTGCCCTAAAAAGTAAGGGAGGGCTAGTTTCAAGTTTGCAGCTTCTCTTAGGGACATTTTGTTTTATTTTCCAAAACCTTCCAGTACAACTTCACTTTTGAAACGTATTTTGAATCAATCCTATTTTTCCAAAATATCTTGGGGCAGTATTCCATTTGTTAGCAGGCAACTAGAAATTTGAACCACAGTGTTTCTTTCTTTGCTTGTCAGATCACAAACATCTGCAATCACTGATCCCCCCCCCCTTTTGCATTACTTTGAAATTGTTTTTGTTTTGTTTAATCAGTTTGTTTGCATAGTAGCAGTGAAAACAATGCCCTGGCAAACAGCCATAATTTTTTGTACACTTTCCACTGAAATACATTTCCTTTTGCGTTAGAGGGCATTGGGGGACCACATAAATTTGATCTGAGCCAGTTGATTTCAGGGAAAATATCCAGGATTAAAATGATTCATTTTTTTCCATGAAAGATTTGACTGATTGGTTAAAAACATATGAAAGTCACTCCCAAACACTGGAACTATATATTGCTCCTTCGTATATCTAGCCCATACATCCAATCATCCCAGGTTCTTTTGCTTGTCCCCTAAGTTCCTGCTAACAACATACAAGCCTCCTTGCTTAATACATATAGCTCTTCCTCCTATTCCTAAGTTCCTCATTTCCTTGCCACTTTCTTCCCTGCCACCCTTAATTTGCTTCTGCTTCCTCCATCCATCTGTCTCATGAGCCTCTGCTTCCACAATCCACTCCCTGGACCTTGTGTCTGTGAATTCCTCTAATTCCCGTGCCCTCTTCTCCCAGCTCCTAGTCAGAGACATCTTTAGCTAGAGCTCTGTAAAATACTTACAAGCAACCCATGGCATAGCAACAGCAAAGCCAGTGGCTAAATATTTCAAAAAAAACTGCCTGGCATCTTCTTGTGGCCTGTGTTGCCCTTAAAAAGGCAAAAGGAAGAAGGTTTTTTTGGAAAAAAATTGTTGTGTGCAGATAAAAGGGAGCAGACAGGAAAGCCCCATTTTGCAAGCAGAATGATCCTTGCAGTTCTTAGGACCCAAGACAAATTGCTGTAATTTACAGTTCAATTTTATATATGTCTATTCAGATACAAGTCCCACAATATTCAGTGGGGTTTAAGTACATTGAGTATTGGACCTGGGAGCAAGTCCTACTGAACTCAAAGAGACTTTCTTCGGGCAAGACATGTCGAGGATCATGCTGTTAATTAATTGCTTTTAATGTGCAAAACACATCTGGTATAACTCTTTTTGTGCTGTTTACCGCGGAGGAGGGAACAATATATTTTGCAATGGTGGGAAATAATATTGTCATGCAGGAGTATAACGTTCTGTTACTTTTGATTTTCACAGATGCTGGTGTACTTGATTTTGTTATGATGCATTGCATATTCATGCCAAATAATCAGCTTTGTCCGGCTTTGATGGCTCAATATCCTTTATTATTATTATTACTGTATTAAAAAACCAACCAAAACATAGTAAAGGTAAAGGTACCCCTGCCCCTACGGGCCAGTCTTGACAGACTCTGGGGTTGTGCGCCCATCTCACTCAAGAGGCCGGGGGCCAGCGCTGTCCGGAGACACTTCCGGGTCACATGGCCAGCGTGACAAAGCTGCATCTGGCTAGCCAGCGCAGCACACGGAACACCGTTTACCTTCCCGCTAGTAAGCGGTCCCTATTTATCTACTTGCACCCGGGGGTGCTTTCGAACTGCTAGGTTGGCAGGTGCTGGGACCGAGCAGCGGGAGCGCACCCCGCCGCGGGGATTCGAACCGCCGACCTTTCGATCGGCAAGCCCTAGGCGCTGAGGCTTTTACCCACAGCGCCACCCGCATCCCTTAACCAAAACATATTAGACACCTAATTTGGTGGTAAGCAAGGCTGGCATCAACGCTTGGCGTGGTCGGGAAGCTGCTGAGCTACCACATCCATCAGTGGACACGCTCTGACAAGAAACCCCTTGGAAGTTAAGCGAGAAAGTCAAGAAGGAAGAATCAACTATTGGGAGCTTTAGCTCTTTCTCACTTTATTCGTTTTGTTACAGTGCTGTGCTGCGTTTCTCAGGATTAAGTCCTACTTAAGTCAGGGATGCGAGTGGCGCTGTGGTCTACACCCTGAGCCTCTTGGGCTTGCCGATCAGAAGGTCGGCGGTTTGAATCCCCACAATGGAGTGAGCTCCCTTTGCTCTGTCCCAGCTCCTGCCAACCCAGCAATTCGAAAGCATGCCAGTGCAAGTAGATAAATAGGTACCACTGCGGCGGGAAGGTAAACAGCGTTTCCATGTGCTCTGGTTTCCACCAGGGTGTCCCGTTGCACCAGAAGCGGTTTAGTCATGCTGGCCACATGACCCGGAAATGCTGTCTGTGGACAAACGTCAGCTCCCTCGACCTGAAAGCGAGATGAGCGCCGCAACCCCATAGTCGCCTTTGACTGGACTTAACCGTCCGGGGGTCCTTTCCCTTACTCCCAGGTCAGAGTATATAAGATGGGAGCCTGCATTAATCATTCCAGCATCATTCATGGTGGAACTAAACTCTCAAGCCGTCTCGTTCCTAGAGCAAGATTAACCAATATGGATGGAACATCTGCCTTAAGCCTAATGCTATGAATGACTGCGAGTATTTTGCAAGCCATTTTCCCCATGCTCATAAGAACCTAAGGAAAGCCCTGTTGGATCAAGCCAAGGTTTATATAGTCCTGAACCCTGTTCTCGAGGTGGCCATTGAGATGCCTATGGGAATCCCGCAAACAGGGCAACAGCGCTTGTGACCCCTGGCAACTCTGCCTCCTATTTGTCTCCCTTGCTTGTTTCTCCTCCACCTCCATCCCCAAGTGTTGGCTTTACCCACCGGCAGGTTATACTATATCATTTAAAATAATAAGCTCTTTGGAGGCCACCTATTTTCAAATTTCTACATCGGCTTGCATAATCACCCTGGAAACCAGATCTGTTTGAGTGCTATTGTGGTGCCACAAATAGCAAAAGTAATTAAAAACCTGTGACATGTGTTGAGGAAAGCAACAAAAGCCACATAAATACAGCCCAGCTGACGGTATTCGTGTGTGTGTGTGTGTTTGTGTGACAGGAGCAAAATCTTTTTTCCCCCACCAAAGAAACAGATGAACTAAATGTTGGAAGTACAGAAATCCTGCCTGGCTTCAGTCACGTTGTGCAGGATGTAGTCCATTTTCGTAGCACAGAACCTAGCTTAGATTTAATTCACATTCTCCTGCCTTTTTCTTTTCTTGGGACCTGGCCTCTCTTGGATTTCAGCTTCCTTATTGTTCACTAAATGTAGCCTTGCGTGGTCTCCAGGGGTTGACTTAAGACTGTGTACACATTACTGGCTTAAAACAGAACTAGGTCCAGATGGGCAGGGATGTTGTTGTTGTTTTTCTGTGTTCGAAATGAAGCTAGTTTTGGGGGAAACGGATCAAACCTCAGCATTTCCCAAGGAACGATAGGATAGATATGGGTTGTGTGGCGAACGTCGTGTGTGCACCACTTCCCAAACCAATGTTGGGAGCGTGCTGGATTCAGAAGTGTGTGCACAGCCCTGTTCTCAGTCCTTTTCTGCCTCCTGCCTCTGGCCTTTGGTGTCAGTCTCTTACTAGTTTAATGCACGATTCTCTACCAACACCCACCCCCAAACCTCTTCTGTGTTTTCCACCAAGCCTCCAGACCAGATTTGTGGGTGGTGGAGGTACACAGTTGAATACCACTTATTGTATTATTATTATATTATTATTTCTGTATTGTTTTAAGAAAAAGGTTAGCATGTTACACACACATGATCTGATCCCATTCATCTACTCTCTCATGGTGATAAATACCGAACATTCGGTTCCAATGCACGTGAAAAGGAACTACCGTATTTTTTGCACCATAACACTCACTTTTTTCCTCCTAGAAAGTAAGGGGAAATGTCTGTGCGTGTTATGGAGGGAATGCCTACGGGTGGCATGCCTACGGATTTTCCTCATCTAAAAACTACGTGCGTGTTATGGTCAAGTGCGTGTTATAGAGCGAAAAATACGGTAGATCCCTGCTTGCATTGAGGGAGGAACGGGCTGTAAAAAATCATTGCAATTTTAAAGCAACGAAACTTGTCGAGATCGGTATTCAGTCACAACATCGTTGTTGATTAATACCTTTCAAAATTACAGCCTCTCTGTCATTTATTTATACATAACGCTATTATTCTAATAGATATGCAGCGTGAACATTTGGGGAGGGAGGGTTCTCCCTCCCCCCCCCCCGCACATCCCACGATCACATTTGCATGGGAGAAATTATTAGCAGAATTAAAAATAAGTAGGTGAGCAATGAAAAATAACGGCAAAAATTACGAGTGCCTGTGGTGAGTCACTTAATAAGCAGATAGAAGGATATTAAATAATTACAGGGCTTGCATGGTAGAAGCTGCAGGGAGAGAACGGCTCAGTGAAATGCTACTTGATTTATGGAATGTTATAACTGTCCCTACAAACAGTTAAAGGGACCAAACTAGGCAATGCAATGTCTACTCTCACCTCCATCAGGTAGCTTGACTTTTCTAATCTCAACCAAATATATACATTTTTATAAGTTCAGTTAAAACCTGCAGTCATGACATATTGCACCATGTTCCTTAGACATGCTAAGGAACAGGTGATTGTTATTTTGTCCTCGTATGTAAAACCGCAGAATTCAAAGAGGGTGGACTTTCTTTTTCCCATGACTCTAGATTTCAGTAGGGTGTCCCATGTCCTAGGCTGTTAAGTAGCTGTAGCAGTGTCTAAGGGAAACAAAAAAATGGCTTAATAAGCCCAGTTTCTATCCCGCCCCCTTAAATTACTGCTTTAGTCATATTGTGCATATATTGTGCAAGAGGCTCTATTGATGCATTTGTTTTCCCTTCTGATCAGCTCACAGTATCTTGAGACATCCCAGAGATTGCATGTCAAAGCCCCCGTGCTTTGATTTGAAAGAAACAGTTTATTTTAAGACTTACATTCACAACGGCCCTGTGCTTGTCAGAACTGTCATATGCAGAAAATATTCTGGGCCATTAATTCCACATGGAAGGCACAAAATACTATTATATTCAATTTCCTCCCTGTTTCGTGAGGATCTAGCTATATACGGCTGTCTGTCAGATCTGTCTGTCACTGGATCCCAAGTCAGCCTGGACTAAGTAGAAATTCAGTAGTGCTTGTAGACTCAGCTCTGCTGACCCTGGACTGATAAGAGATGCATTGTGAAGAAGCACGTCCCTCAAACCAAGGTTGTGCTGGGCAGTCGCCATTTCTGATCTTAATGTCAAAACTTGCCCTTTCCAAAAGGGAGAAGTTTACACCTGAATTGCCCTGTAACAACAAAATTCTGACATATGCGTACATTTCAAAATACTGTTTGCTGCACCTGTTCTGCGTGGGAAGGAACCAGGGTACAGAGAAAACTGCATCTGAAGTAGGTGAGGGTAGCATTCCATTGCATCTTAATTGCTGGCTTGCAAACAGTAATAATCACAATGAAATTTTAATGGATTCCATTGACTTGTTTAATGATACAGATTTATATTATTGCTAACATAACCATATATACTTTTTTAAAAAACGTGCTCTTTCCCTTGGTCATGCTGGACTCGGGGTTGGAAATGCACACATACCAAAGGTCTGTGTGAGCAGAAGGTTGATGAGGCAATATATCTATGTGCAAAGATGCTCTGCCTGTCTTATTTTCAAAGGGAGATGGCTGTGAAAGGCTGGGGCTTCAGAAAATTCCATCATAAATGGAAGCAGCAGTTGCTGCTGTTCATTGTTTCATCCCAGACCTGGAATGGAAATCAGTCCAGTGAATAGGATTAGTACTCACTCATAAGGTTCTTGGGTTGGTTGGTTTTTAAGCCTGCAACTGATACATCATGAATGACCTTTTTATTTTTATTAAAAACATTGTTTGATGTGTCCTTTAAATCAGAACGAGTGGTGTGGAAATAATTGTGCCAGTAATCATGTTGTCGAACTAATTATATACATTACATTAAATAGTGGACAGTGAGAAATATAATATTTGGCAGAAACTGGACTGCAGCAGAAGAGAAACAGCGCTGGTTGTGACAAAGATAGGTTGGAACAGAAATAGCTGCTTTCTTACTTCCCTAATGAAAGGACAGGCTGAATTATCTTAGGGAAGCCAAATGCCTCACCTCCACTAACAGGAAGGCAATGGACTACCAGCCCCCACATCACAGAGTCCCAGGCTAATGTCACCACAGTGCAAGCTAGAAGAGGCAATAGAAACTAGAACCAGCCCTATGCCCCCCCCCCCCACGATCTGTGGCAGTGGCCTGGAAAACCAGTGGTCTTTGCCTTCCCCCCAACGCATACACACACACACACACACACACACACACACACACTTTCATATGCCCCATGCTGCCAAGCAATTAACTCGTGAACAAATCACAGCAAGAAGAATCAACAATTGTTGCATGTACATCTCCTGCAAATAAAATCACTGAGGTCCTGCTCCGAGGGCCTTCTGGTGGTTCCCTCCCTGCGAGAAGTGAGGTTACAGGGAACCAGGCAGAGGGCCTTCTCGGTTTTTGCGCCCGCCCCGTGGAACGCCCTCCCATCAGATGTCAAAGAAAGTAACAACTATCTGACTTTTAGAAGACTTCTGAAGGCAGCCCTGTTTAGGGAAGTTTTTAATGTTTGATGTTTTATCGTGTTTTTAATATTCTGTTGCGAGCCGCCCAGAGTGGCTGGGGAAACCCAGCCAGATGGGCGGGTTATAAATAATAAATCATAATTATTATTATTTCTCTGCAGAGGCAAAAACCACAAGTTAAAGTTGAAGAGCACAACACCATGACATCAGCTAAAACAGGACTATAAAAATGTGCTGTGCTACCTGCCTCCTACACAAATACAAAGCCACAGAAATAATATATCTACACTGTGTTCAGTTTATTACTACAGTGGCTATCGTGCATCTTTCTGCATCTCCCTTAAGGCTAGAGGGATTGCCTTGATCCCACTCTTCCACCACCAATGAGCATCCACAGTCCAGGGAAAGTAACGAATTGGGTCCATGTCCCTTGAACCATTTGCCAATTGTACTTTACAAGGAAAGGCCCGTTGGGTTCACCTCCCCACCACCGCCATGCTAAGTCATCAAAAGCCATGAAAGTATATAAACTGGAGAACGCACAAATTGTTATTGATCTTGAAAATCCTGCTGGGCAGTTGTGTGTTTCACGGCGCTTGAAAGCATCAGTTATAAGCGCGCTTTGTTATGAGGAAACGATGGGAAATTCTGAGGGGGGTGGATGAAGTAGCAAAATGAACATTTTCCTTGACATCTTGGCACTTACCACGCTCAGCCTTCGCAGGGTACGGAGCAAGAAAAAATGGATTATGCCCTAAACAACAAACGGCGAGTCATTCGCTTAGTGCTGCAATGGGCTGCTTTGTATGGAGATGTCCTGCAAGAGGACGAAGCGGCAATGGCCTTTCTGGAGGTAGGGCACAATTGCTTAGTACTGCTGTTTCGTTGAAATCAATATTAACTAGTTACTGAGGCAGGAGAGCTGAGCCAAGACTGTTTTCCAAGCTGTAGAATTCTCCTTCCTAAGGACGTTACATTCAAGTACAAACAACTATAGATGTCCTTCTTGGGGGTTTTGCATTGCTGCTGCAAACAATATCATGCCTTGTTGCCACTGGCTGCAATTTCAGGAAGGAAAGTGGGGGTGGAGATACCAGTCTGTTTTCTAATACAGAGACAATCACATTGAAAGAAATGGGCATTGTGAGAATATGGAACCTAGACATTTCCAGCACAATCCCATGCCTGTAATACTACTTGGCAGTAAACCGTACTGTGTTAGGTGGCGCTGTGTTCTAAACCACTGAGCCTCTTGGGCTTGCCGATCAGAAGGTCGGCGGTTCGAATCCCCACAATGGACTTAACCACCCAGGGGTCCTTTACCTTTACCTTTTAAATAACTGACATTGTCTCTCTCTTTAATGACATGGAAGATCTGTTGCTAGAGGTGACCATCTCACTCTGCCAACTCCATCTCTTGAGATAATATTGGATTAGAGGTGGAGCAAGATTCAGATTCCATCCTTTTGAACTTTTCCAGTGTGGTCATTTGTTTCTCCGGTATTTGTCAGGAACCTCTATTGAACCGTTTTTCTCTGTAGTCAGCCCACCTGCAATACATATCTTGACAAGTCGACTGCCTCTTTGTATTATTGTTTGAAGAGTGTTCTTTTTCATTTAATAGGAGTTTTATGTATGTGTATCAGATGATACAAGGATGATTACAGCCCTCAAAGAGCAACTACCAGAGCTAGAGAAGACTATGAAACAAATGTAAGCATAACCTTGAATTTGTTCATCTCTAAACTAGCTAACTAAACGCAGGTGGCGCTGTGGGTTAAAGCCTCAGCACCTAGGACTTGCCGATCAAAAGGTCAGCGGTTCGAATCCCCGCGGCAGGGTGCGCTCCTGTCGTTTGGTCCCAGCGCCTGCCAACCTAGCAGTTCGAAAGCACCCCCGGGTGCAAGTAGATAAATAGGGACCGCTTACCAGCGGGAAGGTAAACGGTGTTCCATGTGCTGCACTGGCTCGCCAGATGCAGCTTGTCACGCTGGCCACGTGACCCGGAAGTGTCTCCGGACAGCGCTGGCCCCCGGCCTCTAGAGTGAGATGGGCGCACAACCCTAGAGTCTGGCAAGACTGGCCCGTACGGGCAGGGGTACCTTTACCTTTTAAACTAGCTTTTGCAAATGTGTGAAACCAGAGAGAAAGCTTCACTGTATTCCATCTCCCCATCAGCAAAGAATTTAGCTAGAACTTTTTTTTTAGAGTTTGTATACCAAAAAGAGTAGGAAAATATATAGTATTATGAAACGTCATTGTGCTGTTGAGCAATCAACCACGGTTTAGCATGATGTCCAAGCCAGGCCAACTAAGTGGAGTAGGGAAACCTGAAGTGCCATGGCATCCTACCATACATCTGTGTATCTAGATGTTACAGGAGAGAGGAAGAGGAGGACTGTGGTTTGCAAACATGCATTTTGAATCCTGCAAAGGAATTCAGTACGTTTCCGAGCACAATTCAAAGTGTTGGTGCTGACCTTTAAAGCCCTAAACGGCCTTGGTCCAGTATATCTGAAGGAGCGTCTCCACTCCCATCGTTCAGCCTGGACACTGAGGTCCAGCACAGAGGGCCTTCTGGCGGTCCCTTCACTGCGAGAAGCCAAGTTACAGGGAAGCCAAGTTGCAGAGGGCCTTCTCGGTAGTGGCGTCCTCCCTGTGGAACGCCCTCCCACCAGATGTCAAAAAGAACAACAACTACCAGACTTTTAGAAGACATCTGAAGGCAGCCCTGTATAGGGAAGCTTTTAATGTTTGGTGTATTGCAGTATTTTAAAAATTTTTTGGAAGCTGCCCAGAGTGGCTGGAGAAGCCCAGCCAGATGGGCGGGGTATAAATAATAAATTATTATTATTATTATTATTATTATTATTATTATTATTATTATTATTAATTATTATTATTATTATTATTATTATTATTATTATTATTATTATTATTATTATTATTATTGGGCTCTTGGGTGAAGGAGCTTCCACCTGCCACTGCTTCTTTGCTCTAGATTTTTGGGGAAGGGCCACAGCTCAGTGGCAAAGGATCTGTTTTACACGTAGAAGCCAGTACCTGTCTTTTCCAGGTAGACTCCCTGCCTGAAACCCCACAGAGCTGTTGCCCGACAGTGTAGAAGATGAACACTGAGCTTAATGGAATCTACAATCCACTAATGGACTCACTGGAAACGCAGCAACCTATGTTACTGTGTTCCTCCTCTTGAAACAGCTTTGCTTCAAAAAACAAACCACCTTGATCTCTTTTTTCATACATAATGCAAAGCAAGGGTTCTTTGAATGATTAATTAAATGCTAGAAGAGTTCTTTTCCTAGCCTCATGGGGAGAAGGAGAGTGGCATGCACAAGCCTGAGGCTTCGCTTGGATTTTGCTTGTGCACATTGTGCCAAACCATGGTTTAGTGTTACGTGCGAACCAAACCGTTGTTGCTTCCAAATTTCACCCTCTAAAAATAGGCTGTATTTTTCTTTTTGCAGATCAGAAGAAGCTAAAGCACCACAGAAAAAGGTAAGTATTTAGACTGCTTGTCCCACATAAAATGTTAAACTGTTATTTTCCCAACCACTAAGGGCAAGTGCACACCTGTGGATTGGCAAGTACATCTTTACTATTGTATCCTGTCCGACGCATCGGTATCGTTTATACTTTGGAAAGCACATTGGTTGTGCAGACGTGTTATAGTTTTGTGTGTGCGCATAACATTACATGCATGCGGTTAAAACAGAAGATGTGAAGGTGCCCTGAGAATTTAGTCTCCAAAGAAGAAGCAAGTCCACGCAATGAAATTTGATCAGATCTATGGGTATTCTGTTATTCTTTCTCCCACACGCACCAACAGCACAAAGTTAAATGATGGGATTCACCACCACAACATACAGTGGCAGCTGCCAGCTTGGATGGCTTCAGAAAGGGATTAGGCAAACTCATGGGGGATAGACCTACCGCTAGCCGCTAGCCACACAAAGGCTTTGTGTAGACTGCCCCCGGTATCAAATCACTGAGGTCAGCTCCATTAGGGCAAATGATCCACTGCCCCACCAACCTCAGGTTGCTCTCGGCCAGCCCCCACCCACCTGCCTTCTCAATAATCTGTCCAGGTGGTGGCGCTGTCTTCTCAGCTTCCTCAGTCCTTGTAGAACTCAGCAGTAAAGAGGATGGGGACAAAACAAGGATTCTGATACGGGCTCTGGCTCCACCTAGTGTTGGTTTTCCTGCCTTCTGCCCCACTAGTCCCATTCAGCACCAGCCACCTCTGCTCTGAATGTCAGTTGCTGGGGAGGGCATAGAATCGTCATCTAGTCCAACCCCCTGCAATGCAGGAATCTTTTGTCCATCGTAGCGCTCGAACCCACAACCCTGAGATTAAGAGTCTCATGCTCTAGAGCGAGGAGAGTGCTTAATAGGCAAGATGTTAAATTGTTTTTATATGCAACAACTGCAGCAAGAGTATTGTTAGCCCAGAAATGGAAACAAGAAATTCCGACGAGAGAAGAATGGCAGACGAAATTAATGGACTATGCAGAACTGGACAAAACGACAGGAAGGATTCGAAACCTGCGGGACCAGAGATTTACAGAAGATTGGAAGAAGTATATGAATTATTTGAAGAGCAACTGTAATCAACAAATTATGCTAGTAGGACCATAAGAAGTTTTGTAAGGAGAAATATACGAAGTGTTACAAAGTAGAAAAAGATAGAGATAATTGGTTATGAGTTTGAAATGTAATAGGGAAGATAAGAAATGCATACTGAGAGATTAGACTGGAAATTTTTCAGACAGGATTGATGGAAGTCAAAAATTTGAATAAGACGAAAAAGTATGTTTAATTACTGTTGAAAATCATATGTTAAAAAAACTAATATATATTAGTAATATACCCGAGGACACCAAACCTAAAAAACTAATATATAATTAGTAATATACCCGAGGACACCAAAACCTGCATTCCTGTACCCGTGAAAATCTACGAAAGCATATATATATATTATATATATATATGCAGGTTTTGGTGTCCTCGGGTATCTTCCCGTGTAAAAGTTGGGGTGTCTAGGCGACGTTTCGACGAGGTCTCACTCGTCATCTTCAGGCTGGTGCTTTCGGCTTCTTGTTACTGGAACAGAGCAGGATCTCAGTGTTTGAGTTCCTATAAATACTGTTGAGGAGGTATGGTGTATAGCCTCCAATGTTCTGGGCAGAGAGGAAGTTCCCAGGCTAGTGTGCCTTTTCTTCTTTTGTTCCTTAATTGCTTGAGGGATATCTTGAGTGATTTCTTGAGTGATATCCTGAGTACCACTTAGGTGGGTCATTAGGTGTGGATTAGTTGCTAAAGCCTTTGTGTCTTGACCTCTTGAACTTTGTGAAGAGTTTTTCTGAGAAGATGGGTGTACTACATTTAGTTGTGCTCTGGCTTGGCTTCGTGTATAGGGGCGAGCTGTGGTTTTGTGGCCTGTGCCAGCCAGATCTGTGTAGGGATTGCAGGGGGGTGCAGCATCCGGAGGTGCCACCATGGTTTGGCTACTGGATGGTGTCTGTAATTTATCTGTGGAGAGGGTCTGGGTTTGGGTCTGGTGTGGTTGATTGGTGATGGCGTTCTGTGTGCCTCTGGATCTGGTGTCAGTTTTTGTGGGGAGGGCTAATTTCCAGATGTCTGGCAAGCGGGATGTGTCGTCACGCTTGTTCATGTTGTGAGGGTGTTTCTCTATCTCGATGGCTTCCATGATTATTCTCTTGTGGTGATGTTCCATGTTAGAGAGCAATTTGGAATCTGCAAAATTAATTTCGTGTCCTGTTTCTTTCATGTGTTGGAAGAGAGAGGAAGTTTTTTCTTCTTTTTTGACGGCATTCTTGTGTTCTGCGATACGTGCATTTATTCGTCTGTTTGTTTGTCCAATGTACGTGGCTGGGCAGACTTTGCAGGGTATTTCATAGACCCCTTGGTTTTCCAACTGGATTTTATCCTTGGGGTTTCTGAGGATATTGGCTATTTTTTGGTTGGCGCAAAAGGCTGTTTTGATATTGTGTTTATGGAGGATTTTGCTAATTTTATCTGTAGTGCCCTTGATATAAGGAAGGAGGGCCATGCCATTGTTTTCTTCTGTGTCTTGGTTTTTGGGGGGTGTTTCTTTTTGGATTAGCTTCGTAACCCTGTTTTGCTGGTATCCATTGGCAATTAACACATTTGAGAGATTCTGTAACTCAGTTGTCAAGTGGTCTTTGTCAGCCAGGCGTTTGGTTCTGGAGATGAGAGTCTTGGCTACGGAGTTTATTTGTGCAGGGTGGTGGTGTGATTGTGCATGTAAGTAGCGGTTGGTGTGTGTTTTTTTTCCGGTAGATAGTGTGTCCTAGGGAGCCATCAGGTTTTTTGTAGATTAGGACGTCAAGAAAGGGAAGTTGGTTGTTGGCTTCTATTTCCATAGTGAATTGTATTTTGGGGTGTAGGCTGTTGAGATGTGTGAGGAAGCTGTCCAGTTTTTCCTTCCCGTGTGGCCAAATTACAAAGGTGTCGTCAACATATCTGAGCCAAAGTTTGGGTTTGTGTTCTGACTTGTCTAAAGCATTGGTTTCAAAGTGTTCCATGTACAGGTTTGCGATGACCGGTGAGAGGGGTGATCCCATAGGTGCTCCTTCTATCTGTTTGTATCTTTGTCCATTGTGGATGAAGTACGTGTTGGTTGGGCAGTGGTTGGTCAGGTCCAAGATGTATTCGGGGGGATTGTATTTGTTTTGAATGGCTGTCAAGGCTTCATTAATGGGCACTTGTGTGAAGAGAGATACAACATCGAAGCTCACAAGTAGGTCATTGGGATGTAGGTTTTGCTTCTTTATTGTTTCTATGAACTGGAAGGAGTTTGGAACGTGTGAAGAGATGGATTCTGCATAGGGCTGGAGTTGCTTGGCGAGAAATTTAGCGAGATTTTGTAGAGGTGAGCCTATGGAGCTGACTATTGGTCTGAGTGGTGTTCCTTCTTTGTGTATCTTGGGGAGGCCGTAGAGTTTGGGGCATCTGGATGATTTTTCTCTGGGGATGATTCTTAGCTGGATTTCTTCACTGATAGGAGAGGCTTTTATTTTGGATTTGGTGGTTTTTTCCAGGTAGGTGGTGGGATCTGTTTTTATAGGTTGGTAGGTAGGGTCTTGGAGTAGATTTGATAGTTTTGCTTGGTAGTCCGATGTGTTCATCACAACAGTGGCATTACCTTTGTCTGCTGGGAGAATGATTATGTTGTTGTCTTTCCTCAGGTTGGTGAGTGCTTTCTGTTCTTCTTTGTGTAAATTGCTTCTGGGTGGTTTGCTGGAGCAGAGGATGTTGGTGACTTCAAGTCTGATTTTATTGGCTTCATCTGGGTTGATTTTGGTTAGGCTAGCTTCGACTCCGCATATGATGTTTTCCGTGGGGATGCGTCTCGGGGCGACTGCAAAGTTGAAACCTTTGGAGAGTACTTTGGTTTCAGTTGAGGTGAGGATCCTGTCTGATATGTTATGTACTGTTTGTTTCATGGGTTGTTGTGGAGGGTGGCTGGGCTTCTGGCGTTTCTCTAGTTTGTGGAGTTTGTTGGTATGTGTGTCTGTCTTATGTGAGGTCTCCGTTTCAGCTCTCCAGACGGCTAGTTGTTTGCATTTGTCCCAGAGTGCAGGGTGGATTTTGTTACAGAGTTTGAGGTGAAGAGTGAGCAGATCTTTGTTGGTTTGGTTTAGTAGGTATCTTTTCTTGTGTAGTTCGTTTCTGATTAGGGATAGTTCAGTTCGTTTCAGGATCCTTTCGGTAGCTGGGGTTTTAGAGTGGAATTTAAGTTGGAAGCTTGTGGGAATTAAGTTGTTGTCTCGGCAGTTGCGTAGGAACCCCGTAGAGGTGAGAAACCTTCCAGCTGACAAGAACCTACGAGAAACTAGAAATCCGAAGAGCCACCATCTTATGTGATCTCTTGTTCCTACGCAAGGAACAAGAGCTCTTGTTCTTCACTATGGAAATAGAAGCCAACAACCAACTTCCCTTTCTTGACGTCCTAATCTACAAAAAACCTGATGGCTCCCTAGGACACACTATCTACCGGAAAAAAACACACACCAACCGCTACTTACATGCACAATCACACCACCACCCTGCACAAATAAACTCCGTAGCCAAGACTCTCATCTCCAGAACCAAACGCCTGGCTGACAAAGACCACTTGACAACTGAGTTACAGAATCTCTCAAATGTGTTAATTGCCAATGGATACCAGCAAAACAGGGTTACGAAGCTAATCCAAAAAGAAACACCCCCCAAAAACCAAGACACAGAAGAAAACAATGGCATGGCCCTCCTTCCTTATATCAAGGGCACTACAGATAAAATTAGCAAAATCCTCCATAAACACAATATCAAAACAGCCTTTTGCGCCAACCAAAAAATAGCCAATATCCTCAGAAACCCCAAGGATAAAATCCAGTTGGAAAACCAAGGGGTCTATGAAATACCCTGCAAAGTCTGCCCAGCCACGTACATTGGACAAACAAACAGACGAATAAATGCACGTATCGCAGAACACAAGAATGCCGTCAAAAAAGAAGAAAAAACTTCCTCTCTCTTCCAACACATGAAAGAAACAGGACACGAAATTAATTTTGCAGATTCCAAATTGCTCTCTAACATGGAACATCACCACAAGAGAATAATCATGGAAGCCATCGAGATAGAGAAACACCCTCACAACATGAACAAGCGTGACGACACATCCCGCTTGCCAGACATCTGGAAATTAGCCCTCCCCACAAAAACTGACACCAGATCCAGAGGCACACAGAACGCCATCACCAATCAACCACACCAGACCCAAACCCAGACCCTCTCCACAGATAAATTACAGACACCATCCAGTAGCCAAACCATGGTGGCACCTCCGGATGCTGCACCCCCCTGCAATCCCTACACAGATCTGGCTGGCACAGGCCACAAAACCACAGCTCGCCCCTATACACGAAGCCAAGCCAGAGCACAACTAAATGTAGTACACCCATCTTCTCAGAAAAACTCTTCACAAAGTTCAAGAGGTCAAGACACAAAGGCTTTAGCAACTAATCCACACCTAATGACCCACCTAAGTGGTACTCAGGATATCACTCAAGAAATCACTCAAGATATCCCTCAAGCAATTAAGGAACAAAAGAAGAAAAGGCACACTAGCCTGGGAACTTCCTCTCTGCCCAGAACATTGGAGGCTATACACCATACCTCCTCAACAGTATTTATAGGAACTCAAACACTGAGATCCTGCTCTGTTCCAGTAACAAGAAGCCGAAAGCACCAGCCTGAAGATGACGAGTGAGACCTCGTCGAAACGTCGCCTAGACACCCCAACTTTTACACGGGAAGATACCCGAGGACACCAAAACCTGCATTCCTGTACCCGTGAAAATCTACGAAAGCAAATATATATATATATATATATAAATAGAGCGAGGAGACTGCTGTTGCGCTCATGCCCTGTCATGGGCATCTGGTTGGTCATTGTGAGAACAGATTGCTGGACTAGATGGGTCTTGGGCCTAATTTGGGATGACAACTCTTACATAACATGCAGTAGCTTTCTGGAAAAGTTTTCTAGTTGCATTTACAATCATGGCGTTTTGTCGGGTTTGTTTCCCCAGCACAAAGTTCTCTTGCAGCACTTCAACACGAGTGACGAAAGAACGCAAAAACGGCAGCCCATAAGGGGAAGCGATGAACGTAAGTCGTTGAGTACGATCGCAGGACTTGGATGATAGAAGAAAAGGACCACCAGCCCCGGGTGGAATTTTACCCAGGGTCTCTTCTCATGTTGAGACGGCCCCTGAGCTGGGTTAGGAGTGGTCAGGATTAAACCATCTTCTCCCCCCTAGCAACTCACCGCCCTTTCTTAGTCTGCCAAGCATTCAAGGACTGGTATTTACTGGACCGCCTCTCCTGGTATGCGCCGCAGAGGACCTTAAGGTCCATGAATAATCATAGTTTAGAGGTCCCGGGCCCTAAGGAAGTCAGACTATCCTCCACCAGGGCCAGGGCCTTTTCAGTGATGGCTCCAACCTGGTGTAATGCTCTGTCCCATGAGACTAGGGCCCTTCAGGATTTAACTTCCTTCCATCAGGCCTGTAAGACAGAGCTATTCCGCCTGGCCTTTAATTTGAATTCAGCCTGCTCTTTTATTTCCCTTCTCTTCCCTCCCCCTCCCCTTTTATAAAGATTACCCACTCTGAGACCCCACAGCTAATTCTCCCCTGGCCTCCTCGCTGGCCCAAGTAGGACTAATTCAGCCAGCTAGCCCTGGTGACTATCTAATGCTTATTAGATGGATTTCCCCTACATTGATTTCTGAACTTTGAATTTTATTGTTATTTGTGTTTTTATACTGTATTTTATGCTGCTTTTACAATTAAGTGTTTTAAATTTGTTGTTAGCCTCTCTGAGCCTGGTTTTTGAACCGGGCAGGGTGGGGTATAGCTAAATATTGTTGTTGTTGTTGTTGTTGTTGTTGTTGTTGTTGTTATCAACAGGGATAAAAATGCATGCCTACTGCCAATCTCTGGGACTTTCTGGTTCGGCTGCTATTCCTCCTTGCTGTTGGTGCCCTGCTCTCTCAACAGCATGTGAGCGGGGTGAGGAGCAAGGAGAACCAGAAGGAAGCCTCCACAGGTCTTGCTTCTTCCCTCTTGGACGAAGATGGGGATCCTGTGGTTTTCCAGATGTTCTTGGACTCCAGCTCTCCTTCGCCCCAGCCACAATGGTCAGGGGTGATGGGAGCAACATCAAGTTCCCCATCTCTGCTTTAGGATTGGGCCTAGGAGAAGCAAGAAACTATGGGGCCCACTGAGAACACCCTCCCCTTTAACAAAATAAAGTAAAAGATGGCAGTGCTAAGTTGCATACAGTTGTCATGCAATACCTCAAGGACCACCTCTTTCCATATGAACCTACTCGGACCCTGAGCCCCTCCTTCGTGTGCCTCCTCCTCGAGAGGTTCGGAGGGTGGCAACATGAGAACAGGGCCTTCTCTGTAGTGGCTCCCCATCTGTGGAATGCTCTTTCCAGGGAAGTTCACGTGGTGCCTTCATTATACACCTTTAGGCGAGAGGCAAAAACTTTCCTTTTTAACCAGGCCTTTGGTTGATCCGATTTATATCCTTTGCCCTTTTAAAATGTGTTCTTTGTGTGGGGAGGGGAGGGGCTATTGGGTTGTTGTTTTTATTTTTATTAGGTATTTTGTGGTTTTATATCTTGATTTTATTCTGTGAACCGCCCTGAGATCCCAGGGTATAGGTCAGTATATTAACAACAACAACAACAATAACAACTGAATTCATATATTGTATTTTAATATTTTGTTGGAAGCCGCCCAGAGTGGCTGAGAAAACCCAGCCAGATGGGCGGGGTATAAATCATCATCATCATCATCATCATCATATTCTGCATCCTACCTTGTTTCATCTTCTTACAGCCCTTATTCATGATGTGCCTTGTTTCTGTCTGAAGTTTTGTTCAAGGTGTACTGCATCGACCAAACCTACACCACAATCCGCATTCCAGTGTTGTCTTCCGTAAAAGAAGTTATCAGTGCCGTAGCTGACAAGCTGGGCTCTGGAGACGGCTTGATATTAGTGAAGATGAGCTCGGGAGGAGGTAAGGGTATTTGCATAATCTTTAACACTCCTCATTTACCTTTGGGGCAGCAGACCATGAAGGAATGGGAAAGGCTCGCACTGATTTCTTTAAAGACTTTTCGTCTTTCATTTTTAATACCTGGCAAACCAGACTGCGCCTTTCGCTGTGGGCAGTGGAATCTAAATTTCTGCGCCTTGGCTGTCATCAACCTTCCCACCACCCCACCCCAAAATCTGCAGCCGGAAACCTCAGTCTGAAGCCACAGCACATTACACAAATTAGATCCATGGCCAGAGTGAGAATGTAAGCTTTCAGCCTTTAATTGTAGATTAATCCAATGGATTGGTTTAGTTGTACATTAATCAGCTAAAGCTTTAGTTGATTACTTGGGAGGCTGCGCATTAACGGCTCACCTGTTTATTTTTAAGGCTGCTCCATGTGTCTGGTTTGCCACTGTTGTGTAGGATGATGAAGAGAATATTAAAGATATTCTTGCCATCTCACCATGATGAAAATCATTAAACTGGAAATCACCTCACGGTTCGTTTAATAGATATATAAAAAAAAGGCACATACGTACCCTGTACGTTTTCGGAAATAAGCAAGTATGATTAAACTTAACTGATTCATTGGTTTAAAAGTCAGGCGGTGAATCAGCTGAAAATTATTTAGTTGGTTGACAGACATTAAACTTGATTCGATAATTTGACTGAGGTATATCTTCCCTGGTATTTTTAAATAAAAGGGCTTTTTTAGTAGTATATCTGTGTTAGGATCGGTGAACTGCCCTGAGATCTGTAGTTATACAGCGGTATATAAACTGAAATAATAATAACAATAATAATAGCACAACAGCTTTGTGGTAATATATAAACTCTGTCTGGCGGAAAGACAGGATACAAATTTAACAAATAAGGATGCAGCCCTATTTACACTTAGCTGACATGGTTCTCCTGCTTTCCGTTTTCTCCTCACAACGACCCTGTGAGGTAGGTTAGGCTAAAAAAAATGTGATTGGCCCAAGCTCACCCAGTGCGCTTCATGGCTGAGTGGGGATTTGATCCTTGGTCTTCAGGTCCAGCATTTGAACCACTACACCATGCTAGCTGCCATGCTGCCTCTGGGTGGTCTGTGAATGTATCTCATGTCCCCATCCAACCCACCTTCTCTCCTTAGTATTTATGTGTGGGTCCGTTGCTCGGTCCCTGCTCCTGCCAACCTAGCAGTTCGAAAGCATGTCAAAGTGCAAGTAGATAAATAGGTACCACTCCGGAGGGAAGGTAAACGGCGTTTCTGTGCGCTGCTCTGGTTCGCCAGAAGCGGCTTAGTCATGCTGGCCACATGACCCAGAAGCTGTACGCCGCCTCCCTCGGCCAATAAAGCAGGATGAGCGCCGCAACCCCAGAGTCAGTCACAACTGGACCTAATGGTCAGGGGTCCCTTTACCTTTACCTTTAATGCTTGAGGTGGGGGCAACAAGGTTCTATAAATCCTATGGGAATCCTTCTTGCATAGGAGATCATGCCCTATATGTTTTCATTTGGTAAAATTTAGGGTGGGTGGGTTTTTTGGGAGAGGGGAGGGAGGGTCCTATGGCAAAAGCTTTGTTTTGATAGAAGATTAAATATTTGACCTTTAAGGCCGAGCATTAGTTGAAGGGAAGTCTTTAAGAAAGGTAGCACTGCATTGAGGTACGACTGCTGGTTCCAATTTTGTGTGGCGCTGTGAATTCTGACAGAGTTAATTAAAGCTACATTGGAACGCAAATAGAAACTGTTGTCGGGGACAATTCTTTTTCCGCAAATGAATTGATACCAGGGGCGTCCCTATTCTGCAATTTCAATAGGATTTCTTTCACCAGAGTGGGAGGCATTCTGGTGGACCTACGCTGGGACAAAAAGATTTATAAGGCAGTTAATTAGCCCTTCTGAACCAATCTGTGACGTGCAGGTATCTTTTGTTGATGGGATTGCAAGAGCTAAATATAACTGACAGCAGAATCTTACGCATCTCTTCCAAAAAGCAAGCCCAACCATCGCTATTACATTCCGAGATGAATTATTACATTATATGTTAGGGTTAAAACTTTCCCCACCTTCATCTGAATGTGATAAATCTCATTGACAGCTCTTTAGACCCATTTCCCTGAACAGGAACATCAGTGTTTTTGCCATCAGCCTTCTTCCAGCGCTGTGGATTAAACCACAGAGCCCTAGGGCTTGCGGATCAGAAGGTCAGTGGTTCGAATCCCCGCGACGGGGCGAGCTCCCGTTGCTCGGTCCCTGCTTCTGCCAACCTAGCAGTTCAAAAGCACGTCCAAGTGCAAGTAGATAAATAGGTATCGTTCTGGCGGGAAGGTAAACGGCATTTCCGTGTGCTGCTCTGGTTCGCCAGAAGTGGCTTAGTCATGCTGGCCACAGGACCCGGAAGCTGTACGCTGGCTCCCTCAGCTAATAAAGCGAGATGAGCACCGCAACCCCAGAGTCGGTCATGACTGGACCTAATGGTCAGGGGTCCCTTTACCTTCTTCCATTTATAGAGGACACTAGTGAAGTCTTTCCAGCTCAGACTCAGAAACAAGCTTCAGGTACTTGGGAATGCTCACCTAAGGTGAACACAGGAAGGCCTCAGATTCTTCCTTTGAAGAGTTCCCCACCACCACACGCACCCTGATTTCCCCAGGGTCTAAGCAGGCCCCATGCAACACAGTGGAGAAATCTCTTGCTTTGCTGGAGGGCTTTGAAGAGCTTCCTCTAGGACAGCTGGCAGAGTTGCCATCACACCAAGGACAACCAGCACAGAGTGGATTTTCTCAAATCACTTTTCCTATGGGCAGTTCTAGCAAGGGAGATGTTGTGCGAGAGACGTTGTCCCCTAGACAATCTGGGGTTGGGAGCCAAAAGTCAATTCTCATAGAGAACTTTTCTGTGGCGATCACACAGGGTCCCCGGACGTTTCATCATCTATTGATCCCTGTGCCACCACTTTATTTCTCGCTGCCACCACCCAGGCCCTACCTGGTAAAATACTGAGTCCAGTCAGGGTTAAATTGGAACATAGACTTCCGTTTATTTATTGCAGTTTAACAAGTGTGCGGTTTCATAAACAGTATCGGTCAATTACATTCATGGGGTGCCTATCCAGAACTATAACTTCTGCTACCTGCTCTCACTCACTAAACCACCTCTCAGATTTTTACTTGTCTTCCTAGCCCCTAACTGTTCCTGACTCAGCTTATTTCGCTACACTAACTCAACCTACCCACAGACTCTATCCCAATTCACTCCCACTCCAACCAACCTCCAAATGAACTCCCCCTTTGTCCCTCCCAGAGCTGGTTTTATAGTCCCTCTGACTCCACACCCTGGGTTCTGATTGGGTAACCTGTTTAACTATTTCACCTCCAGCACTCTCATATGTTAACGTCACACCATCTTACCCTAAAGGCAGCCTTTAGGATTGACTGGGCAAGGGGTGCTCTGCTAGCCCAAGAATTGGGCTTCCCCATCCCCAGCTTTCCCAGATGCAATCCTTCAAAGAACACCCTCCCCCCCCCCAAAAAAAGGAAGCACAATGGAAGCATTTCTCCATAGGGTGCTGCCAAGAAGAGCTTGAGAAAGGATCCAAGTTCCTCCTCAATTTTTTGTTGAAGAACTCTTGATGACTCCAAGTTAGTCTGAGGAAAGCGGGGAAGAATTGAAGAATTCACCCATCTCCTTACACTTCATGCCAGGGACAGTTTAAAAAGTAAGGTGGCTAGAGATTTGAGTCCCAGTAGAATGGCATCGCCGTTTAATGGTAGACACTGGTCTGCTTCAGAAGAGGGTCTCATCATAACTGAGAGCATAGGCAGGCTGCAGTCCAGGCACCTGAAGATCTTTACAAGACAAAGATCAAATCCCATAGCTGACCTGGAACTATGAATACAAGTAAAATGTTGTTGCTGCTTTTTGGTTTTGTTTTGTTTTTTTTAAAAAAAGGTTTATTGGCAACTTCCTGTTGTTTTTCTTAAAGATGCCAGCTTTTCTAGGAGCAGTATAGATTGACTGCAATGGAGAAAAGAGTCACGTGGTTCTACCACGGACGTGATTAGAAAAACATTGGGATCAAAAAATTAACACTCATAAATTTGATATATGAAAGAGTGTTACGGAGTGTAATGACAATTGAAAACAAACAAGGAATGTCTGCCTCAGTGGTCTCTGTACTGTGCATAAAAACTGTTTGGCATAAAAACACAAACAAATAAAAACAAATTTTATATATCCGAATCACAAGTAACGCCGCCGACTGGGCCGCTACTAATACTTACCTAACCTTTGAGTGTCACACACAAATATTTGAATGTGTCATCCAGTCAAGTGGGCTCTCAAATTATAAAAGCTGCCCTTCCAAATGGAAGAGATTCTCTCAAATTCCACCGTAGGCATCCATTCTGTTTTGTTCCAATGAGAAGTCTTGACAACTTGCTTTTCTTGTGATAATGGGCATGCGTTTTCTGTAGTATATCCCATGCTTTTCACGTTCACAGAAAAGGTGGTGCTAAAACCCAACGATGTTTCGGTGTTTACAACGCTCAGTGTTAACGGACGCCTCTTTGCTTGCCCTCGAGACCAGTTTGACTCACTGGTATGTAAGTATGCTAGGCCTCTGAACGCCTTTCGGGTCAGAGGCTGTGCTTTGTACTCCTTACTTGAACGCTATATAACATACGCATTTCTTATCCTGAAAATTTCTCCTCAGCCTTTCTGCATAACTATCCGCAAGACATCTGAAGGCAGCACAGTACAAAGAAGCGTTTTAATGTTTACTGTTTTGTTATGTTTTTATATATGTTGGAAGCCACCCAGAGTGGCTGGGGCAACCCACTCAGATGGGTGGGGTACAAATTTTTTATTATTATTATTATTATTATTATTATTATTATTATTATTATTGGAGATTTTCAAATCTTGGCAAGAGGGCTGCACAGAGTTGTGTGGGGAAGATCCATACTATGACAGTGGATAGCATTCTCTGAGTAGGACGTCCCCTGATTCAGACCAGGTTTTTAAACTGTATTTATTTAGACAAATTTATATACTGTGCGTATTTTCAATATGAGTACCAGCTGCTTCTCTCCAGTGTGGTGTAGTGGTTAAGAGCGGTAGTCTCGTAATCTGGGGAACCGGGTTTGTGTCTCCGCTCCTCCACATGCAGCTGTTGGGTGACCTTGGGCCAGTCACGCTTCTCTGAAGTCTCTCAGCCCCACTCACCTCACAGGGTGTTTGTTGTGGGGGAGGAAGGGAAAGGAGAATGTTAGCTGCTTTGAGACTCCTTAAAGGGAGTGAAAGGCGGGATATCAAATCCAAAACTCTTCTTCTTTCACTCAAGAGCTACCCTCATCCTAGAGAGGTCTAGAAATCAACCACATAGCAGTGGGGCCTCACAGAAAACAATGGCAGGAACCAGCAAAAATACAGTACAGCTGTACCTTGGAAGTCAAACGGAATCCGTTCCCGAAGTCTGTTCGGCTTCCAAAACATTCGGAAACCAAAGCACGGCTTCTGATTGGCTGCAGGAAGCTCCTGCACCCAATCGGAAACCCTGTTGGAAGTTCAGCTTCCAAAAGAAGGTTCGAAAACAGGAACACTCACTTCTGGGTTTCGATGATTTAGGAGCCGATTTGTTTGGGAGACAAGACGTTTGAGATCCAAGGTACGACTGTATTGATGGCCTTGGGGTGACCCCAATGATATCCTTTGGTGTTGCCACGTGTGGGGTTGCCCTGCTGGCAGGCAGCTTATTACCCATGGCAGATCTGGCTAAAGACCCCTAGTCCTGGGAGCGCCAAGAGCAGTCGCCTGCTTTCCCAAATGATGAGCCAGGCATTTTCAGTGAACCTGTAGGGACAGGAGAATAAAATGCCCTATGCTTGTGGCGTGAGAGCATATTTCTGTCCTTTTCTTAAGTGCAGTAAAAAGAAGTGTACAGTGGTACCTCGGGTTAAGTACTTAATTTGTTCCGGAGGTCTGTTCTTAACATGAAACTGTTCTTAACCTGAAGCACCACTTTAGCTAATGGGGCCTCCCGCTGCTGCAGTGCCACCACTGCATGATTTCTGTTCTCATCCTGAAGCAAAGTTCTTAACCCAAGGTAATATTTCTGGGTTAGCGGAGTCTGTAACCTGAAGCATATGTAACCTGAAGCATATGTAACCCAAGGTACCACTGTACATGTATTTTTTTTAAAAAAAAGCATTATATATAGGCTGGCATATTATGAAGGCACAGAATAAACTCTTTCAAGTCGTTCCTCAGGGCTCTATAATTAAAACCACTGTTCTCATTAGAAAGTCTGGCTTTCCTTAAAACATTCGAAATGTTTGCGAGTACTAACAGCAGAGTAATCCCGCCATGCTCCCAAGGGGTCCACTTCCAGAGAGCTGGATTATTATTATAAAGTGCTTTTTGGTCCTTTCATTCAGAGCAGTTTTCGTTGGCAGGCCAGCATGAATTAAGTCCCTCTCCCCAAGCCTTGATCCTGGCTCTTGTCCCCTCCCAATGAGACACTTCAATCCATTTCAATCCATTTCATAGGAACTGTGAAATGGAAGCTTTGACGTCGCTTCAGATACAAAAGATAGTTTTGGATCGCGATTGTTTAAAATATAAAGGCAGCAACTAAATTTAAATACGAATGTAAATTGTGTTTAGGCGGTAGTGTGCTTCTGGCATGCCGACACTTGCGTCCTTCATTTATCATTTTAAAGAGCCTTCTGTATTTTGGACACAGCAGGCAAAGTTGCAAAGAGCTGCAGGCAAGAGTTTTGGCACTTGCCTGGCACTAAACAGCAGCGCTTTGGGGTTTTTGGAGAAGGAGTGGGGAGCCTTCCTTTGCAGTCCTTTGTGTTAAAAAGTTTGGGAGATCTTCAGAGTAGATACAAATGTAGTTGAAGGATAGCCAAAGATGGGTACATCCATGGAACTCTCTCAGTCCTGGTTCGTAATCATAGTAAAAGGCACTGTCTCATTCATTTTAACAATAACAACAAAAATCAGTGCCTTCTACTGAATCAGTAAAATTTAAAAGTGCTTAACTCGGCTTGGGTTGTACCTGCGTTTTTTGGTGCTTTCCACCATTATTCCTTCTACTCCTTAGGAAAGCTCGCGTTTAGGATAGCCTTCAATGTGCCAGGTGAAAGCTTCCAGTTTTATGTTAATGATTAGTGAATATATTGCAATATGGAAAAAAATTGGAAAGGGAAACGTTGTTAATGAACTGCACTGCCCTCTAGTGGAGTAAAAAGCAGCTAGGAAGGATAGCTTCACCTATCGTTGGGCGGCTGCCAGCTCAAATTACTGGTAACTAAAATGCAAACGGTGTTAAGTTAATTCTTCTTAACGCAGGACTGTAGATATCAGCTCTGCTTACAAATTCAAGTGGGGAGCCAATTCTGATCAATTAAAATCCTGCAAAATGGAGCGTCTCATACTTTGCTACAATTCAAGCTATGAATGGCAACCAAAATGCTATCTAGTCTCTAAACCCTGTTTTCCCAAGGTCAAAAGAATCCCTTACAATCAACTCGCCGTTGCATCACTCACAAGCTGATAGAGATAGAAATGCCATTTCTTAGCGGATGAAACATTTTGCTATAGAGTAATGCAATGTTAACATTCCTTAGCATTTATAGAGCGCTTTAGAGTCCGAAGTATTTTGCATGGATTATCTCAGTAGCTTTAAGTGGTTAACATCGTCCCCGTTCTGCTTACTGAGTCAGGGTGAGGCCAGCATAACAGCAGCATACCTAAGGCTGTGCAGAATTTCAACCCAATATTTTCAGTTCACAGCATTAGTTCTCTTTGGGTCATCTATCAAACATACAAACTTTCCATTTGCGCACCAGGCGGCATCTTCATTCCTCGCGTTACGTGGCATGGAAAAACGCCGTTTTGATGTTTCTTGTTTGTTTTAATGAAAGATGGGAACAATTAAGATTAATTTAGCCCGCACTTTGTATGTGCATATCGCTGTAATTAATATAATTGTGAGTGAAGGTCATGTGGAAACAAATGGCAGATAATGAATGGTATATTTATTCATGAGTGTACTCTTCGTATGTCAGAAGACCCTGGTGTCAAGTAAACAAAAGAAGATTCCCCAGATGATTCCTAGGTCTGGAGATATGTGCTGTAAATGGCTTGTAAACGCGCAAGGAATTCTCCCTGGCCTGTTTCCCAAAGTGATATTTGCCCCGCTGGGGAAAACACACAGTGGGTGCAAAAGGGCCCAGGTTCAGTCCCTGGCAACTCCAGGAAGGAATGGGTGTCCCCTATTAGGAACCATGGAAAGCCACTGCCACCGGCCTCACTTTTCCTGGCAGCTTTCTCCTGTAGGCTTCCCCCCTCCAAGGCAGCAGGAATGAAACATGAGAGAAAAAGAGGTTTATGTCATTGTATTTTAAGGCTGCTTTATTTCAGTTATTCGACCCGACCTGGCTACAGTGATCCATGCGACGGTCACCTCCAGGCTTGACTACTGTAATTGGCTTTACGCGGGGCTGCCCTTGAAGCTGTCCCAGAAACTCCAGCGGGTGCAGAATGCTGCAGCGAGGCTGCTCACGGGGTCTCTGCCATGGGAGCATATTCACCCAGTGCTTTTCCAGCTGCACTGGCTCCCGGTGAAGTACAGGGTCAGATGTAAGGTGCTGGTTTTGACCTTTAAAGCCCTTCATGGCCTAGGACCCTCGTACCTATGGGACCGCCTCTCCCGGTATGCCCCACAGAGAGCCTCAAGGTCCATAAATAGCAATACCCTAGTGGTCCCGGGCCCTAAGGAAGTTAGATTAGCCTCAACCAGAGCCAGGGCCTTTTCAGCCCTGGCTCCGGCCTGGTGGAACGCTCTGTCTCATGAGACCAGGGCCCTGCAGGATCTGATTTCTTTCCGCAGGGCCTGTAAGACAGAGTTGTTCTGCCTGGCCTTTGGCTTGGAGCCAATCTGATTCCCTCCCCCTCTTTCTTTTTTCTTCTTCCTTTCTTCTCCTGTGATGAGGCTGCATTTTAATATTTTAACGTTTCGATATTTTAATGTTGTATTTTAATCTTGTTTTTAAGTTGTGTTCATTTAACTTGCTTTTATTATTGCTTGTTAGCTGCCCTGAGCCCAGCCTTGGCTGGGGAGGGCGGGGTATAAATAAAAATTATTAGTAGTAGTATTATTATTCATTTCCTGCAGCGAGGAAAAAGGTGAAACCTAGCTCACGTTGTTGGCATCCACCTGTCTCAAGAGACAATGGACAGAGGCTCCAGGGGTGAAGTCAAACCGCTGCGTTGGCAGCGTCAAAGTGACCTCCCCAGAGCACAAGCCTGGGCAGTGTGTGTGGAGGTCCTGGGCTGCCCATACACAAAGACCCCCCTCTCAGCCTCGCTGATGTGGTCCAAAGGAAAGCAGAGAGATACATTTGGCACCAGCTTGGCTCCAGAGTTGCCGGAAGGAGGTGTACAAGGCACCATCCAACCGTCTTCGGGACTGCCCTCCGGATTTTTATAGGGTTTACTACTTCGTCTTTTCCTCTCTTGAAGATATCCCACAAGGCAGCAGAGGTTTAGGATGAGAGTTTCCCTTCTCCTAGATGGGCTACCTTTGCAGGTTGACGAGTCCTGCTTGCCCTTAAGTAGCTCACAGTGACATATAATAATAATAATTTATTATTTGTACCCCGCCCATATGGCTGGGTTTCCCCAGCCACTCTGGGCGGCTTCCAACAAAGACCCAGCAATACACTAAAATGTGTATCAAACCTGTATGCATTTCTGTGTGCGTTTATGCGGCAATGTGCGTGTTGTGCATTTAACTTCGAAGCCATTATTCTTGTTTTGTGCTGTGACCAATATTCACACAGTCAGTTTTATACAAGCGTGCAAAAAAGCAAAACAGAAAAAGAGTTGTTAAAACAGAGTAGAGAGATCAGGTGGATAAGAACGTTTACGGAGAGCTTCATTGTTATTTTCCCCAGGTTCCACTGCAGGAACAAGAAGGCCCATCGACTGGGACTGTGGGAATGTTTGAACTCATGAGCTCCAAAGACTTAGCGTATCAAATGACCATTTATGAGTGGGAGCTTTTCAACTGCGTGCATGAGGTGAGGAGAATTCTTGTGCTTGTCCCATCGTAGACTGAGACAGAAGTGGCTAACATGGCAGGGCAGAGTTGCGACAGAACTAGGTCTCTTCCCAGTGCACCTACACCATGTTGGCCTTCCCATTCCTTTGCCCCCACACCCGTCTCTCTCTCCCAGTAGCGCATTTTCCAGGAACTTAGTCTTGCAGCTCTGACCCCCCCCCCCCCCTGGACGGAGTGCTTCTGGACTGCAAAATTCGTGGTAAAATCCAGAGGCAGTAGAGGCACTTCAGACTGCAAGTGCAGAATGCCATTTGGCACACCAGGGAGCTCTCACATTTCTGCCAATTCTTAAGTGAAAGGAAAATGTTTCTGTTTCTGGAAATATTACACAATTTGGGAGAAATTGAAATACGTTCAAATACTTCTATGATTCTATGATTCTATGTTGGCCTCTTACATATATCCTGGCTTGTTCCGAAGCTTTCAGCCGTATTTTCCAAGTAACAATAAAATGGGAAACTATAGTTAATGGTTGGTTTACAAACTTTTCAATGGGAGAAGTAAAGGTGTGGCCAGTGCACTTATTCGTAAGCTGACAGACTCTTGTCTAGTCAGCTTTTGGGAAGAGAGGAGGAACAGAAATGTGATCAGAGAACACTTGCTACATAGCAAGATCCAACCCTCAGACTATTTGGAAACGTAACTAGAGATTTGTTCCAGGGCGGTTCTTTTTTTTCTTTTTAAAAAAGCACAAATCATATTCTTCCCCTCCTCCTTTTTCCCCTCCCCTAGTTGGAACTGGTCTACCACACATTTGGGAGACACAATTTTAAGAAGACCACAGCAAATTTGGATTTGTTTTTGCGAAGGTTCAATGAACTCCAGTTCTGGGTAGTCACAGAGATTTGTCTTTGTTCCCAACTCAGCAAACGTGTCCAGCTCTTAAAGAAGTTCATCAAGATTGCAGCCCAGTAAGTATAGCTCAACGACTTTAACGTTGCAAGTCCTATAAAGTTCCCTGGGAACGAGAGGAAGTCCCACTGAACTGAATGGGGCTTACTTTTCAGTAGGCATGTACAGTGGTTCCTTGGTTCTCAAACTTAATCCGTCCTTTCCGAAAGCAAAGCGTTCCAAAACCAAGGCGCGCTTTCCCATAAAAAGTAATGCAAAACAGATTAATCTGTTCCAGACTTTTTAAGACAACCTCTAAAACAGCAATTGAACATAAATTTGGCTCAGTCACACAATCAAGCAATCAATCAATAGCTGAACTGGGTTCCACACAGTCACAAAAACAAATTAACCAAAAAAGCCTCAAAAGCAAAAACGCAAAATAAATAGCAAAAACAAAAGCACCAAACTTAATCTGTTCCGGAAATCGGTTTGACTTCCGAAATGTTTGAAAACCAAGGCACAGCTTTTGATTGGTGCAGGCACCCTGGAAACAATAGCTGATAGCCGCATCGGATTTTCAGCTTCTGAAAAACGTTCAAAAACCAGAACACTTACTTCAGGTTTTTGGTATCTGGGAACCAAGGTGTTTGAGAACCAAGGTTCCACTGTACAGGATTGCATTGTGGCAAGAGAGGTGTAAAATACGTCCATAATTTGGGCTATTACACCTGCCATGGACTGGAAGCCACGGCAGACTGCTGTAGACTTCACATGGTCGGTTTTCTGTCTCTGGCAGGATGAGTAAGAATTATTTTGTATGAAGATTTTGATCTGCATCAGAGATAGTTATTTCTTATTGCCTCTCAGACTGCCTGTGAGAAAGGAATTGTCTAGGAGCGGATTGACCATTGCGTGATTTTATATTCTTATTTATTATATTTATTTGTTGCTTCCCAACCGCAAAAATGAGACTCAAAGCAACTTACAAAAAAAAAACACATTAAAAGCAAATGTAAAACAATAATTAAACAGCATAAAATACACAAATATTATATATATATATATATATATGCTTTCGTAGATTTTCACGGGTACAGGAATGCAGGTTTTGGTGTCCTCGGGTATCTTCCCGTGTAAAAGTTGGGGTGTCTAGGCGACGTTTCGACGAGGTCTCACTCGTCATCTTCAGGCTGGTGCTTTCGGCTTCTTGTTACTGGAACAGAGCAGGATCTCAGTGTTTGAGTTCCTATAAATACTGTTGAGGAGGTATGGTGTATAGCCTCCAATGTTCTGGGCAGAGAGGAAGTTCCCAGGCTAGTGTGCCTTTTCTTCTTTTGTTCCTTAATTGCTTGAGGGATATCTTGAGTGATTTCTTGAGTGATATCCTGAGTACCACTTAGGTGGGTCATTAGGTGTGGATTAGTTGCTAAAGCCTTTGTGTCTTGACCTCTTGAACTTTGTGAAGAGTTTTTCTGAGAAGATGGGTGTACTACATTTAGTTGTGCTCTGGCTTGGCTTCGTGTATAGGGGCGAGCTGTGGTTTTGTGGCCTGTGCCAGCCAGATCTGTGTAGGGATTGCAGGGGGGTGCAGCATCCGGAGGTGCCACCATGGTTTGGCTACTGGATGGTGTCTGTAATTTATCTGTGGAGAGGGTCTGGGTTTGGGTCTGGTGTGGTTGATTGGTGATGGCGTTCTGTGTGCCTCTGGATCTGGTGTCAGTTTTTGTGGGGAGGGCTAATTTCCAGATGTCTGGCAAGCGGGATGTGTCGTCACGCTTGTTCATGTTGTGAGGGTGTTTCTCTATCTCGATGGCTTCCATGATTATTCTCTTGTGGTGATGTTCCATGTTAGAGAGCAATTTGGAATCTGCAAAATTAATTTCGTGTCCTGTTTCTTTCATGTGTTGGAAGAGAGAGGAAGTTTTTTCTTCTTTTTTGATGAACACATCGGACTACCAAGCAAAACTATCAAATCTACTCCAAGACCCTACCTACCAACCTATAAAAACAGATCCCACCACCTACCTGGAAAAAACCACCAAATCCAAAATAAAAGCCTCTCCTATCAGTGAAGAAATCCAGCTAAGAATCATCCCCAGAGAAAAATCATCCAGATGCCCCAAACTCTACGGCCTCCCCAAGATACACAAAGAAGGAACACCACTCAGACCAATAGTCAGCTCCATAGGCTCACCTCTACAAAATCTCGCTAAATTTCTCGCCAAGCAACTCCAGCCCTATGCAGAATCCATCTCTTCACACGTTCCAAACTCCTTCCAGTTCATAGAAACAATAAAGAAGCAAAACCTACATCCCAATGACCTACTTGTGAGCTTCGATGTTGTATCTCTCTTCACACAAGTGCCCATTAATGAAGCCTTGACAGCCATTCAAAACAAATACAATCCCCCCGAATACATCTTGGACCTGACCAACCACTGCCTAACCAACACGTACTTCATCCACAATGGACAAAGATACAAACAGATAGAAGGAGCACCTATGGGATCACCCCTCTCACCGGTCATCGCAAACCTGTACATGGAACACTTTGAAACCAATGCTTTAGACAAGTCAGAACACAAACCCAAACTTTGGCTCAGATATGTTGACGACACCTTTGTAATTTGGCCACACGGGAAGGAAAAACTGGACAGCTTCCTCACACATCTCAACAGCCTACACCCCAAAATACAATTCACTATGGAAATAGAAGCCAACAACCAACTTCCCTTTCTTGACGTCCTAATCTACAAAAAACCTGATGGCTCCCTAGGACACACTATCTACCGGAAAAAAACACACACCAACCGCTACTTACATGCACAATCACACCACCACCCTGCACAAATAAACTCCGTAGCCAAGACTCTCATCTCCAGAACCAAACGCCTGGCTGACAAAGACCACTTGACAACTGAGTTACAGAATCTCTCAAATGTGTTAATTGCCAATGGATACCAGCAAAACAGGGTTACGAAGCTAATCCAAAAAGAAACACCCCCCAAAAACCAAGACACAGAAGAAAACAATGGCATGGCCCTCCTTCCTTATATCAAGGGCACTACAGATAAAATTAGCAAAATCCTCCATAAACACAATATCAAAACAGCCTTTTGCGCCAACCAAAAAATAGCCAATATCCTCAGAAACCCCAAGGATAAAATCCAGTTGGAAAACCAAGGGGTCTATGAAATACCCTGCAAAGTCTGCCCAGCCACGTACATTGGACAAACAAACAGACGAATAAATGCACGTATCGCAGAACACAAGAATGCCGTCAAAAAAGAAGAAAAAACTTCCTCTCTCTTCCAACACATGAAAGAAACAGGACACGAAATTAATTTTGCAGATTCCAAATTGCTCTCTAACATGGAACATCACCACAAGAGAATAATCATGGAAGCCATCGAGATAGAGAAACACCCTCACAACATGAACAAGCGTGACGACACATCCCGCTTGCCAGACATCTGGAAATTAGCCCTCCCCACAAAAACTGACACCAGATCCAGAGGCACACAGAACGCCATCACCAATCAACCACACCAGACCCAAACCCAGACCCTCTCCACAGATAAATTACAGACACCATCCAGTAGCCAAACCATGGTGGCACCTCCGGATGCTGCACCCCCCTGCAATCCCTACACAGATCTGGCTGGCACAGGCCACAAAACCACAGCTCGCCCCTATACACGAAGCCAAGCCAGAGCACAACTAAGTGCAGTACAGCCATCTTCTCAGAAAAACTCTTCACAAAGTTCAAGAGGTCAAGACACAAAGGCTTTAGCAACTAATCCACACCTAATGACCCACCTAAGTGGTACTCAGGATATCACTCAAGAAATCACTCAAGATATCCCTCAAGCAATTAAGGAACAAAAGAAGAAAAGGCACACTAGCCTGGGAACTTCCTCTCTGCCCAGAACATTGGAGGCTATACACCATACCTCCTCAACAGTATTTATAGGAACTCAAACACTGAGATCCTGCTCTGTTCCAGTAACAAGAAGCCGAAAGCACCAGCCTGAAGATGACGAGTGAGACCTCGTCGAAACGTCGCCTAGACACCCCAACTTTTACACGGGAAGATACCCGAGGACACCAAAACCTGCATATATATATATATATATATATATATATATATATATATATATCTAACTCCACTCCACCCCACTAAAATAAAGATCCAAAGGCTTGGGTGAATGAGAGTGATTTTGCCTGTGGGACACGGGTGGCGCTGTGGGTTAAACCACAGAGCCTAGAGCTAGATCAGAACATTGGTGGTTCGAATCCCCACAATGGGGTGAGCTCCCGTTGCTCGGTCCCAGCTCCTGCCAACCTAGCAGTCCGAAATCATGTCAAAGTGCAAGTAAATAGGTACTGCTCCGGTGGGAAGGTAAACGGCGTTTCCGTGCGCTGCTCTGGTTCGCCAGAAGCGGCTTAGTCATGCTGGCCACATGACCCGGAAGCTGTACGCCGGCTGCCTCGGCCAGTAAAGCAAGATGAGCGCCGCAACCCCAGAGTCGGTCACGACTGGACCTAATGGTCAGGGGTCCCTTTACCTTTACTTAACACCAGCTAGGGATGGCGCCAGTCTGCCAGAATCTGGGTTTTCCCCATTTTGTAAAGTCCAAATTCTCCATAGGACACCCAGCATCACCACTGCAGGTAGCATAGGTTATGCTTCCATTATTATCCTATGCAATGATACTGGTGCAGAATGTGGCAGGCCACATTCAGAGACTCGCAGTGCGTTAGCAGTGTAAAGAGAATTGAATCTCCGTTTTTTAGCCATTTTTGCACAGAGCTGTTCTGCATTCTGTCCAGCAGAGGGCAGTAGCACATATAGATAAGAACAAAATGTGGTTCCTTTTCCTAATCATTAGCAGAAAATAGGAATAAATTTCATTAAGCTAAATAATTTGAACAATTTCCTTATATACACTATTTTTAAAAAAAACACAGCCCCCGTCCCCCAGGCGCACAAATACTGATGAACATTTACTTTTAGTATGGAAAAAATATATCAGGGAAAACATCAGCATTGCCTGAGGCAAGCAGATAACTAATATCCCAGAATTACTACTTACAGGATTAACCTCATGTTAATTCCCGTTTGACAACCTCCTGTTTATGTCAATACCCCCCCCCCTCTGTAAATTAGAAATAGCTAAAGTTCTCGGGATCTTTTTTTTATTTATTGAATGCAAATACTTGGGCAGATTTCATATTCCTAATATAAAACGATGACATCTTATTTCTGCTATTTCAGTTTCGTGGAGCTGTTCTTCGCAGTAAAAAAAATAAATCGCTACTATGGCAACATGTTTTTTTTGTGTGTGTTAACTATACAGTGAAACAGGAAAATGTAATGGGATCATGAGGTCGATCAAATGTAGTTTTGCTCAAAATAGGCGAATTTCAAGGATGTGAAGGGATATTGTTTGTGAATGACTTGCCTCAAGCTGTACCCATGTGAACTTGCTGTGATCCAGAAAACTCTGGAAGCATATGTGGCCCATAGTTTCGTCTTGGTTTCCAAAGAAAGGGAGAGAGAGAAGGAATGGCTCCTCCTTATGTTATTTGCTCCACCCACTTTTGGTTCTTGCTTGTTCCGCCATGAAGTGTGGTCCACTTTTGCTTTTCCCCATGGGTTAAAGGCCCCTCACAGCGGGGGGGGGGGGGGGGGAGATTCCCCAGCCTTGTCCTAAACCAGTAGCAGAGAACCTAACAGTTTAGCCCAGACGTCTCTGTGGCGTTTGTACGGAGCCCGCGGTCAGCTCACGGACTATTGACCCGTACACCACTAATCCGCTGCCACCAACCAGGTCCTCCCTGGTAAAATCACTTCAGCCTCAGTCAGCTTCTCAATTAATAAAGAAGAGGGTATTTTATTTCAGACACAGACAAAATTTTTACGGCATTCCAAACGTGGTTGCTCTTTACTTTCTTAGTCTTATTTTCCTCTCTCTATCTCTTCTACCTCCCCACACTCAAGAACCCACTGCCCTAACTGTCTCTCTCTATTACCAACTGCTTTTCCCAACCAGCCAACCCACTAAAACCAACCAACTACCCACCCACAACTCCCAACCAACTCCTCCCAGAACTGGTTGTATAGTCCCACTGACTCCACCCCCCTGGGTCCTGTCTGTGCAACCTATTTAACTATTTCCCCTCCACCACTCTCTCATATATGTTAACGTCACAGTCTCTTTCCCACAAACCACCTCCAGATATTTACTGAACTGCAGCTCCCATCGTGCCTGATAAGTGACATGATGGGAGTTGGAGTCCGAGAACTTGACTAGTCCTGTGCTGGGGTGCTGAGCATTCTGGGGGTATTACCCGTGACAATTTCATCACAGATAAGGGGAAGGTTTGGCACGGAGAATACATATGTGATTTCCCCCACCCGAGCATGATTCAGATGTATAAAACTTATTTTTCCCCCTATAGTTTTTTGCTCCCCCATAGTTAATTTTCTGGGCGGCATACATCAAAACATAAATGCAAATACAACATTAAAAACTAACAACAGCAGAGATAAAAATTACCATGTAGGTTACCAGAACACTATAGGATCTTATGGGGAAATGTCCCCTTGTACCAACAGAAGCAACGTTTGAATTCGGCCTTTGTCTCTTAGCAGATTATGTTACTTTTGTTTCTCTAAATTGGAAGCTGAATTTCTGCTGAATGGGACTCCCAAAACCTAGCTAAGTGAGCATTGTTTTTTGGAAACGCCCCGAGGATGGTGTTTATTGAGTGGAAGAGAATTAAGAAATACGTAGAACAAAAATAAAGCGGTATGAAGAGGACTTTTAAGGAGTATCAGAATAAGACGCTAAGTGGTGACATTGTGGGTGTATTATTAAACCTTTCTTGTTTCACAATTGCTTGTGATTTGCTGTAATCCTCAAGAGGCTAACTTGGAAGTCAGTCCGGGTGATTCAGATGGTTTGCTTGTGAGAAAATATGCTCAGAATTGCAACCGAAGGGGTTGGTCTAAAATAAATACAGTAGGATATCCTTCCAAGCACGATAATAAGACTTGTCTGGATGAATACTTCCAAAATATAGAAGCATTCTAGAAGCCAGGCTTTCTGATTCTCAGTTTGTTCCCACCACCCCCCCTGCCCAATCAAACTGTGAACCTCTTCTTTTCTAGTTGCAAGGAATATAAAAACTTGAATTCCTTTTTCGCTTTGATCATGGGACTAAGCAACGTCGCGGTAAGCCGCCTCACAATGACATGGGAGGTGAGTGCAGAGTAAATCCTAGTTCTACAAATGTTGCCGCCTTTCATTTCTTCCTTTGATTTTTCTGCTTTTGCACATCATGGTAAACCGTCATTGACAGTTCACCATGAATGCAGAGACTTCTCCCAATTTGCTCCTCCCCTGTCGGGAAGAATGAACCGCAATTCCTAGCTGAGCATTACGTCTGAACCAGGCACCACAGACCACAAGATGAAGTCAAGATTTCCTTTTCTCTTACCATTCATGGTTTGTTCAGAGCAAAACAAGTCTCGGTTCCTAGTGATTTCACCACACTAAGCCCTGGGATTGTGGTTCTGTGCCATTGCTTGTGCTAAGGGAGGAGTGAAGCAGTAGTGATCTCTGCATTCACTGTAAACCATTTACCATAGTTTACAGTTTCAGTGGAACCAAACATAAGAAGGGCTGTGCTGGATCAGGCCAGTGACCCAACTAGTTGAGAAGCCCTAAATGGCCTCAGTCCAGTATATCTGAAGAAGCGTCTCCACCCCCATTGTTCTACCCAGACACTGAGGTCCAGTGCCGAGGACCTTCTGGCGGTTCCCTCGCTGTGAGAAGCCAAGTTACAGGGAACCAGGCAGAGGGCCTTCTCGGTAGTGGCACCCGCCCTGTGGAACGCCCTCCCACCAGATGTCAAAGAGAACAACAACTACCAGACTTTTAGAAGACATCTGAAGGCAGCCCTGTTTAGGGAAGCTTTTAATGTTTGATGTATTACTGTATTTTAATATTGGTTGGAAGCCGCCCAGAGTGGCTGGGGAAGCCAGCCAGATGGGCGGGGTATAAATAAATTATTATTATTATTATTAAGAATCCTTTTCTTACAGTAGCCAACCAGATGCCTATGCGAAGCCTACAAGCAGGAACTGGTATTCAGAAGCCTGCACTGGGCCACAATTGAGTGTTAGATAAAAAAAAAGATGTTTAAAATGAGTACAGTCGTACTCATTGGCATGCAGAAGGTTTTGGGTTCAATCCCTACCATCTCCAGGGAGGGCTGGGGAGGATTCTCTGCCTGAGACCCAGGATAGCCATTGCTAGTCAACGGGGATGCTAATGAGCTCAGTGGACCTAATGGTCTGACTCAGCATAAGGCAGCTTCCTATGTTCCTGTGATGGTCATTTACCGTATTTTTTGCTCTATAAGACTCCCTTTTTCCCTCCTAAAAAGTAAGGGGAAATGTGTGTGCGTCTTATGGAGCGAATGCAGGCTGCGCAGCTATCCCAGAAGCCAGAACAGCGAGAGGGATTGCTGCTTTCGCTGTGCAGCGATCCCTCTTGCTGTTCTGGCTTCTGAGATTCAGAATATTTTTTTCCTTGTTTTCCTCCTCCAAAAGCTAGGTGCGTCTTGTGGTCTGGTGCGTCTTCTAGAGCAAAAAAATACGGTAAAAAACAACAAGTCGAAAGTCCCCTGTGGCTCAGAGAACTAGTGTATACATTTGTTGGATCCTGACCTTAGTCATACGTGTTCCAGTAATGATAACAAAGGAGAGAGAGAGAGAGAGAGAGAGAGAGAGAGAGAGAGAGAGAAACAGCGACCTTTGGTTCCAGAGCTAGCTCAGATTATATGTGGTAGTTCATATTATACAGCACCTTCCGGAAGTGCGCACTTGAGGAACGATTTGCCTGTGTACACATTGTAGAGGTCTGTTGTTCTTTAATGTAAATAATTTCGCCAGATCACTGCTCCCAAGGACGTCATTATTTATTTCTTAAATGCGCTGCACTAAAGATGGGGCCAAGGGACGCGGGTGGCGCTGTGGGTTAAAAGCCTCAGTGCGTAGGACTTGCCGATCATCAGGTCGGCGGTTTGAATCCCCGTGGCGGGGTGCGCTCCCGTTGTTCGGTCCCAGCGCCTGCCAACCTAGCAGTTCGAAAGCATCCCTGGGTGCAAGTAGATAAATAGGGACCGCTTACTAGCGGGAAGGTAAACGGCGTTTCCGTGTGCGGCTCTGGCTCGCCAGAGCAGCGATGTCACGCTGGCCACGTGACCCGGAAGTGTCTCCAGACAGCGCTGGCCCCCGGCCTCTTGAGTGAGATGGGCGCACAACCCTAGAGTCTGTCAAGACTGGCCTGTACGGGCAGGGGTACCTTTACCTTTTAAAGATGGGGCCAACGTGAAACTTGAAACAGATGTGTCTTCTTCATCCCCTCCCCACAACCCCCCCCCCAAACAAACCCTGAACGCTGGGAAATCCACACTAGCATGTGGACCGCTTTGCTGCTCCATAACCTCTGCGAACCAAGAGAAAATCTCTCTGGCATTTCCCAGGGTATTGGGGGAGGGGTGGGGTGTATTTTGGATCCCAAACGGCTAAAAGCTTCGTGGCTCTCTATTTATAATCTGGTTGCTAGGAGACTTACTGTATTTCCCCCCCCCCCCCCCCGCAGCTGCATTGTTGTAAACCTGTGGCAAAAGAGCAAGTCTTTTTCCATCTCGGGGCTGTGTTGTAGGAACTGTGCGCTGGGCAAATTCAGTCCGCCGCGCACACAGTTCAGTCCATCTTGATTCGATTACAGGCTTCCCACATCTGTGCTTGTCTCTTTTATTGACAGAAACTTCCGAGCAAGTTCAAGAAGATCTATGCAGAGTTTGAAAGCTTAATGGTAACTGGCTTAATGCTTAAGTGTGCACTACCTGGATTCACCCTGGGTTCTGAACACCTGATCTGAATTTGTCTATTTCCCAACGTTTTATGTGTCCTTGTGTGACTTTAAGGAGTTTATGAGCCCGCCACAGCACTGATAAAACAAGCATGTATGACTAATAAATTATACTCTCAGGGAGCCTATTCTGAGAAAATATATGCCCTACTTAAAGTCGGCCTGGGAAATTTAGAAAACTTTATCATCCCTTGATATTTCTGCTAGATTCTATATTCCAACCTGCATGCATTATTGTTACAGATTTATGGTTTTAGAGTTTTATAGAGATGGCTCAGCGAATGCATAAAGGAGAAGCATGCAACAGTTCTCTTCTTCAGATAAGCACACTGTCTAATAACTGCACCTCTAGCTGTATTTTCCCTTTTGATAATAAACACTTCTTTTGTTAAGTAATTACACTCTCATCAGACAGCACGTAACTTATAAGGAACAGGCAGCTAATGAAATGGATGATTACTATCTTTCCAAGGAAGTGTTGAAAGAAGACTATCCTTATTATGAACGAAGCATAAATTAGGTTATGAAATTATTACATTTTTTTTAAAAAACACACAACTGTTAACTAACTAATATTTGTATTTTATGAAATACTTGCACAGATCTGACTGTGTCTTTTCCCCCCCAGGACCCATCAAGAAATCACAGGGCCTACAGACTGACGGTAGCTAAACTTCAACCTCCCGTTATTCCATTCATGCCTTTACTCATAAAAGGTAACTATCTGAAGGGGGTGAAGAGCATGTAGTAGTAGTAGTAGTAGTAGTAGTAGTAGTAGTAGTAGTAATAATAATAATAATAATAATAATAATAATAATAATCTCAAATGATACTTTTGATCCCCGTTTCCCTAAGAAAGAAAAAGGTTCTTTCACAAATCTAAGCATTACTGTCTAAATGTTACTTTTTCCTTTTCCTTTTACTTTTTACAAGTAAATGCTTTGAATGGGCTATAGCATGTAGGAAGTGAAAAGTTGGTCCATCTTCTCAGTGACTGGATATCTATCTATGTCGGATTCAACTATTGCCAGTTACACAGGTGGTGCCTTTATTTGTATTGCAGACATGACATTTATCCATGAAGGGAACAAGACCTTCATCGACAATCTAGTGAACTTTGAAAAAATGGTAAGTAGGGCATATTACTAAAGCAAGATTTTCAATGGCTCTGTAAGAGTGATGGCTGAGCACTGGGCGTTACCTGCATCCTATAGAAATGGGTGGGGAAAAACTGATTCCCATTGCTTTTGGGATGTGGGTCCACCCCATAGTTGTACAAAATGGGCTGAGTAGCAGGCTGGCCCCGGGACAAGGCAGGCTTTCAGACTGGAAAATATAGAGTGCAGCAGGTTTCAGTTCAGAGTAAAATCTATTGCCTTTCTGGGTTGCAGATCTGTGTTTTTAAGTACAGTCGTACCTTGGTTTTTGAACAGCTTAGTTCTCGAATGTTTTGGCTCCCGAACACAACAAACTCTGAAGTGACTGTTCCGGTTTGTAAAGTATTTTTGGAAGCCGAATGTCCAAAGGGGCTTCCATGGCTTCCGATTGGCTGCAGGACCTTCCTGCAGCCAATCAGAAGCCGCACTTTGGTTTCCAAACGTTTTGGAAGTCGAATGGACTTCTGGAACGGATTCCGTTCAACTTCCAAGGTATATACTGTATACTGTTTTGTTGCTTTTATGTATACCACTTGGAGATTTTGAAATCCTAAGCAGTTTGGAAATGCTTTAAAGTGATTGGCAAATAAATGAACCACTGATTTAATTCCATAGATCCAGCATAAAAAACATATTTTAAAGTTACTTGCCCCTTGCAGGTTAGTGTTGCTCATCTATATACTGCCAACGAAGCCACAGCAAGTTCTCTTACCAAAATCATTATTTATCTGCCTAATTTCTCTTGGCAGCTAATTTTGCTGGCAGATGCCAATGGTTAGGCATATTCTGATCTACCTGGAATTTCCTGCTTCCTTAGGAAACGGACTTCCTTGACACACATCAGTTAATAGAATTCTGCTGCTTCCTTTTTCTCTTTTTTCGTTCACTTCTCGCTCAGACTACCTGTTCTCCAAATCAGCCTCTAGAGGGCAGCCTCTCACATACCAAGTCAATGGATTGTGTAATGGCATGTTAATCACACTGTACTATTTTTTATTATTATTTAAAAAACCCCCAGCTATTTTAAAACTATTTCAATTTTCCTAATGGATTTGGTACAGCATGTTGAGCAGGCAGTGGCATCCCTGGAGACCGTAAAGACTGTCTGCATTAGACCACAAATTCAGAGGCCTTTTTGTCTGAGTTAGCACCCCTATAGTACGACAAAGGCCCGGTTTTTTAAATGTTGCAGGTCTCTAACTTTAAGCATGCCAACGGAGCTCTTGTGAACAGATAGTTTTCTGTGCAAATAATAAAATAATAACCATAGCAACAAAATATTTTGAATATTAGTAAAGTGTAGTTGTCTGGAGAAATTATTTGTGAGGTAAATAATATATATTTTTTTTTTAAAAAAGGTCAGGGAGATAAAGGCCTTAGATTTCCCCTCACATGCCCATTTTCTACATGCAGGGAACATTGGTTTTTGCCCGAAAGACCATTCAGTACATCCCAGAGATGAAGGTTTGCCGCTTCGTCTGCTGTTTGGGAGAGTTTATCTGTGCCAAAAATCAAGCCCAGTGTGGCTTTAATTCCCCACCACCAAAAAAAAAACCAGTTTTGCAAATTGCCTGATTCTGTGAGGCTGCCATTCACCTGTCAGGCTAGTGAGTTCTCCAGGACGAATTATGCAGTCAAATATTTGGCACCGGTGCTGTCGTGGGGGGGGGGGGGGCTAGAGGCCTAGAAGGACAGGCCTTCTCTGTCTTTAATAGCTGCACTAAAGAAAGCGTCCTGGCAGGTGCCACTTTTCATGCAGGAATGACAAAAGCTGCAGAAATTTGCCTTTTTGCACAACTCCCGAAAGGCGCAGGAGTCCTGGTCAGGGTTTTTTTTTAAAAAAATCCAGTCTTCACTAACCTACCTGTCACTTACCGACACAGCATCTTCTCCCAGTCCTGTTTTGCCTGATCCAGGCAATGGGGATAAAATGCAGCTGCAAAACTGTGGCTCCTAACCTGACCAAGAAAAAAATCAAGGCTTCTGTTGTAGGTAAAGGTAGACGAAGAACCATAGCTGTCAAGCGTCCCTTATTTGGCGGGACAGTCCCTTATCCCAGCGCTGTGTCCCGCTGCTGTCCCTGATTGATGATGTCCCTTAAATTTCCCGGGTTTCAAAGGAAGCAGCTCCTCTCCCTCCCTCCCTCCCTGCTGGCCAGGGAGGAAGGAGGCTCCAACTGTGTTGCTTGGCTGCGTTGCTCACCCAATAAGGAGTCTAAGAACGACTGCGGGGTGGAGCTTGCATGCCTTGTGCCGATCAAATCGGCTGCGTTGCCTGGGGACTCGCCTTTGCTCAGCGCTTCCCAGCGGAGAGGTGACAGTGGTTTTCCTTGCTGCATCCCCTTTGCTGAGTTGTTGTGCTGTGGGAACCACCGCTTGAGGCTTCATTTGGCTGCTGGCTGGGCTTTCTGCCTTTGGCTCAGAGGGGCTCAGAAGTTGAACATACCTGTGCTGGGAAAATCCCTTATTTTGGCTGCTGATCCCTTACTTTTCGAGGCTGCTGGTCCCTTATTTTCAAATCTGTAAGTTGACAGCTATGCGAAGAACTGCAGGTGCATAGCTGGGGGCCTAGCTAGAGAGTTTTGCCTTTATGCCTGGAGTTGGCCATGAGAGGAACATGCCTTCCTGATGGAAAAGCAAGATGCACAAGAACAGATTCCACTGTTGTCCCTGTCTCTCTCCCCACTCCCCAAATTCCTTGCATCAGGAAAAGAGCTTCTGGTGGCACTTATCTAATGTGCTTCGCGAGAATATCGCTGTCATGGTACTTGCTGAAAAGCAGCCCATAGGGGCATTCCAAGACGCCTCTGCAACACAAGCTTCTCCATCCATGGCCGTACAAAAATAGTGCCACCAGCCACTGGTTCTCCTTTTTACTGAGACTCTTCACCCTTGAGGTGTGAAATGAGGATTAGCGAATTTGTGCATATTGGTTTTCAGGTTTTATGGAGCTGAACAAAAGGAATCCACGCACTGATCCTTATGGGGGGGGTGGGGGAAGAGAGGGCAAGCATTCTTTCGTTTTTGGAACATAAAGATTATGCAAAAAAAAAAAAAAAAAAAGTGAAGTATGTGACTTAAACCCTTAGTGGTTTTTGTGTGGTGTGGTATGAATATTTATAACAACATTGGAGCCTGGGTCTAGGAATGGATTAGCAGAAAATGTCCTGGCTTGCTGCCACTATTCTAGGCTGCCTGCAAGCTGAATTGGAACTGCAGGGTGAGGGTGTCGAGATGACGGGGCCAGCCTGGAGAATTCATTGTAATGTATGGTTGGCTCTGTTGTGGAGGGATCCAGATTTAGTGCTGCGTAACTTTCCAGCAATGGAGTTCCAAACCACACTGGGATGGGAAAACTTAAACTATTTTTGGGGGGGAGGAGGATACAAAGTTAGCAAACAGTTTGATGGTGGGGGTTGCATGTGTGTGAGTGTTGTTGGGTTGGGATTATTATTATTACAGCTGTACCTTGGATCCTGAACACCTTGCGAGTTGAACGTTGTGGCTCCCGAACCGGTTTGCGACCGTTTTTTGGAACCCGAACGTCCGACGCGAGTTCTATGGGTTCCGATTGGCTGCAGGAGCTTCCTGCAGCCAATCGGAAGCCGCACCTTGGTTTCCGAATGTTTTGGAAGTCGAATGGACTTCCGGAACGGATTCCGTTCGACTTTTCCGAGGTACGACTGCATTTTTTTTGCAGAACTTTGAACTCTTTGTTATCCCTTAGACGTTTGAATTTGTAAGTAGAGTCAACAATCTGCTGCTGGGTTTCCCAAACGTGGGTCTCCAGCTGTTTTTGGACTACAACTCCCATCATCCCTAGCTAGCAGGACCGGTGGTCAGGGATGATGGGATTTGTAGTCCCGAAACATCTGGAGAGCCACATTTGGGGAAACCCTGATCTACTATTTCCCTTATGAAACATTACTAAGGCCAGCTTTACAACCAGTTCCAAAGCCAAATTCCTAAATGAAAAATAATAAAAGAACCAGATTTATAACCATAAATTAAAAAAAAAAAATGCAAAGGGTCCGTGCATTGTACAGTTATATGTTTTCCTGAGTCGTATTGGTCTGAAAGAGTCCTTGGCAACCATTCCTCTTTGGTACAGTACCTTTCGGTAGATGTGGCTACGGGAATGTTGTGTTTGTGTTCACTGCTGTTTCCAAATGTTTGGTACTGCATGGTTTTTTAAAACACTCCCAGGTAAATGTAAGAATGAAACATAAATAAACACCTGTTCAGCATGGAGGAGGTCACTGAAAAGATTTTACCGGAACAGAAAAAGGATTAAACAAATTGATTCAACAGATAGGATAGCAGAATCTTGCCTCCTTGTTCACAAGCAGTGTGTTTCTGAATAGCAGATACCTGGGGGCGACAAAAAAAGAAGGCAAATTGTCTCCATGTCCTGTCAGCCATCTTCAAGCTGGTATCCTCCAGGTGTTTTTGGGTTTTTTTTTACTACAACTCCCATCATCCTTGACAATTAGCTATACTAGCTGGGGCTGATGGTCTTTTTGTTTCAAAGCTTCTGGAAGACACCAGGCTGAATTATAAATAGAGCCTTGGTTTGATCCCACATGGTGATTTGCTTAGGTTGCATACAAACATATATATATATATATAGTCATTGTTGCTGGAAAAGCCTCAGAGAGCTTGTTCAGATACTGCAGAAAAGCACGTGTGGGGCATTTTATCATTTCTGAACATAGGTGGAGCAGTCCATCTATAAATGCATCCCCATGTTAAAAGAGACATGCCTATAGAAAAGTAGGGCTCCTGGAATGGGGAGGAAGTCTAGACTAAACCCTTTTTAATTCTGACAGGCTTGCTTGCCACATGCAGGATGATGGTTTTAATATGGTTGGCTATTATTTTTTCCTTTCAGCGTATGATTTCAAAAACCGTTAGGACAGTGAAATTCTGCCGGAGCCAGCCTTTCAGTAAGTATCAAAATATGTGTGTTGTTACTGATACAGTTGTTCCCTCTATGCCACAAGGCTGCAAACACAATCTGGAATTACAGCCTAGGTTAGAGGCACAATCTAATTCTACTGAAATCAGGGTGTGCCTCCTGAGTCATTTTACTAGAGATATCAAGGTTTTGGGGTTTTAATCAGGTTACCTATGCTGATAAAATAATGCACACCATTCCTCCAGTGTTTGTGAAAAATAACCAAGGAGAACTAAACAAAGCACCAATTTGTGGGACGAGGATTACAGAAGAATGCAGCAAGGTTAATTTGAAAGGGAGGGAAGGACGGGGCTTTGTGAATGTGGCGTTCTGGCTTTGCATGTTTATATATTATTCTGCTGGTGGAAGGCTGTGTGGCTTGTCTTGTTCTGCTCAGATTTGCGTTTGACTAAGCGTACCAATAGCACATCACTTCTGTTTCATCAGATCCCGACGCATCTCTGGTGAATAAGAACCATCAGGATGTCCGGAGTTACGTTCGGCAATTAAGTGTGATTGACAACCAGAGGACTTTATCACAGATGTCGCACCGGCTAGAACCACGACGTGCTTAAAACCTTTCAAGTGATTACACCTTCCCCTTTCCCTCCGGTACAAGGTCATTTGTTCGACTTTCTGTGCTACTGCACTGCCACTGCAAATATAAGCAACAACAGATCCTAACATCTTAGGTAATTAACGCACAATGGTAACTGCCTTCCCTGAGAAATAGCAGAGGCTGTTTGAAGAGGTCGTGAGCTGTAGCTGGGAGATTACTGGTGTTATATATACTTCTGGTTCGTTTTGAAACACACGAAACATCTTGTATATAAAATAAATCTTTATTTAAGAAATTTTAAAAAAGGAGGAGAGAAAAAGAGGACACCCAAAGCAAAATGGTATAACAGCTGGTGAAAAGTTGAACCTATAACTTCTGCCGTTTCCAGTGAATGTATAGGTGGGTTCTCTTATCTAATAAAAGAAATAGCAGTATTTTCTAATACATTATCAAACTGAAGGCCAACTTCTGCCCTTCGTTTTGCATGTTTGGCTCTCAAGAGCTCCAGTAGCAAAAGAAAAATTAAAAATAAAATACCTAATGGCAGAAAACAAGGTACAGTTACGAATTGCCATGGCTTTAGTATTCAGAGAATAGTCAAAAAAAGCCTTTCCCTGTAAGAGAATTATATTTTTTAAGTCAGCTCTTAACCACATTTGCCTTACTACAGTAGAGCATTGTGGCCACTTAAGTTAACCTGAGCATTGACTGGGCCTCTAATACTTAGGTACATATTTGTTTACATTTCATTTCCTTTGGGATTTTTCTTTAAACTGCCAATCAGGATTTTACAAAATGCCAGGAAAAAAGTAATGATAGTTTGGAGGAGGGGGGGGAGCATTAAAAACTTGCAAAAAACAACAACAACCCACAACACTTCTTCAGAAAGAGCACAATATGCACAACATATTTTCAAAATAATAATGTTTCTTTTTTCCTGGGCACTGAAACCTTCGACAATCAGCTACACCTTTGGGCTGATTAGGTTTGTCTTTTCTGGATTTTAAACTTTACAAAATATCCTCCGATTTTCAGGAACCGTTTTGCACTTTTAAGTAGGCAGTATACAGAAACGTCAGTTCATTGTGAGGATTATTTATTTCTTTACGTGTTCGTTGTTGCGCCACAACAAATTACTTTAATCTTGTTTTATTCAGCATGTAATTGAAGTACAATTTGGTCTTTGTACTGTACACGCTCTACATTTCATGGCTACGAGGAGTGTGTGGTATGTTTTATGTAAATAAAATGCACTGTCTTCATTAAACGTAACTGCCGATGAAAGCGTGTGTGCCATCCTTTATTAAAAACGGTAGCGCCTGTTATTTGCACCTTGATCTATTACTATAGACACTATCTTTGCCCAATGTAGACAGTAGTTGGACTTTGCTATTATGCATTCAATAAGTACTTCCCTCCTCTCTCTCTTTCAGCAAACCTCCTATTTGACTCTGAAATAGCTGGACTGTAGCGCAAATGATAGAGCAGACTTTGCATGCCAGAAAGCTTCAGGTTCAATCCGTAGTATCTCCAGGTTGGACTGGACTATTGGTCTGGCTTGCCTTCTTATGAGTTTGGGCTTCACTAGCCTGAAGGCATTCAAGCACATTGGAAATTTAGGTTTGCACAGTTAAAGGGGATTCAAGGGCCCTGCTGCCCTAGCAAGACAAATCCACTTCATAAAAGAATTGGGTGCTTTGTGGTCCGCAGCAAATGCACAGAAAGGTGTAGGATGAACAAACAGCCGAAAGGAAGGCATCTGAACACCTTGCAAGCAAATCAGGATGAATGCTCGATGAACAAGCGGTCTGCCTTTTCGAAGGTGAAAAGGACCCAGAGAAGAATTCAAGGGCCATTGCATAGAAATGGCTTTCTCAACTCCAGCAAACAGAGGCAAGTAGAGGCAACTCGGTGAAGGGCCACCTACTCATACGTGTTACGTGAGTCCAAAGGGTTTAATGCAGCACGCTGGGATAGGCAAGAGAGGAAAACAATGCTCTCAAAAGCCTCCTAAACTCAGGCAGGGATTGTCTCTCTTCAAAGGGCAGATTGGGGCATGTCCCCACCCTTTAAAAATCACGTTAACATACCAGGCTGTAATCCTGGAATTTAGTCATCAGCTTGGCATAAAATGGGAAGGTGGGTGTAGAATTGACAGGCCGAGGTTTCTTGATTGTGAAAGGAAACTCCCTCCAGATTTTTAGAAACCAATGTTTTCACTGAGCTAGTGCAAAGGGTGGTGTTCCTCAGTCTCAGGGCTGGCCCAAGACACTTTGCTACCCTTCCCATAGCCCAAGTCAAGGAACGTAGGGGGCGGGGAAGGGGGAGGGGCATTTGATTCAGTTTGCATTTTAAGGTAAACTTACATTTTCTGAAACAAGATGAGAACCGGAACAGACTTTCTCCAAATTTTGCAATGCAGTTTTCCAACTGGCGTATTCAAAAATGCATGCACAAGGGTAAAGTGTGCATATAAATGAATATATTCATGAAAATTGTTTAGTAAAGGTGTGAATTATGGTGCTGGAGGAGACCCTTGAGAGTCCCATGGACTGCAAGAAGATCAAACCGATCCATTCTGAAGGAAATCAGCCCTGAGTGCTCACTGGAAGGACAGATCCTGAAGCTGAGGCTCCAATACTTTGGCCACCTCATGAGAAGAGAAGACTCCCTGGAAAAGACCCTGATGTTGGGAAAGATGGAGGGCACAAGGAGAAGGGGACGACAGAGGACGAGATGGTTGGACAGTGTTCTCGAAGTTACTAACATGAGTTTGACCAAACTGCGGGAGGCAGTGGAAGACAGGAGTGCCTGGCGTGCCTTGGTCCATGGGGTTACGAAGAGTCGGACATGACTAAACGACCAAACAACAGCAACAACAACAACAAAGGTGTGTATATAAGCCCAAATCACATAGAAAAAATGGGTGTGTTTCAGAGAAATCCGCACTAAAATGCTCATGAATTCTGGTGAGGGCTTTTAAAAAAAATAAATAAATTGCAAACCGATGTAGCAATGTGGAGAACTGAACTTATGGTTGGAAAAACGAGAAGCTGAAATCTATATATTCATATCTCCCTACATAGTACCCAAATTATTTTGGCACGTGAGGCAGAAAATCCCACATAAAATACCTCACCTCCCCCGGCAGTCCAAAAACAAGGAAAATTGAAATAATGAACCATTTTGGTACTTTTTCACAACACCCCAAATCGTCTCCCTGCCTGAGGTGGCTGCCTCACTCTGCTGAATGGTAGGACTGGGTTTGGGTGAAGAAGAGTCTTCTTCAAACCTGGAAAGAGTAAAGACACATTTACAAACCTCATTTCATCCTTTTAAAATGAGCCTTGCCATATTCTTCCTTTATACTTGTCCCACAAATGGGTGCTTCACTTAGTTTTTCATTAGTGGAGACAGAGTGTCAGTGGCTGTTGTTTTAAATTTGGCTTTTGTCTGCCCCTCACGTGAAGGGCCCAGGGTGGATCACAGCTGTTTACAATACAATCACAGAAGCAACTTCTGGTTATATTTTACGGGGAGCAACAGAACCTGGTTTAAGATCTGACACCTTTCAGCAATAGTCTCCCAAGGACGCCTGTGTTTCCTCCTTAATGGTATTAATTGTAGTAGCATGAATAATCTAGGCACGCAGCTGGCGTGCAGGAATTTATAAATGATCAAACTAATGCTGCTTTTGAAAACAACAGTCTTCTCCTTTGCGCTACTCAAGCCACCCCCCATGGTCTCAAAGGAGCTACATGTTGATGATAAAATAAACAGCTTAAATTAACGCTTATGACAATTGATATCTTCCCTCATTAGATTTCATGTCAACATCCACTATCAAAGATGAGACAATTTGCATCTTTTAAAGCAAATTTTAAGTATGCCTTTAACACACACACACACACACACACACACACACAGAGAGAGAGAGAGAGAGAGAGAGAGAGAGAGAGAGAGTTGTTGCTAGAAGTCAGAGCTTAAGAAAGAATATCACGAGAAAGAGGAAAGATACAGTGAAGACTGAAGCCCTTTTGAGCATTCGAAGTGTTTCCCATTTGTGGCAATCTTGCTGTAATCAGTTGCCTGGTCGTCTTGTGGTGAACGGATGCCATGCTGTTCATTCAATATCTAAGCATGGGTTTTGTATCCACATTCTTGGTGCCTCACTGTCTCCCCACATCCTTTTTTGTAGCACAAACAGGGACATCTAGTCCAAACCCCTGCAATGCAGGAATCTTAGCGAAAGCATCCATGACAGATGCTCATCCAAGGTCATCTCGCTTTCAGGCTGAGGGAGCCGGCGTTGGTCCACAGACAGTTTCCGGGTCATGTGGCCAGCATGACTAAGCCGCTTCTGGCAAACCATTTTACCTTCCCACCGGAGCAGTGCCTATTTATCTACTTGCACTTTGACGGGCTTGCAAACTGCTAGGTGGGCAGGAGCAGGGACTAAACAACGGAAGCTCACCCTGTCGCGGGGATTTGAACTGCCGACCTTCTGATTGGCAAGCCCTAGGTGCTGTGGTTTGGACCTCAGCACCACCCGCGTCCCTCTGCTTAAAAAGTCCAATGAAGGAGAATCCACAACCTTCCAAGGGAGTCCATTGTTTCTTTCTTTTTAAATCTTTATTGTTCATAATTATATTTGTACAGCATAAACTCATAATCATCATTACCAAGGGAGTCCATTCTACAGTCGAACAGTTCTTACTGCCAGTAAGTTCTTCCTGATGTTTAATCAGAACCTCCTTTCTGACAACTTGAGACATTGGTTCGTGCCCGTCTCTGCCACTCTGGATTCAGGGATCTGAACCCAACTCCGTTTTGATTGGCCAACGGCAATGGAGGCAAGCACCCATCCCTTCAGAATGGTGTTTTCCTATCTCTTAGGACGACTGGCCCACATTCTACCGATGTTGACATGGAACCCTTCTCCAATTCTCATTTGAATATTTGCTACTACCACCAAGATCTGCACCCGCAGTTGCTCCACCCACTTCCCATGCCCTTCAGGGCTCATCACAGCAGCCGCCCTTGTTGTGGTGTAGCCACTAGAGCCAACCCAAGGGTATAGCGAAGCTGGTAGAGATCCATTGCATATCTGGAAAGAATCAGTTGCATTCAGTGATGTGGGTTTTCTGGAAACATTTGAAGTGGAAAACTGAGGATACTAGCCCATAGCTGGAATCCAGACCCCCATGCATTCCTTGGCTTTCAATTGCAATCTGCAGAACGGGAAAGCTGAATTTTGGGTTTCCGCTGTGGGCAATGAGGAAGATCTGGTTGCAGACGTTGTTCGAAAGCAGACCATATATCTGCTGCAACTGCACTGTTGAGCCTCAAAGCATGATTCCAGGAGAAAGTGGCTATACAGTGGTACCTTGGTTTTTGAACATCTTGGAAGTCAAACGTTTTAGTTTTTGTACACCAAAAACCCGGAAGTAACCCAGAACTTGAACAGTCTTCCAGAACAGATTACATTCGAAAACCGAGGCAGGTACCACTGTAAACACCAGAGCAAGAATCACTGAGACCATGCTGTCTCTTGTCCAGATAGGACTGCAGCTGACAAGTCAGACTACCTAAACTGGTAAAAGGTGTTCCACTCAACAGGAGAAATCTGTGCCTCCAAGTGACAGAGATGGTTCAGGGAGCACCTTCTCAAACTGCCAAGCACACTGGAGGGAGTGCAGTCCTATACAAAAGCATAATAAATGGCATTCAGGTAGCCAAATTGCCAACCAACATCACTTCCATCTCAGCCCATGATCAAGCACTATTTTAGTAGTTCCACTGCCAGGGCTGTCTTAAGCATATGCGGTGCTGGGGTACAAAGATCCCCCCCCCCAGGTTGCCCAGTCCCAGGAGGGCGGAGCTCGCTGGCCACCTCAGCATCTCACTGGCTTGGTTGCCCCCAAACTTGCGGGTGCTCTGGCTGATGGTCGAGCTCTTCCCTTAACTCAACTCTCGGGCCCCAGACTCTTGGCCGCCTGGCACCCCTGAGAGGTGCCCCGTACACCTAGCACCTATGTGTAAAGATGGCCCTGTCCACTGCGTCACCCAAACCAGTTGAAAAAGAGAAATAAAGCTGTTATGTTATCTGCATATTGATAACACTTTACCCCAAAATCTCCACATGTGACTTCAGTTATTTTGTGTAGCTGTTAAGAATAAAAGATATGCATGCCAAGGACTTTTAAAAAAATCCTGACTAGATGACTCTCACAGTCCCTTCTAACCCTACAATTCTAGTTTTCATGTTATAGCATAATGCTACCATCTTCTGGAATTGGTCATCCAGGAAGGAATGGAACCACCTTAAAATGGCGCCTCCAATTCCCCATCGAGAAGAAACAACAGGGCCACACTCCCTTGTCTCCGGCCTAAGATATCCATCAGGGCAATAAAATCTAGATCTAATGCTCCACTGAAATAAATCCAGAAAACCAGCCTCATCCAAAAAATGCTTGGAATTGCCACAATACCCCTGAGCACTTAGCCCAGGAAGGGGACAGTAGCAACAGGCGGATGTTTAAATCTCCCACCTTTTGTTCATTCTAATAGTATCCCATTTTATTTTATTTTTAACTGAGAGGCAAAAATCACTTTTTACTCAGTCCCTAAGAGTAAAAAAAAAAGGAAGAAAAAATAATAATCCTGGAAATACTGCGTTTCTGTATTAGAGGATGCTGTCTGCTGCTAGGTCCTTGCAATGAAAGGAGATGAAAAGACAAAACAAAATAATTCACTCCGCTGAAAGGGAAAAGGACCAGATAATTCTCTGCGAGTCAAATAACTTTTCATATAATTTTTAATGCCATTTAAAAAGCTAACAAAACAAGTTAAGATAAAAATCGAAGGGTTTAACCTGCAGGGGTACCTAGAAGGGATAATGAGTTTTGCTATGAAAAAATAAAATGAGGAGAGAAAAAAAAGAAATATTTTAACAAAATGTAACTGGAGAAAATTATAACTCTAAATTGTTAACATAGCTTCTTAGTAAGGTCAACTGCATAATATACGGTACCTTAACCTCTTCCAGCAATTTTTTAAACACCATGCAGCTTAAATAGCCTTCTTCTGAATTCAGAGGTATTTCTTCTGGGAGACCTGAATGCAAATCAAGAGGTAATAGTGGAAGGAAATTAAAAGATGTGCTATTCTCATTTCGGGTTTTTTCCCCCCTACTCGTAATAAGAAAAGCAGCACAGAGTGCGCTATGGCATAGTGAACCTCTGCCTTCTTGAATAGCTTTTCTTTCGCTGTTAATCTGAAATGCATTACACCCTGCCTTTTCAAATAACCATAGTGTTCTTTACTCTGATCAGCATTAAAGTTCAGCAGGAACAAGCAGCAGGTGTCACGAAGGGTCAACGTATTAGCAATCAAAGGAAATAATAGCCAGATTAAAAAGTTTTCCTTTAATAAAAAATAAAAAAATCCCCAGAAACTTCTGCAACACCCAGGACCTTACTTTGAGCATAAACATTCCATGTACAGACTTCAACATTGGGGAGTCGGAATAAATTGTTAAGTAACACGGAGATCCGAATCTACGAGAATCCAGTTCGATTTGCCATTTTTAAAAAAATGATAAATAATAGCTCGCCATCTGCAACTAAATTGGACTCAACACACACCAGGCATTCTGGCTTGCCACAGAAGGATGATGGTAAGAGAGAGAGAAGAAAAATAAGAGACAAAATTGTGCCAAGCAGGGATGGTGTAACTGAATGTGGCTTCTAGCTCTCTCTATCTGGTCCTCCAGTCAGGACTCCTCCCAGGCCAGACTTATCACTAGCTTTTTCTTGGGTGATGCTGTCTTGCTTGAACTCTGATAAAGCTCCTTGCTGGCCTGGGTAAGTCTGCCGTTCCCTCACACATTTTCAGTGCCGGAGGAGCTCTGTTTGACTCCTCGCTCATGTGGAACCCTAATCTGAGGAAAGATGCGACATCCTCATCGTTTCCTCTTCTCAATTAGGACACTGACAAACTGGAACGTGTCCAGAGGAGGGCAACCAAAATGGTCAAAGGCCTGGAAACGATGCCTTATGAGGAACGGCTAAGGGAGCTGGGCATGTTTAGCCTGGAGAAGAGGAGGTTAAGGGGGTGATATGATAGCCATGTTCAAATATATAAAAGGATGTCATATAGAGGAGGGAGAAAGGTTGTTTTCTGCTGCTCCAGAGAAGCGGACACGGAGCAATGGATCCAAACTACAAGAAAGAAGATTCCACCTAAACATTAGGAAGAACTTCCTGACAGTAAGAGCTGTTCGACAGTGGAATTTGCTGCCAAGGAGTGTGGTGGAGTCTCCTTCTTTGGAGGTCTTTAAGCAGAGGCTTGACAGCCATATGTCAGGAGTGCTCTGATGGTGTTTCCTGCTTGGCAGGGGGTTGGACTCGATGGCCCTTGTGGTCTATTCCAACTCTATGATTCTATGAAATATTTCTAGTCGAGGATAGCATCCATGAAAAATAAAGATGGCTAGGCTACCTTTAACGACCTCTAGCACCATACAGCACACTGAGACCCTCCCAGAGGAGCCATACCATCTAGGCCTCAGCCCAGTATACCTGAAGGAGCGTCTCCAGCCCGGACACTGAGATCCACCTCTGAGGCTCTTCTGGCAGTTCCCTCACTGTGAGAAGCGAAGCTACAGGGAGGCAGGCAGAGGGCCTTCTCGGTAGTGGCACCCTCACTGTGGAACACCCTCCCATCAGACGTCAAGGAGATAAACAACTAACTGACTTTTAGAAAAAGGCAGCCCTGTATCAAGAAGTTTTTAATTTTTGACATTTTATTATCTTTTTATATGTGCTGGAAGCCACCCAGAGTGGCAGGGGAAATCCAGTCAGATGGGTGGGGTATTATTATTATTATTATTTAATTTTGCCACAAAGTTGGCTACACCTACCCAAGCATGGTCCCAGAAAAATTCTGTTGGTCCACCCCTTTTCTGTTGCTTCATGGATATGCCTATTGTATTATGATTTGTATTATATATATTTCTACAGTGGTACCTTGGGTTACAGGCGCTTCAGGTTACAGACTCCGCTAACCCAGAAATATTACCTTGGGTTAAGAACTTTGCTTCAGGATGAGAATGGAAATTGCGCAGTGGCAGCGCGGGGGCAGCGGGAGGCCCCATTAGCTAAAGTGGTGCTTCAGGTTAAGAACAGTTTCAGGTTAAGAACAGACCTCCAGAACGAATTAAGTTCTTAACCCGAGGTACCACTGTATTATGATTTGTTTTCTTTTTCTTTTCCATTTTTTATACCTGTACCTCAGCCCGCATGTATTTCTAGGGAGGCTATATATCAAATATGTGTTGGATAACAATTTAATATTGATTAATTTATTTTAAAAAGACGCACACATGCTAAATGGAAAGAAGTAGCATTCTGGCATCTTTTCACGTTACGCAGATCACACAAAAATGTTTTGGCAAGAACGTACTATTAGATTAGATTAGACAACGCAAATGGATGAAACAATGAGGCGATCAGAGTAGATTCATAAAACAAGGCGAACGATGTTAAAACCCACATTGCACCACAGAGGAAAGCCGCTCTGAAATTAGAACAGCAATTTAACACTATTGGATCTCAAAGTTTAATATAAGAACTAGCATGAGGGCTATATATAAGATTAGAAATATGTTTGGAAATATTTACAATGTAGGAGTAACTGCCAGCTGAGTAAAGCCATCAACTACAAACTGCGATACTAGTGGAAATATTAAAGGATAAAATGGTTTTAACTTCTGCATGGCTTAAAAGGGGGTGGGGTGGTATTAGAAATCAAATCTGTTGCCTATTAATCTTGTTCTCGTGCTCCAGGCTTCTTCTGAAAACAGAACAATATAGAAGCGCACCTTTCTACAGGGGATACATGTTACTGGGGTGCAAACCAACTATCAGGAAGGATGATTTAATGTAATTGTAGATCATGTCCTAATTTACAAAGATCGGTCCTCACAACCTCGCCCGCTATGGTGAGGTGCGCATTTTTAGTTAGATCATAAAAATAATTTCAGAATCTGCAACAATACACGTGTGTGTGTGTGTGTGTATTTTATTCATATACTGCCCTTTCAAAGATCTCGGGGCAGTTCACAGAATAAAATACAAGATAAAACATAGTAAATAATTAAACTAAAACAACAAACACCCCCTTTCCACAGATGTAATTAAAATGCTGTAGGTTATTAATCAGCCATGGTTGAAGAGGAACGTTTTCGCCTGGCACCTAAAATTATATAATAAAGGCGCCTGGCAAACGTCCCTGGGGAGAGCATTCCACAAACAGGGAGCCACTACAAAAAAGGCCCTTTATCATGCTACCACCATCCGGACTTCACGTGAATTATCATATGCAAATCTGCGTCCTGTTGTGTTATTTTTTTTAGTGACATAGTTCCTCTTTTTTGGGGGGATAATAATAATAATAATAATAATAATAATAATAATAATAATAATAATAATAAATATTTATTCATACATACCCCACCCTCCCTGGCCAGAGCTGGGCTCAGGGCAGCTAACACCAGTAAAATTACAATAAAAACATAATGGGGGGGGGGGGGACCATCAATTTAAAATACAGGTTAAAATACAATTTAAAATGCAGCCTCACTTCAAAAGTGGCCCATAGATGAAAACCATAAGGAGAGGGAAACATAAGGGTCAGACTGAGTCCAAGCCAAAGACCAGGTGGAACAGCTCTGTCTTGCAGGCCCTGCAGAAAGATGTCAAATCCCGTAGGGCCTAGTCTCTTGTGACAAAGCATTCCACCAACTCGGGCCAGTACTGAAAAGGCCCTGGCCCTGGTTGAGACCAATCTAACCACCTTACGACTTGGGACCTCCAAAGTGTTGTCATTTGTGGACCTTAAGGTCCTCCGCGGGGCATACCAGGAGAGGCGGTCCCGTAGGTACAAGCTTCCTAGGCCGTGAAGGGCTTTTAAAGTCAAAACCAGCACCTTAAACCTGACCCTGTACTCCACCGGGAGCCAGTGCAGTTGGGAAAGCACTGGATGAATGTGATCCCGCGGCAAGGACCCCGTAAGGAGCCTCACCGCGGAATTCTGCACCCACTAGAGTTTCTGGGTCAGCTTCAAGGGCAGCCCCATGTACAGCAAGTTACAATAATCAAGCCTGGAGGTGACTGTTATGCAGCCACCCTAATCTTTAGGGGAACGTCTTTCCCTGCATCTATATGTAGCGTTCAGTTATTGTGGCATTTGCCATAGCCAATCAGAAGCAACGTTAAAACAGGGCAAGCCACATTTGGAAGAGTGAAGTACGAGCCCAGAACCTCCAAGGTCTGCATTCAGCTGGTGACCTGTTTGTGAAGATGGGAGACGGCACATCCATTACATTAACCACTCGTGTTGGTGTTAATTGTGTTTTTTCTTTTTGTTATGTACTGAAGTTCTCACCCTGGGCCAGCAGGGTGATACTGTAGATAGTTATGCAAATAAGGGATCGAAAGTGACTTTCAGTGATTGGATAGTTTTAGAAAATTGTTACAGTTACATTGTACTGGAGCTCTATATAAGCAGGCTGACTGAACCCTTCTGTTCAGTTCTGTCCTGGCCTGTGAATAAACAAGAGCTGTTTGAAGAATCGCTGTGTCGTCTGATATGTTCACCCACAACTTAACACTTTTGTTTCTTATGTTGTATTTTATTGCATTGCAGTTTGAATGACTGGTCTCAACCTATTCAAGATCCAGACCGGGGAATAGCTTGATGTTTGGCATAGCTGATAAAATTCATAAAACCACCTAGCTTGTGTTTTAAAACTGGTCTTGGCGCCCTTAACATTATTTATGAGTCCTCCCCTGAGGCATCCTGCCCTATGGACTAAGATGCAGACATCGATTTAATTATGAAGTGAGGCTGAGGCAACTGCCTGTGTGCGTCAGAGTGCTCTATGTCAATATATTAGCAAGCTGCTTGAATAAATTCACAGTTGCCTCAGACTAAAAGGTGTGGGGAGGTGGTAGAGAGAGGTGAGCGGAATAGTCACATTCAACAGTCATGCAATATTTTTTCTGAGATATGAATACCCAGAGATCTATATTGGTGAGTCAAAAAGGCCACAGCTGCTCCTGTAGTTAGCAGCAGCCAGTAATAAACATCAGTGGGGTGATACGAGGGGCAGAGAAGGGAACTTCCAGTCTAGGGGCTTCCCATTTAGCCAGACCCCACACCTGTTCTCTGGGACCCACCACTCCTAGGTGATTAGCCTCTAACCAACCAAGGAGTGTGGGGAGACGGAAGAGAGAGGTTGCAGGGAGATGAAGTTTCGAAATTCCTGCTGCTCGCATCACCTACCACAGAGGTAGAATGAGTTGTGCTTTGTGTGTATGTGAAAGAGAGAGTGTTGGATGTTAAATATGGGAAGCTACCAAGATGCCACTGATAAATAAAGCTACTTCCCTCAGAGGCTAATGATAATAATAATAATAATAATAATAATAATAATAATAATAATAATAATGTTACCCTGCCCATCTGGCTGGGTTTCCCCGGCCACTCTGGGTGGCTCCCAACAGAACAACAACAACAACAACGTGATAAAACATCAAACATTAAAAGCTTCCCTAAACAGGACTGCCTTCAGATGTCTTCTAAAAGTCAGATACTTGTTTATTTCCTTGACATCTGATGGGAGGGAGTTCCACAGGGTGGGTGCCACTACCAAGAAGGCTCTTATCTCACTTGGCAGGGGGCCCTTGAAGAAGGACCTCAGATGAAGATGCCAGGGTCTGAGGGGAGAGGTGACCCTTCAAGTACTGAGGTCAAGATCCATGGGTGTAGCCAGGATTTTTCAGGGGGGCAGGCTTTTGTTGGGGGGCAGAACCTCATATTTGCATTGATTTGTATTGATTTGGGGGGGCAGTTGTCCCCTACCCCCCACTTGGCTACGCCCATGTCAAAACCCAGGGCTTTTCTCCAGCCAGAACTCACATGAATCTACTTCCGGCACCTCTCAGGTTGGCATCATTGCCATTCTAAGAGGCCATTCTAAGCATTCATGGTGACCTCCAGCACCTCTTTTTCTAGAAAAACAGCACTGTCAAAATCAGTTCTTTGAACTGGGCCACCAAAACAGAAACCACCAAAAATGGCACAGTACAGTACTGGCATAATATACAGTGGTACCTCAGGTTAAGTACTTAATTTGTTCCGGAGGTCCATTCTTAACCTGAAACTGTTATTAATCTGAAGCACCACTTTAGCTAATGGGGCCTCCTGCTGCTGCTGCTGCACCGCCGGAGCCCGATTTCTGTTCTCATCCTGAAGCAAAGTTCTTAACCTGAAGCACTATTTCTGGGTTAGCGGAGTCTGTAACCTGAAGCATATGTAACCTGAGGTACCACTGTATGTGCAATGTACCATGTCAGTTAGCAAGCATATTTTGTACCAACTGAAGTTAGCCACAGGTAACAACACATTTCAGTTACTGGCTCAATAATGAGCTCTTGCTTGCGTTTATAGAGATCAGGGGGAAATTCCATTTGGTTGTTTAAAGACAGGCCTACTTAAGTTGCATTTTCCGGGACAACATGTGGATCAAAACACAGGCCATCTTAATTAGCACTTCTATTAATTTTGCATTTCTCTAGCCAAGTGATGTGCACAAAAATACACGCACTATCGGTGAAAATAACATACAAAGATGCATTCTGTTGGAAAGTGTTCTGCAAAAATGTGCATATTAGGCAAAATTGCATACAAACATCTGTATCATAAGATAAATTAGCACAAAAATGCTGATAATTTTTTCAGGAGGATTTAAAACAAAACGCTTTTGCTACTTGCAGTCAAGCCATCTCCCAGACTGCTTCGTTGCCCTGGGGTGGGGGGCATATGCAAGAGGGTTCTGCTCATTGGGAGAGATGGCGCTTGGAAGCAATTGTGTCAGCTCTGCATTCTACAAAGCCACCAGAATTTCAACAGCCACACCAGCAGGAAAATTTCCCCAGGGCCTGTGGAATACCTCAGAATCCATTGATCTCAGATAGTGGATTAGACTAATTGTTTCCCTCTGCAAATGTGGTGCTGGGGGACAGGACCTGTCACTGAAAGTTTAATCCCCAGCAGGAAGTGGGCAGGTGTTAAATAAACAACAACCACCCACCCACTTTTAGAACACCATCCTCCGTCCAACTTCACTCTGGTTACCTTGCATCGGAGACCCTTCCAAATTGTGGTGCATTATTCCCAGCAGTGCAGAGTGGGGTTGCTTTCATTACCTGGCTTCCTAATGCAGAGGTGGCTGCTGGTAACCAAGACAAGGTCAAAGTGAGGTTGCTGCAGCAGCTGAGCCATTCTGCTGCTGCTGCTGCTGCTGCTGCTGCTGCACCCACACCAACAGCACTGCGGCCTCTCCCATCTTGGGTACTGCACTGGGAAGCCGGATAAGCAAGGCTGCCCCACTAACTGCTACTGATAATTGCGTTTACTTAGCTTCTTGGGAGAAAAGCAATGACAAACCTAGATAGCATCTTAAAAAGCAGAGACATCACCTTGCCGACAAAGGTCCGTATAGTAAAAGCTATGGTTTTCCCAGTAGTGATGTAAGGAAGTGAGAGCTGAACCATGAAGAAGGCTGATCGCCAAAGAATTGATGCTTTTGAATTCTGGTGCTGGAGGAGACTCTTGAGAGTCCCATGGATTGCAAGAAGATCAAACCTATCCATTCTGAAGGAAATCAGCCCTGAGTGCTCGCTGGAAGGACAGACCCTGAAGCTGAGGCTCCAATACTTTGGCCACCTCATGAGAAGAGAAGACTCCTTGGAAAAGACCCTGATGTTGGGAAAGATGGAGGGCACAAGGAGAAGGGGACGACAGAGGACAAGATGGTCGGACAGTGTTCTCGGAGCTACTAAACATGAGTTTGACCAAACCGCGGGAAGCAGTGGAAGACTCTGGTCCATGGGGTCACAAAGAGTTGGACACAACTAAATGACTAAACAACAACAAGAAGAAGCTTCTCCATACATGACTGGTACTCAAAGCTGTGGAGCAGACCTAGTGACCTCAAGGCCAAGCACAAAGTTCCAAGAAGTGACAGGTGATCCAGGGATACGGTCACTGTTATTCTTCTCTTACAATTGTTGGCTTTGTTCAGCACCTCAGTCCACAAATCCTTGCATGCAGCAGCAGCAGGCAGTTTAGGGCTACCACATTCACTTGGTCAGGCAACACAGGCCGGTAGGAGTCTGGGTCCAAAGTCAACGATGGCCAGGGGCAGAACGAAAAGACTGTTTTATCTGTCTTTGCATCATCCCTTTCTCTGTCTCTCTGCTGTTCAATCAATCGGTCTTTTATTGCGGTCAAAGACCAGGCAGCAGAATGAACAACAGCAACATATACTACATCAGCACCAAGGGGCGGGCGCAGTAGATGAAATTAAAAATTCCCTTGCCACTTGCATTAATTTGAGAGCTGCATGACCTTATGTTGTGAACCGCCCTGAGATCTACGGGTATAGGGCTGTATAGAAATTTAATAAATAATAATAATAATGATGATGATAATTAGGCCAAGAGCCACAGGTTGCCCACTTTTGCTACCTGCACACAAATGAGTGGATCTCTTCTAGACATGCCCCCCCACCCCCACACTGAAAACACCTGAGGAACACTGACAAACCAAATCAAAGCCAACAATTTCTGTCTGCTGCTGGGTAGGCATGTCATGTGGTGATTCAAGTTCTGTGAGTTACACCCCAACCTTAATTATTACATTAAGAGTAGGAGGAAAAAAATGATGCTGCTTTGGTGGGAGTTTTTATGTTGTAGCTCCGCATTACAGAGTTGTATTTTAAAACGGCATATTTGGGGGCAAATAGCAGCTTGTTTGTGTTGTTTCTCAGTAGACCTGAAGTGAGAGCACATTCAGACTGAAGGTTGCATGGGTGCTTTTTCTTTCAAAAGAAGAGTGACCAGTTATTTTGTGTCGTCTTTAGGAGACCAAATAGTGCAACCAGAAGTTTGGCCCTTAGATTAAAGTAACAGAAATATGTTCATGTCTCCCTTCCAACTTTTGTCGAATCCAAAAGCACAAGTTCTAAAAAGGCACGCGATTGGAGCAACCGGGGAGTTTTTAGCCACACCGTGGCAATGTGCAAGTCTCCTTATATCAAATAGAGGCTCTCCCGCAGATATATTTTTTTTGTGTGTAACTGTTGATGTTTGAATAAGAAGCAAAGCTGGTGCCATTTGCCAGGAAATCTTGGGAAAGCGTTTTTTCTAAACACAAATGACCTCGCCTCAGCAGTACTTATAAAACAGTAAGTTAGGCTTGCATTGATTTGCAAACGAGGCCGGAACAGGGCATTTAAACATTTCTGTGGAGAAATGCAGTTTATTCTATTCTGTTGGGCTCTTGCCTTCGAATTTGACAGGGGCTTAGTTGGGCTAAATATAAAGTTGGCTCTCTCGAGTATCTTTTATCCACCCCCCACCCCCCCGGTCGGTGTGCCGGGGACGGGAAAGAGCGCGAGGGATTAACGTCGCCCTCGACTCCCCAGTGATGTGGGGAAACTCCGCAGCTGCCTGGGAGCCAGCCGCCAAGTGGGCGGGCCGTGCTTTGCCCCTCGGCTCCTAGCCTGGCCGGGCGCGGGGTGGTGCTGTTCTTGCAAGCTCGGAAGGTACTTGGGAAGGCTGGGTTGTGGTGTGACTCCTTGTGACATTAACCGGAAGCGTGGGAGAGCCGGGGCACGCACACTCGCACTCACACGCTCGCGCGCGCGCCCAGGGGAGCCAGCCGAGGTCCCGCGGGGTGAAAGCGGAGTTGCTCGGGACAAGTTGGCCGCTTCCCTCTTCGGCGGGTCCCTCCGGGAAGGTAAGGGAAAGCGCGCTCTGCTGCAAAGCCTGGCGGGCTCGGCGTTGTGGTGGGTGGAGAAAGAAGCCCGGGTGTTTCTCCTGACTGGGTGGGAAAGGAGGTGGGCGGTGGGGGTGGCGGGTTGCGAGGAGATGAACGCGCGTCCCCCCAAGAATGTCTGGAGCTGACATGGCGGGCGCGAGCGAGCGAGCGCGCTCCTGGCTTGGTTTGCCTCGGGGGTTAGGAGGAGGCGCGCGCTTGGCACAGTTGAGCGCCAAAAGGCGAGCGACCCCGCCGAGGCTTTGCGCTTTTGGAACGGGAAAAGAAACCACTTTGCGCAACAGGCCGCCCTATACGGGGTCTGGGCAGCCGGGGGGGGGGGGGGGAGAAAAGAGAGTCCTCTTTCCCTCCCTGAAGCCGGCCTCAGGCGCTTGGAGGGAGCGCTGCAGTCTGGCTTGCGCAGCCCCCTTTGCCTGCCAAGAGGATTTATGTAAGTTTCTCAGCAAGTTGAAAGGATCATTTCCTGCTCTTGGCAGCGCCTCTCTGCGTTTAGCTCGGACACGCGCGCACACCCTCTCCTGTTCCCGCTTTGGTGGCACACACGCCTTTCCTCTCTTTAAAAAAAAAGTAGCTTGCAACTTGCTGGGAAGTTTGGAGAAGGGCAGCTTCCGCAGGCCCTTCCGCCGCTGCCGCCCGGGTTTCAGGATTGCGCATACCTGTGCAGCGCCGCCCTGGGAATGGGCGCAGGGATGATTCAAGCCACCTGTCATCTTCTGGGTTTCGGGCATTCCTCATCCTGGCGGGTAATCTCGCAGGAAATCGTTAGACTCGTTTTGGGTTTCTAGTCCCGTAGGGATGTCGAAAAGTTTGCAGCAGGAGCAGCTGGAGTGGCACCAGTTGAGAAACAAAAAAGGCAAGCGAGCAAGGGAAAACTTGGGTATTTAGCTCTGGTTTGGGGACACCCCCTTGCCCTGTGTACTCCCCAAAGTTTGCTAAGCAATATTTCCCACCACCGCTACTTTTGACAGTAAGTATAAAGAATGGATTCTGGCCTTTTAAGTAACAGTTAGAATGCCCCCAAATTAACAAAGTGTGCAGTACTGTTTTTCTAGAAAAAGAGGTGCCGGAACTCACCTGTTCTCTTAGAATGGCAATGGCGCCCACCTGAGAGATGCCAGACCTGAGTTCCTGCAAGTTCCATCTGGGGGGAAAAGCCCTGATAACAGATCCTGAAATTTTGACAGCCTGATACTTGGCAGGTTTATTTGGAAGTAAAGCCTACCGGGTTTTAGGTGATGGACTTGGTCCTAGGTGGGATCACTACATAAACAAAACACGAAAGAGCTGTTAACATGGAAACGCAAGTGGTCTAAGTAAGAGGGCATTGGTTATATCCACAAAGGGAGCCATGGCATGTCAGGGCACTAGTGGGAAATTAAAATGGCTGCTTTCTACTGCTGCTGCCACCACCAGGCTCCAGGCTTCAGGGCCTGCATCAGTACCAGTGGGCCTGGTTACTGGGGTTCAGGCCCTTTGCAGCTGCCTGAGAGTGCTGATGGCTGGGCCTAGGTAAAGGGTAAAGGGACCCCTGACCATTAGGTCCAGTCGTGGCTGACTCTGGGGTTGTGGCGCTCATCTTGCTTTATTGGCCGAGGGAGCCGGCGTACAGCTTCCGGGTCATGTGACCAGCATAACGAAGCCACTTCTGGCGAGGCAGAGCAGCGCACGGAAACGCTGTTTACCTTCCCTATTTATCTACTTGCACTTTGATGTGCTTTCAAACTGCTAGGTTGGCAGAAGCAGGGACCGAGCAACGGGAGCTCACCCCGTTGCGGGGATTTGAACCGCCGACCTTCTGATCGGCAAGTCCTAGGCTCTGTGGTTTAACCCACAGCGCCACCCACATCCCTTGATGACTGGGCCTAGTGGTGGGCTAAAACCTTTTTAAACACACACACACAGTTTCTCTGTCTCTTCCTTAAGGCTCCTGAGAATTTCATTGGGTGCACTTGACCTACGGTAATTATTGTGAGGCGTCTGTTGCTGGTGTTTCTCTCTTCACAAAGTGTTTCTCTGCAGCCTCCCCCCACCTGCTTGCACTACTGACCAGAAAAAGCCACATGCATGGACCAGATCTTAAGCCTCCAAGATTTGTCCCTTTAGGTCCATGTCTGCTGACTTTAGGGATACTTCTTTGAAGGCGGTCAACCACCGTTTTTTTTACCTTGGTCCGGCTAGCTCATATTGTAAGATCTGGTTCCCTCTTGTGCCGGCAGGGTTGTAAAGTACGACTAGGAACATACTGCCACATGTGATGGGGATGTAACTATGTACACAAGTTCTGGAAGCCAGTTGTAGCGGAAATTGGCATTATCGCTGGCAAACAGGTCTCCTTGGCCAATGTGTCATGACTCTTATCTATTTTTGATAGCACCAATGCTAATTTTACTTGTCAACAATTAATTCCGTGTCTGCTGGTTGTTGCTTGTCTAATGATCTCTCTGGGGGTGAAAGGACACAACTTGTTTTTTTAAAAAGTCATGTTCATTGCCATTTCTGACAAAATGACTGGGGGTGTTGCGGACCCCTTCAATTGTGCTGCTGCTTTGGGGCTGTTTCTGATTTATATGACCAAACAAGCTCGAGACTTGGCGCATTCCCACCAAATATGTGTTAATTTGGCAACATTCATGACAGTTACACAGCGCTATGTTGGATAGAAACCCGGGATTGGTGTACTTGTTGATTTTGTGTTTAAGGGAAGCCCTTCCTGTTAGCTTTCTTTTTAAAGAACTATTTCCACCTTGTTGATTTAAAAGTAGTTTACTTTAAAAGACATTAACTTCTTTTTTTGAGGCACAGTACATAGTAGGCAGTCTCCCCACCTTGTTTGCAAGAAAGTTTAGCTGAGGATGTCATGGTTTTGTTTTTTAAGACGAAACACAGGCAGAAGAAAAGAGGCTGCAGATGGCAGACCACTGGAAAAATGACTTGTAGAATATAAGGACGTTCACATCAGGATTTCACCCAAATTTACTGCGCCCTTTGGTCATTTTTGGATACAATTTCCGTTCTCCTAAACTGCTGAACAATGGTTGGAAGAAACGCAGAATAGTTTTTGGGCCTAGCACCTACCTGTGCCTCCTTCAGATCTGTGGACTGCTGGCCAGAGATTATAGTATTTTCCAAGAATAAGGAAGCTACTCATACTTGCTTTAAGCTAAAACTTGGAACAGCTAAAATAATTTTGAATCATTCATACCTCACACATTTATTGGACTTATCTATATTCTTTGAGACATGTACATATGGACTGCATACTTTTAATATTCATGTAGTGTTTTTCCCCCAAGGGCTTAAATGTTTCAGATAATTCGGTAACCCTTATGCTCAGAATAAACATGAATAGATATGGTTCTGAGTATTTATAGCCTGCTTTTCAATTTGATTAATTTAAATTTAAAACAAAATTCCTAAGAGCAGAAATATGAAAATAATAAACAAACCTCAAACATTTTAAAGTTGCCTACTCAAAAACTGTAAAATTGCAATAGCAGCACGCAGCACGGCTAAAATGGCATTTTAAAATTGCATTCATTTTTTAAAAAAACGCTATTCATTATAAAAATCGTATATAGTCCCTGTTCTTGTTAAAATGTCTGGGCCTTCATGTGATTCCTAAAGCTCCATGAGAGTGTCAGTGAGACTCTTTGAATTGCAAAGATCCATTCCCCCTATTATAGGCGAGGGGCTGAGACAGTGTGGAAGGGGTACAGCATTTGCAGGTCATAGGGGCTGCTGCAGGCAACCCACTTTTTTAAGCATTCTGATTTGCGGGCAGAAAGTGTGTGCTGCAGAGGTTAGATGCTATCCTATGCTTATTGAGCGTTTGTTCCGATTCGTTTACGGGGTGGTTATACGATAACAAGCGTTCATCCCAAGTTGCTTGTAGAGTGTTTTCACAGCTTCCTGTTAAACGTTTGTTCACTTCACACTTTACATTGGGTTTCCCTGTTGCTTTCCAAACTGCAGAAAGTCCATTTAAAAAAAACCCCAAAACACCTGGATTTGTTGCGTTAGGGCAAATCCTAAAGTTCCGGTAGGCACTTTGACTCCCTCCCCGTGTTAGAAACTCGGATATATAAGCTAGGTGTCAAATGGCTCCTTAACCAGGGGTCAGCAACCTTTTTCAGCCGTGGGCCAGTCCACCGTCCCTCAGACCATGTGGTGGGCTGGACTATATTTTGAAAAAAGAAAGAATGAATTCCTATGCCCCACAAATAACCCAGAGATGCATTTTAAATAAAAGCACACATTCTACTCATGTAAAAACACCAGGCAGGCCCCACAAATAACCCAGAGATGCATTTTAAATAAAAGGACACATTCTACTCATGTAAAAACATGCTGATTCCCGGACCGTCCGCGGGCCGGATTGAGAAGGCGATTGGGCTGCATCCGACCCATGGGCCTTAGGTTGCCTACCCTGCCTTAAACCAAGGTTAAAGTTGCCATTTTTCAGATGATGGACTGCGGTTGATTATCAGTTAAACATCTGGCTAGTTCAGATGACAACCTTGAACTAGGTTAAGAGCTTTGAGAACTTAAAGAAGAAAAGTCACTTAATCCAGGAGCAGTCCACATATATATTGGCCTATTCCGACCTCTTAATGGTGACTGCTCTGGTTCCGGCTGCACAGAAATTCGTTCCAATTGTGCAGGTAAAATATGACTGGTAGAATTCAGCAGGATGGGGTATTAGTGTGTGAAGACAGTCAAGGATCCCCAGGCGTGCACCTCCAGCTGGTGGAGATGCCAGATGCCATCCTGGCACCCAGACATCTTCACTTGGTCACAAGTGGTCGAAATCCAGGTGCAAAATGCGCCCGGCCCCTGGTTAATTTCGAACAGTGCTCCCTGCTGCAAAATATGCTCTCTTAACCACCATAACTGCTGTTGGTACCAGCGCATCCCTTCTGCTTAAAACTTGGCAACGAAAGAGTAAACCCCCCCCCCCTGCATCATAGCTGTCAACGTTTCCCTTTTTTAAAGGGAAATTCCCTTATTCCGAATAGGATTCCTCGCAAGAAAAGGGAAAAGTTGACAGCTATGCCTTGAATCCTTGCACACCCAAACGAAACATTATCAGTCCTCATTTCACGTGTTACTGTACACTCCTATACACCCCTACTCAGAACTGATTGCTACTGATTTTAAGGAGGCTTGCTCCCAGATTGCAGCCTTAGTGTTGCTTCTGTCATTCTTAGCTGATCAGCCTCATTTTGGGTTTTTTGGTAACTGCAGCTTTCGGGAAAACCGGAGAGAAAATTTGTAATACGTTGTTTTCTTTTTTTCTTTCTGGCAAGGTGCTTGTGCCTGCAGCAGGTTGCTTTACAACATGAGAATTGGCTGGTTAAACTTTTGGTTTTTTGCTTGTAGAGTCATTAGCAGTAAGAGATTCACCTACCTATCTCTGCTCTTGAGCAGCTGCTGAAGGTAGCATGATCTATGCCTGGGGTTGAGGGTGGGGAAATGAACAGGAGAGGAAGGAAAAGATGGCCAGTCCTAATATGTGTTCTTAGATTTGCTTCTGCTGAAACAGAGCTGTGTTTGCTAAGAAAGCCCGGCTTTATTGTGCCTTTTGTAGCATATCAGCACCATTATACTGCATAGATTCCTTTCCACCACTTAGAGGAATAGTGAGTTCATTTTGTTTCAGGGTGCTTGGAATGGGGCCGCATTTGAAATCCCAAGAGATGAATTGCAGTATAGGGATACGAAATCGTGAATCTAAAAATGGATGGCCAAAGTCCTCGAAAGCCATGGAACTGCGTGTTTTCTTTCCCAAATAAGGAAACTTGGCACGTTCTGCTGTATGTTTTAAGCTAGCACAAATGTAGTTACTACTTTATTGGCAATACATTGGCACAATGCCTTTCCAAAGGAATCACCGTAAGCTGCGAAGTGTTTTGGCTTAATCGCTTTTTATTTTAAAGATCTAAGCTAGAAATAGGAGAATTTAATTATTGGATACCTGGAGAATTGGGTGACTGAATGTTCCAATTCCAAATGAGTTAATATTATTATGATAGTCAGCTGTGTGTGCATGTATTGTCATGGATGTGGCACTCTGTTAAAATACATGGTTTTTACAGTTTGAAGACACACAGTGATATATTGGGATATGATGTCTTACATTTAGCGAGCTTGTCATTTACAGTCACCAAATTGACTGTGAAATGGTAGATTAAAGGTGCCACACTGCAACTTATTTACTAGAGAGTAAGTCCCACTGAACTTAGAGGGGCTTACTTCTGAGTAAGCTTGCTTAGGCTTGCACTGCCTACGACTTGGCTTGGATTTAGTTAAAAGTAAGGGGTGCTAAACCAAAAGGCGCAACTCTAAAGTGAGGAAGAAAATGGAATTGGAAATACAGTATCTTGTGTCTGTTTACAAAAGTCAGAACTACAATATGTTTCAAGGCATGGGTGTAAAAAATCAATGTCAGTTTATGACAAAATGAGTTTGAACTGAAATTGGGATGAGCGGTGATCATCATGTGATAGCTTACTGTAGTTACCGAATTCAAAGTATGGCTGACACATATTTTTTGGGGGGGGCCATAGCAACCTGAGCCTCCTCCCTGTGTTCATTTCAGAACAGCGCCTTAAAGAACACTGACGATTGCACCCACCTTGAAACCACCTCAAAAGGCAGCTATCCAAATGTTCAGCTTTCCCCTTACTCCTGAACTGGCAACAACCACAGACTTTGGTGGGCCTTTATGGGAAACGATTTCTACAGCACTATTTTTCTAGAAAAAGAGGTGCCAGAGCTCACCAGGAACACCTCCCTTGTTCTCTTATAAATGGCAATGGCACCCACCAGAGAGGTGCCAGAACTGAGTTCTGGTGAGTTCCAGCTGAAGAAGACCATTCTCCTTTGGAATAACTTCTGGGGGCGGGGGGGGGGGGGACTGGTTGAAGCTGTGCCCCTTTACTCAACACTGGATGGCTCCAAGCCATGTAGGGTTTCATAGGCCTGAAAGCTTTGGCAAAGAAGGAAACTGGATTTTTCCATACCAGCTGTGGCTGCTGTATTTAAAAAAAAAAACAATTTTTACCCATTTGCCCATCTTAGTTATGCTTAAGGTAAAATACAGTGATAATAAAGCCCAGTTAAAAAAGTAAATAAATTGTTAATCAAAAAATGTCAGGAACATAAGAAAGTAAGCAACCTGAAAACAGGGGTGGGGCAAGCTGATTGGGCACCTGGAGCGGCGCGTGTGTGCTGCGCCGTGGGGTGGAGCCAACTGGGGCAGGCCGCTCCATGGGGCCTCCGAGGAGTCTGCCTGCCTCCTCCCACTCAGTTACCCTACAGCTGAGGGGGAGGCAGCAGGCGGATCGTTTGGTGCAGCGCAGAGCCTGTGGGCGCCCAACCACTGTGTCTCTCCCACGGGCGCACTGCAGGCCCCGCGGTGAGTGCTGCCCGCCATTTTGTCACCCCCTCAGTGGTGACACCTGGGGCGGCCTGCCCCCACCGCACCCCCTTCCTCCGCCCCTGCCCAAAAGGACAATCCAATACACGCCTGCTCAAAAATGACCCCATTGAGCTCAGTGGGACTTACTCCCTGGTTAGAATTTCAGCGTAAAAGCCTTAAACTCTGAGCCAAACTGCAATTTGTGACTAGATCTAGTCAGAAAATCAGCAGAGGACGAGGGAGGTTTTCTGACTTGGGCTATGCACAATCTCCTTCATTAACTTGACCATTTGCTGGGTTAGGCATTTATGTGCGCAGTTCATCATCCCTCTAAATAGAAGATGGATCAGGATAGTAGCATAGACCATGATCAATGTTCATAATGCCCTTCTGAATGTAGATTCACTATTGCCAGGGAAAACAGCACCTTCTGCTCACATTCACCATGAGTATTAAGGGTGCAGAAAGAGGCTTCCGTGAGCCATAGTGGCAAGCATAATATATTCAACTGCAATAATCTGTGACAATACAGTTATAACATAATTGTGTTATGAAATCATAAGCATGCATAAAATGTGAATTCTCGTTCCATCGGATTTTTGGCTGCCGTTGCAATTTTCCCTTCCATTTCAGATAAACCTCTTAAGGAAGCATTGGGATCCTTTTAGGGCAGGGATGGGGGAACTTTGGCCTTCCAGAAGTAGCCTAACAACAGCTCCCATCATCCCTGCCCCTTGGCCATGCTGGCTTGGGATGATGGGAGCTGGAGTCCCAATAGAGTGGCAACCACAGCATACAGGATTTCCTGACACTGAACAATAGATTTCATTGGAAGGGGGGAAATGGCACACATCTCCAGGGTTCAAGTTCAGCTTTGCAAAGAAGCCCACAAAATTTACCACCTGGCAATAGTTTTTTTTTTTAAATGAACGAACATCAGTTGTGGCACATAGATACGGTAGGTCTTATGCGGAGAGAAAATGTGTTTTTTCAAGTAATAAAAACTTGCCTCCTTTATTACCTAGAGGCAGTCATTACTTTTTAAAGGCAATCAGCTTTTTCCCAAGCCCAGCCAGCCCATAGAATGTAGCAAAGCAAATCCCTTTTGTGTGCTAGATTGAAAAAAAGAACAGAATTAATAAAGCTTCACTGCATAATTACCAGGTGACAATTTTTATTAACCATATACCAACAACTAAATGAGTCACTCTCTACAAACCTGGAGTGTGGCTCCTATCTCTGTTGAAGGTTAAGATCTTAAAACAGTATTTCTCCCCCTGCAAATAATATTTTAAGGAAGCCAGGAGCCAAACTTTAGCTTTCCAAAGGGAGAAAAGGAACTCTTTAGCCTGCCGCTATACTATAATGTGCACAGGGTTTCCTCTTTCCTATGCTGGCTTATTCTTACTTTAGAGCAAGTGAATCCTATAGCTAGAGTAGGTATAAAGGCAAGCTATCAGATAACAGGAACCCACTGAGCATCTATTTAACTATATTGAACTGGACGTGCTGTTGTTAAAAGAGTTGGATATACAAAGCGCACATGACAATAGACTGCTGGGCATTAAAATTGAAATACAAAATGCAACAAAAGGTCTCGGATTCTTTTCTCCATGGTGCGGAAGACAATATTTTCTAAGCTATAAAAATAATAATTGTCAGGAAGTGAAAAACTCACCTATCACTCTCAACAAATCCACAGAACATAAGCTCACATCTTGCAGTGTTTGGGGGTATTTTTAAATAAAAAGTCTCGGGCCACATTAACTTATTTAGATCAAAATTGAAGTTCAATCCATCCTATAGAGACACTTATAAAGCAGCTGTCACCTTGCCAAAACAAAGCACGTCCTTTTCATAAGGTGATGGATACTTTAGAAATGTCTTTATATGATGGATAATGACAGAACCATTCCTTCAAATGCACATCATGTGTTACTAATCTGCTGCAGGCAACAAAGCCAATCTCCATAACCTTCCCCATGGTTCTCATACAATAGTAGCTAGGAGTTCCCAATTGTATTTCGGCAAATGACAGGACCATGGAACACTGGAGAGGTTCAGGATGTTGTCTCCTTCTTCCTCGTGAAAATTGCCACAGAAGATGTAGCTTAGAGAGATGTAAGATGGAAGTAACTAGCTCTTGGAATAGATAAGTGAAATACTTGCATTTGAAGAGATGGAAGTGTTTATTCTAAACACTTGTTCTTGGAAGCAGCTTTCCTTGATTCCAGCGAAACATTAATTCCAAATGAGCTTAGAAATGGAGATGTGTAGGAGTTTGGCCCCACCTATAATGTCTGCATTTTCCAATTTGTCACTGAACAATAAATCACAGGATCATAAAGTTTGAAGGGACCCTGTGGGTCATCTAGTTCTGACCCCCTTGCAAATGCATAGTTGAGGGTTTTCAGCCCATAATTACGGTAATTAGACCAGTTTTGGTGCTGATCCGGGATGACGAGGGAGTTCAAATGTGGATAAAGAGACTGCAGTGAAGCTTGGTGAATTCTTTGCATCATCAGAAAACAGGGCAGATCTCAGTGCATGACCTAGGTTTTGTAGGATGGGAGTGACTGAGGAAGTGATGGCTACCAACTTGGATGAGTTTAAACAAGAATCAGACAAAAATGTATGGAAGATAATGCTATCAACAGCTAGTAGCCATGATGGCTTTGTTCAGCCTCTACTGTCAGAGAGAGTCTTACCTGCAGATTCTGGGACCTGAGCCTCAGATATTCTGCATGCAAAGCAAATGTTCTATTACTGAGCTGTGGCTCTTCCCTTGTTGCCACTGTGAGACTTAGTAGGTAATATTGTGGCATTCCCATTTTAGTGATTGCATTACTTCCTGGCTGGGTCCATTTTATCCTTACCCTTATTCTAGTCTATATATGGAGCCATGGGAGCTTGCACAATCATGTGTTTTGCATATGCCATCAATATGCTGATTACATTTTGCTCCATTTCTTCTTTTCATCTGATCTATGAGCTTATTGCTAGGGTTGGGATTGGGTTCAACTGAAGATGAGTCAACTGAAATTGAACGTCATGCGCACTTACGCAACCGTAGTGTGAGTGTACATACGTAAGGGAAATTCAATTGTCTCTAATATCCATTGTCTTTGATACTTGTATAGCTAAACTTAGACATGTGCCTAAGTATTTGCAATGAGGTTTCACAGATCCTTACATAGGATAGGGTAGCATTTTATTTGCTAATACAAAACACCAAACATGGTAAGTACTCAATTGCATTGCAAGTCACTAGTTGGAAACTTCACTTGAGTCGCAAACTCCTATCTGCAGCTCTTGCAAGTCTCTGTGACTTGGACTCTGGTCCCCTTACCCATTTTGTAATAGGGAAATAATGGTACTAGTCCACTTTGTTGGCCAGCAGCAGGCATGGAACCTCAAAAGGATTTTGAATCTAGAACTAGTAGCTTCTCAATCTGACTTCTGAATTAAAAATACAATGCTTATGCACACATATATCTTCGTCAAGAAACAGGCCGAGGCAGGACTGTATCACTTAATTCTCCAAACTGTTAACTTTATTTATTTTAAGCAGCACCGCACAGGTTAATGTTAAGTGGTGTGTGAACAGGTGTGGAATTGGTGGAGATTTCCTGGTGTCTAGAAAATGATCACACATAGCATCCCTCTCAACTAGTGAGGCCAGTTCAGACTGAAAGGTTAGTTGTGCATTCACAAGAGCACCTTATTCTGTGCAAAATCATACAAGAATTTCTACAGGAGCCCATGTGGCTGTGCTACTTTTGTACTAATTTTTGCACTGTTTTGTACTATAAAAAAATCTCTTAAGTTGGATGTACAGAGAAATGTAGTCGCTGTGAGCTTGTGCCAGCTTTTTAAGCTACACTGGGTTTCCCCTGAAAGCTTACTTTTAGACTTTGCTTTCAACATGAACCTGACATATATGGATTTTTGAGCTTGATAACTTCTTTTGGTCAGGGGTCAGTCTTCTTAAGTGATCCAGCAATAGGCTGGATAATAATATTAAAGATTATTTGAAGAGACCCCGTGACTTAGAACAAGAATGTTCTGTTCCGCTGGCAAGAAATATGATATCTCCTCTTCTTCTTCTTTTAAAAGAATAAGAAAGAAGAAGTGTGCCTTCACGTACTCATAGGGTTTTTGTGTATTGCAAGCAAGATAAATTATTCTGCACTTGCTGTTGAAGGCATAACTAAGCCACTTCTGGAACAGACTTGTGTTTTGGCCAACTTTTCCCTCCGCCGCATATAACATATGCTTCTACCTTAGTGAACATTTGCAGACAGAGCTCTTGGTCTGGAGAGGTCTAAAGTTGTTGTTGTGCCAGAATATTCAGGAGCTTAGGTTATGTATAATTCTCGAGAAGTGATCACGACATGGATACATGGCATACCCCAGATTCCAGAACTCCTAGGCAAGCTAACAGTTGCAAGTGAGCTTTCCTTTTGACAGTGTACGTCACTATAAGGGAACTGAGCACACATACGCAGAGCCTTTTCCTGTGGTCCCAGCATCTGAAAATAGCAGAGAATGCGGTTGATTTTTTAGCCGTTTATCCACAGATAATAGCTTCAAGGGTCTGGACGGAATATACAGTGTGAGTGCCACCGCTTTTTATACCATTCGTATCTTGTTTGCATTATCGTACTAAAGGGAAAGTTCAGAATAGGTGAACCATGGCAACGAAAGCATAACTGGAGATTTCTTTGTCCCCCTCCCTTTTTTTCCTTGCAGGTTTTGCCGTGGTTATTTTGTCATTATGAGATGTTGTCTCTCGGTGCTTCATTTGTGCAAATTAAATTTGATGACTTGCAGTTCTTTGAAAACTGCGGCGGAGGGAGTTTCGGGAGTGTGTATCGAGCCCGATGGGTATCCCAGGACAAGGAGGTGGCTGTGAAGAAGTTGCTTAAAATAGAGAAAGAGGTAAGCATGCAACCTATCCAGTTCTTATCAGAAAAATTGCTGAGATTTAAGTTAAATTGGCAGAAGATTTATTCCATCTTTTTTAAATAAAAAAACCTCTGTGTGCAAGCATTTAATACTGCCAAGCTGCACTACTTTCAAACAAATCAGTAGGCTGTTTCCTATCGCTTCCTTTTGATGGAATATCTTCAATTTAGCAAACTTTTTGCATAGTGAGAATATACTTAAAACTTAAAAAAATGAGAATGTCACTGGATGCATTAGAATCAAAATCAAGTTGATTTCCTCCTTTTGAAACAGGCATATAACAAGAGCCAAATAGGTGGTCTCTCCCTTGCTAAAAATATTGCCAGCCCAATGGTTTTTGCACCCAAATGTTATAAGTGCATGTCATGCTGTTTTTCCTGGGAACTGCGTGCTCACAGTTCAGGGCAGGATTGCAGCCTAGATGTGCAACATCATATTTCAATCCGTTCTGTATTTACGGAAACATGTTGTCATACTAGTAGGCATTCTCAGTATGAACATGGCCCTCCATTATAAGGCAGCACAACTCCTCAAAGCCACATGGTTTATACACAGGTAGCAAGGTATCACAATGACATGGGTAATGCTTCATTTGTACGGATATGTTGACAATACTTGGAGCTCATTCCTGTGCAGATTCACTAAGAAGTAAGTCCTACTGAGACCTGTAGCACTTGCTCCTAAAGAAGGATGCATACAATCGAGAGTTTGCTTTGTAGTCTTTGGTCTGCATGCTGAGTTTATGAGTATGAAAACCATAAGAGCACACCTGATGTGAGCTTTTACGAACAGGTGAAAGCCACAATCCTATGTATGCTTTCTAAGGAAGGTTTAATCTGTTGGAAACAGCCTAGAGTGGATGCGCCATCCCAGTCAGGTGGGCAGGGTAGTAATAATAATAATAATAATAATAATAATAATAATAATAATGGTCTTAAATGATCTACATTGACTCCTAGTATGTTTCCAAGCACAATTCAAAGTGTTGGTGCTGACCTTTAGAGCCCTAAACGGCCTCGGCCCAGTATACCTGAAGGAGTATCTCCACCCCCATCATTCAGCCCAGACACTGAGGTCCAGCTCCGAGGACCGTCTGGCGGTTCCCTCTCTGTGAGAAGTCAAGCTACAGGGAACCAGGCAGAGGGCCTTCTCGGTAGTGGTGCCCGCCCTGTGGAACACCCTCCCATCAGATGTCAAGGAAATAAACTGACTTTTAGAAGACATCTGAAGGCAGCCCTATTTAGGGAAGTTTTTAATGTTTATCATGTTTTTAATAGTCTGTTGGGAGCTGCCCAGAGTGGCTAGGGAAACCCAGTCAGATGGGCGACATACAAATAATACTGTGGTTTACTTTGACTAAACAGGCAATGGCTTGTGCTGCATATCTTCTATTAAACAGTAATCCAAATAAAATTATATATTTTTGTCCTGAGGCCAGCCTCATTGATAGTCTGTGTTTTTCACAACAGCATTAGAAAGAAGAAATATATTAAAAACAGTAAACATGATCACACATGTAATCTCTCTCTCTCTCTATATATATAAAGTCATGTTCACAATAACCTTCAAATCAGACACATTATTTCATAATATAGAACATTTGAATTATTCAGATCTGCCTAGCTTTAGCCATTAAAAGCCAGCACAGTCGCGGTCTTGATTGACAGAAATAACGTTTATCGAATCAGTGTTTGAAATATGAAATGTGTTTAAAAGAAATTCCATTAGACATCTATGTTGCCTAGTCTGTACTGAAGGAAGGTTTTTTTAAATGTTGATTGTTTTTATTAGTCAGGAACAAATGACCTGCCAATCTGATGTTCTGTTTGTTGTCAAAATAGGTTAACAGCACAGTTCTGCTTATGTTTTCTCTGAACTGCCCCATGCATGTTTGCTTTGAAATAATTTTAAATGTAATCAGTGTGATCTTCAGAGTACCTATGACCAGGACAGCCATTCAGAATCCCCTCATTTTCCCAATTCATTTAATGCACATAAAAGGTAAAGGTACCCCTGACCATTAGGTCCAGTCACGGACGACTCTGGGGTTGAGCGCTCATCTTGCTCTATAGGCCGAGGGAGCCGGCGTTTGTCTGCAGACAGCTTCCGGGTCATGTAGCCACCAGAGCAGCGCACGGAAACGCTGTTTACCTTCCCGCCAGAGCGGTACCTATTTATCTACTTGCATTTTGACGTGCTTTTGAACTGCTAGGTTGGCAGGAGCAGGGACCGAGCAACGGGAGCTCACCCCATCGCGGGGATTCTAACCACCGACCTTCTGATCGGCAAGTCCTAGGCTCTGTGGTTTAGACCACAGCGCCGCTTTCCCCAAATAATCCAAGGAACTGTAGTTGGTTAAGGGTACTGGGAATTGTAGCTCTCTGAGAGATAAGCTACAGTTCCCAGGATTCTCTGGGGGAAGCCACATGGTTTAAAGGTATGATATGTATGCAACCTCCTTATATGACCTGGTTCCTTTTTTATTGGCTGTAACTTATGGTTGCTATAAAGATTGCTTTAAGAAAAAGTAACTGCATGCATTATCAGATATGTTCTTTAAAAAAAAATTAAGATCACTGAGATGCCTCAACAGTTCATTTCCATAAATATATTTTTGGCAGACAATTGGGAATACTGAGCAGTTTCAGTCTTGGAGATATGTAATTAAAATCCTTTGTTTGCTGTTGTTTGAACCAGTAAATAAAATACCTATTCTAGTCATGGGGATTTGACTTCTTCAGCTACTAACATTAATCACATTTATTTAGCACATTTGCACCTATAACATATTTGCATGCAAATTTAACAACTCTGGAGATCTGAGGGAGAGGGCGAGAAGCAGGATTCGCCTTTTGGGTTACTATGGAATCTTGTAATACATGTGTTTCTGGGTCTTGTACTTAATTTATAGCAGATGTTCGCATTACTTCGTGATAGCACAAGTATCCACACTAAGTATCCACACTTCCTTGCACTAAGAAAGCACAGCTCTCGTAACGGGTTCAGTTAAGTGCTTGATGCATATTATTTTTCACATTTGTTCCCCACCTTTCCCTCAGGGAGCTCAGGCCAACATCCCTGAGGCTACCCAAGGTTAGGCGAGTGGTTATTGAATTGCTCTTATAGGTGGCAGAATGGAGAATTGGCTGTGGTAGGAAAAGATGTGATAATATGGGCTGGTGAGTTTTGGAAGCTTGTGCAGCAAAGAAAAAAACACGTTCTCCAAGAAATGGGAATTTTTATTTGAGCGTTATTTGCTCTTTCTTTGAGGACCTGTTTTTCTTCTGCCTGCACCACTCACCTTACCCTGAGATGACCTGCTGCCCTCAGGTGTTGTTGTGGACAACGCAGGAGCGGAGGAAGGGGTGTGTGGTGGGGGTGGGTCGCCCCAGGTGTCACCACTGAGGGGGGTGACAAAATGGCGGGCGGCACTCACTGCAGGGCCTGGGAGAGACACGGTGGCTTGGGTGCACGCAGGCTCCCCGCTGCCCCAAACGGTCCGCCCACCTCCTGCCCCAGGCGCCCGATCAGCTTGCTCCGCCGCTGGGACAACGTATTCTCGTCCATGTTGAACTAAGATCTCGCCACCTGTCCAGTTGGCTTCTGTTTGTGGAATACAGTGGTACCTCAGGTTACATATGCTTCAGGTTACATACGCTTCAGGTTACAGACTCCACTAACCCAGAAATAGTGCTTCAGGTTAAGAACTTTGCTTCAGGATGAGAACAGAAATCATGCTCCGGCGGCGCAGCAGCTGCAGGAGGCCCCATTAGCTAAAGTGGTGCTTCAGGTTAAGAACAGTTTCAGGTTAAGTACGGACCTCTGGAACGAATTAAGTATTTAACCCAAGGTACCACTGTATAGTTTGTGTTTAATTTTGTCTTTTGCTTCAGTTAGTAGAACATCTAGGCCAGCCCTGAGCCAGTGTGTCCTCAAGGGAGTAGTGTACAACAATTCTTGTCCCCTGGCTGTCGGAAGCCATTGGAAGAAGGAAGAAGGGGCTGTCTAAAATCTTGAAAGTGCCCCATTTGTTTCCTAAATTCCTGAACGCCCCCTGAGAAGACTGTATGGTTCTAGTTAAAAATCACTGGGTTAGGCTATCTAATAAGCTTTGTGGTCAAGAGCAGAGGGGAACTGGGATTCTCCCACATCCAAACTCAACATACCAGTTCCTTTATACTATATTGGTTAGTTGCTTGTGTAAATACCCTGTAGGTTAAATTTAATCCTGCAAATGGTACCTGTAAAAATGGTGAAGCAACCAATTAAGTTACCTAAAAAAAAAAGTATAGAATATAATTCAATAGTACTGCTTGTTTTTTATTTCCACGTGTTTATTATTAAGAGATTTGGGTTTGTGTCAGACATGATTGTAGCCTTCGGTGCTCATGGGTTGTGCCTGCAATTCAGCAACAAGTACAGTATTTGCTATCTTCATTTCTTCCTTCCTTTATTTCATTTCATTTCAACAATTTATGTACTGCTTAACACCGTAGTCTTTCCTACACATTTAGTATCCACACAATATTGTTCAAAATATGAACCTGTTTTGTATTTTGGAGGAGGTGTTGTCATTTGTAACTGTGCACCATATTTACTGTATTGCATCTGCAGAGTTGCCTGTGAAGACCTATTGTAGGCGGTGAAAACAGGGATGGGACTCTGGGATTGGTACAGTATTGGGCTTCAATATTGGTACAGTGGTGCCCTGCAAGACGAATGCCTCGCAAGACGAAAAACTCGCTAGACGAAAGGGTTTTCCGTTTTTTGAGTCGTTCCGCAAGACGAATTTCCCTATGGGCTTGCTTCGCAAGACGAAACGTCTTGCGAGTTCTTGCGAGTTTGTTTCCTTTTTCTTAAAGCCGCTAAGCCGCTAATAGCCGCTAAGCCCCTAAGCCGTTAATAGCCGCTAAGCCGCTAATAGCCGTGCTTCGCAAAACGAAAAAACCACAAGACAAAGAGACTCGCGGAACGGATTAATTTCGTCTTGCGAGGCACCACTGTACAATATAAACGTCAATATTATCTTAGCAAATGATTCAAAGCCCCAGAGGTGTTTCACTGTTTCCTTTAAGAACCGGAATGCTTCTTGCACATATTCTTCTGACCTGCTTATATAAATGCATCCCTTCCTCCGCACACAACTGTGTTTTATGTATTCATATGCTAGTCTATACCGATAGCAAGATAAAAATTTACAGAATTAAACAAACGGATAATGAAACTTTGCTTTCACAGAATTAAACACTGTGATTATTTATATTAACAAAACTGTCAGGCAACCCTTTTATTGCCAAAGAATCATAGAATAGTTTCCCCAAAGTATAAAGCAGGTTATACAAAAACACGAAAGATAAAATACAGCTAAAACTATAAATCAGTTATGGAAACCATTGCAAGCAATAGCAGCCATTCAGGAGCTGTTTCCTCATGTGGGAGCTGTGCCTAGGATGGGGTTTAGCAGGCTCTAGGGAAAAAGCCTTCAGTCCCTTGGAAAGTTGCTGGAATACAACTTTCATATTCCAGGTTTTTTTGTTTACCTTTGGCACTGCCTTTCTGAAAACCTGACTTCCCTGTGTGTATGACCATGCTCTGTTGACTGGATTCTGCATCTCTCATTGACCCCTGTGTGCCCTTCGACCTTGGATTGTGATTTCAACTTGCTCTCTGGACCATCCTTTAAGGGGACTCTGACCTCTGTCATCCCTGTGCCCTGAAGGACAGCCATCTTGATTCAAAACAGTGTCCAATTACATGCAAATATAGACGAAAACCTGCTCCTTGATCTGAGCAATTTTGTTACGATAGCTTAAGAGGTGTTCAAATTAATAATAATAATAATTCTATACCACCCTTCATCCGAGAATCGCAGGGTGGTTTACAGTTTTGTTAAAAAAGTAAGATAGTAAGAAACAAAATATAGTAAGAAACAGAAACAGCCAAAGATAGTTTAACTAGCCAAAGGCCATGGAGAAGAAGAAGGTTTTTGCCTGGCACCTAAAGATAGGTAACGAAGCCTCCACAAACAGGGAGCCACCACAGAAAAGACCCATTTGCGTGTTGCCACGAGGACATAGCAAACAGGCAAGCTTTCCAAAATTTGGAGCAGGCTCTGTTTATAAGGAGCTCTTTACCATGATGTGCCATCCTTTGGAATGGCTTGTGGCATAAAGGAAGAAGTGATGTGACAAGTTGTTTTAATAGCGTGTTGTACATGTTCTTTCCTCCTGTGGTTGCGTTCTTTGGCCAAATACGGCTGCAAATCCTGTGTTGCTCTCACCTGGGAGTACCTTCCATTGAAAATAATGGGATTGTCACTGCCCTGTCAAGTCAGCAGTATATACATTTTCGTTCCAGTTTTGCTTTACATTTAGAACATTTTCCTTGACCTAAATAGGCTGCATTCTCAGGACACAACATTCCTTCATGGTGTGAAGTGGGTGGTGATAAGGAGAGATAGAAGTGAAGCTTAGCAGCATTGGTCAGTGGATTTTGTTTCCGGCTTCTTAACTTGCACACTTAAATACAAGGAACAACCATTAGCTTAGTCTTTTCCTTTAGAATGCAGATGAAGAATCATGTTTTTGGATTATGCTCCACCTTTAAAAAAGCAAAACAAAAACAAAAACCCAACCTTTCTGTATATAGAAAAGTTTAGCATTGTTAAAGAGAAGACAATTTGTGGGGCCTGCCTGGTGTTTTTACATGAGTAGAATGTGTGCTTTTACTTAAAATACATATCTGGGTTATTTGTGGGGCATAGGAATTTGTTCATTCCCCCCCCCCCCCAAAATATAGTCCGGCCCCCCACAAGGTCTGAGGTACAGTGGACTGGCCCCCTGCTGAAAAAGTTTGCTGACCCCTGTCCTAGATGCTTGACAGTTGCTACACTTCGCAATGCAGTCTTATGTTCCAATTACCTTCCCTCCCTTTCATTTGGAAGGTGGCTTTTTTACTGGGGGGGGGGGGACCCAAAACCAAAACATTTGTGCATCGAGCAATATGGACAGAAAATATATAAATATAATTCGAATCCTAGTGCAGTGCAGCTGCAGACTATCATAAAGTTCCTCTCTGCTTACTCGCCCTGCCATTTAAGATGTGCATGAAGAAAGTTTCCTTTTTAAGAGGGCAAGTATAAACAGTTATAAGGAAACATTGAGCACCTGTTTATCTTAGCTGGGCACTGCACAGAAACAGAAAAGGCTCCCACTTGGTTCGCTTACATAAACGCACGGACAGGCTGATCACAGGAACTGTTGTCCCATAATATAAGAATAAGAATAAGAAAATCCCTGCTGGATCAAACCAGAGATCCCTGCTAGATCAGATTCATACAGTGGCCCACTCTTGAGAAGCCCACAAACAGGTTTATGAGTCTCTGATTTGTATTCTTCAGTGACTGGCATTCAGGGCCATTGTTGCCTCTGTTTCTGGAGATAATATACAGCGGTACCTCTGGTTACAAACTTATTTTGTTCTGGAGGTTTGTTCTTAACCTGAGGTACGACTTTAGCTAATGGGGGCTTCCTATGTTCTCATCCTGAGGTAAAGTTCTTAACCCAAGGTACTATTTCTGGGTTATCGGAGTCTGTAACCCGAAGTGTTTGTTACCTGAGGTACCACTGTACAGCCATCTGACTGGTACTGATAGCTTTATCCTCAGTAAATTTGTCCAATCTCCCCCTTTAAAGCCCCCCCCCCCCCCAAGTTAGGAGCCATCCTGTGATAGCATTTCCCACAGTTTATTCATTTTTATTTAAGAGTACAGCCAGTGGCCATTTCAGGCACATCCAAATGATGTGCGATCGCTGACACGTGGCTCCTTTTGAACCTGGAAGAGAGAAAAATGGGTGGGTGGGGGGAACAGGGATGGGGCACATGGGGGCTGTGAACTGAACCCCCGTGCAAAATGGTCATGGCCTGTATTTATACCTTGCCTACTAATCAAAGTTCTTGATACAAAATAAAACAGTGATACAATCAGGGCTTCCCCCCCCCCCCCAGCCAGAACTCGCCGGAACGTCTTGTTCCGGTACCTCTCAGGTGGGCGCCATTGCTATTCTAATGGAACAAGGGAGGTGTTCGTGGTGAGTTCCAGCACCTCTTTTTCTAGGCAAATAGCACTGGATATAATAGTCACTACAGTTGTCTATAAATTCCCTTCTCCCCTTCCAACAAATGCCATTCCACAACTGAATCTCCTGGCTGCCGAAGCAGCTAGATGTTAGTCCCACATCCTGTAGGCAAGGATGTCCTCAATGGACGGCTGCTTCAGATGTCTCTCACAGCCTTGGTGTGCTGGGTGGAGCAAACATGTTTAGATGCCTTCTTCCCAGTTATCAAACATTCAAACTTTTACCACATGCAGACAAACATGCTTCTTTAATGCTGGCCGGTTAGAGAACACAATGGAAACTGAAAAGCGGAACCAACTTTGTGGTGTGTGAAGCAATACCTTCGTGTGTTGTGATTTTTCCACCGACTGCAGTGGATGACCCCTAGTTATATTACTATGAGAGGAAGAAATGCTTCCCCACTCTTTCTCTATACTATGCCTGCTTTTATACTCCTCTACTATAGTTCGTATAGTTAAAGCTATGGTTTTCCCAGTAGTGATGTAGGGAAGTGAGAGCTGGACCATAAAGAAGGCTGATCGCTGAAGAATTGATGCTTTTGAATTATGGTACTGGAGGAGACTCTTGAGAGTCCCATGGACTGCAAGAAGATCAAACCTATCCATTCTGAAGGAAATCAGCCCTGAGTGCTCACTGGTAGGACAGATCCTTAAGCTGAGGCTCCAATACTTTGGCCACCTCATGAGAAGAGAAGACTCCCTGGAAAAGACCCTGATGTTGGGAAAGATGGAAGGCACAAGGAGAAGGGGATGGCAGAGGACGAGATGGTTGCACAGTGTTCTTGAAGCTACTAACATGACTTTGACCAAACTGTGGGAGGCAGTGGAGGACAGGAGTGCCTGGCGTGCTCTGGTCCATGGGGTCACAAAGAGTCGGACACAACTAAACGACTAGACAACAACAACTATAGTTCAGCCTTACCTTTTTATTTTTATTTTTTTAAAGCATTTTGATCGAATTCTATCCATATAATCCCATGTAACAAAATAGATCTTCATGAGACAAGCACATAGAAACTAAACCGAACCAAACCAAACCAAGGCTGGCATGGGAAGTTACATTCGCCAGGAGAACTGATAAAGCTGGTTATCTGCAGTAAGATACCCCCTTATATTTTTTTCTAAACAAACAAACAAAAAAAGCCCCAATGCTGTAACTTTTCTTGATAGAGGAGTTGCTCCAGCCCCTTGGTCATTTTGGTTTTCCTTTTCCACCTCTACACTACCCTTTTTCTGCAGTGTATACAGTATTCTAAGTGTGGCTGCAGCTTATGATATTGGTAGCTTTTAGTTTTTTTCGCTTTCCCAACAATCTCAACATGGAGTTATCCCCCCCCCCCCAGCAGCTGCACACTTCATATACATTTTCATTGAGCTATCCTCCACAAACCTATGGTCAGCTTAGACCCACTCAGCATTTATGTAAAGTTGAGATTTTGTAACCACCACCTCACATGTGTTTAGATTCCCCCAGTTTGGAGAAAGCCCTTTGGAACTCTTTGCTATCCCTTTTTGTTTTTACCACCTTAAATAATTAGGTATCATCAATCGAGTCACCTCCTTGCCGCTTGCTCCTTACTTGAGATAATTAATGAACAAGTTAAAAAGCAGCGAGTGGCTTAAGATGTCAAATTAGGGTACTCATTTCTGGACGGGAAAGAGTAGACGCCTAATAGGCCTTGGAAGCTGTTTGGCAGTTTGTGGGGAGGGCGTGGGGGGGGGGAGTGTGGTGATCAAGAATTTCGACTAAACCATAAAAATACTCAAGACCCAGTGACCCAGTGTTGACTATTTAAGGTCAAGTCAATGTTTGCAAGGAGCACTACTGTTCTTGCCACAAAACTGGTCAGGTACAGCAATTGTTTTAAGGGCAAAAGGTAGCCAACCAGATATGTTTTTTTGTGATTCTTGGCATTTCCCTTATCCCGCAAGGTTTATGGGGCTTTTGGAGTGCCCCTTGCAGAAGCATTCATGTTTATCAAGAGAAGGTATATTTCACTTTTCCCTCCAATGCAACTGTTCGGTTGCGTTACTTAAGGGCTGTTGCAATTCTACTTAGGATGATATCGGAAAGAGACCTTGAATTTACTGCACACAAACGTACCCTTGTTCTGCATTTCTCCCCCCAAAAGAAATTAATGGCAGCTAAGAGAACCTGCCTCTATATCACATACAAATAAAAGTAAGGTCTCCTAGTATAGTTATTATTTTCTTTTTGTGTGAGGAGAGGGATAGCGAGTGGAGCGCATGAACTAAAGGCCTGGACCAGTTTTATCCGATGGCACAAGTAGCAGTTGAATAGGACCAGTATTTTGAGACCATCCGAACTCCTAGGTCTTTCCTGTTTAGATGACACCAATCCAGTACTGTGTTTGATTTCAGGTACCAGTGCTATGTATTGGCCAGGTGACTGGGAAACTAGAAATATGATGCACAGAAGATGGTCTTACAAAAGAGATCATATCATATAATGTAAACTGTAACCTTCCTGCCTGACTCTTCAATCTCATCTACTGGCTCTAGTTCAGTATTTCCCAAACTTGGGTCTCCAGCTGCTTTTGGACTACAAATCCCATCATCCCCACCACTGTTCCTGCTAGCTAGGGATGGTGGGAGTTGTAGTCCACAAATGGCTGGAGACCCAAGTTTGGGAAACCCTTTTCTGGTTGATTCCTAAGAATTCCTGCTTCCATTTTTAAAAAAGTGAAGCTTCATATCTTTAAAATTGTAGAAATAATTCTGAACGTATGATAATGAAAGCACCTGGTTATTTCCAAGGCTAAGCAAGTCGCGCACCAAGGAAATAAATAATTCTCAGAAATAATTCCTTATCTGTACCTTAAGGCCCTGGCACAATAAGGAGTGGCTTGCACTGAAGTCCACTGAAGTCAATCAGTTTAAGCATGCTTAAGTTTGCCTTGGATTGTGGCCTTAGTCGACAGATTCTAAGTAGCTTAAATAGCTTAATTAATTTATTTAATAAAATGTATACACTGCCTGTTTGCTTAAAAAAAAAATCATAAGTGGTTTACAAAAGATAAAACAGTAAAATCAAGAAAAATTATTATTTTTATTATTATTATTATTATTAAATTAAATTTGTATACCACTCTATGCTTGAAGGTCTCAGTATGGTTGACAACACAAAATTAAAATATACACAGCAGAAAGTACGTGCTAAAAATATTCAAAACAATCAACAATAGTAATTTATACACATTAGTAAACAATACTCTCCCCAACAAACTTAAGGTCAGCCTCCATACCTGAGGACTGTAAAATCTACTTTAAAACATACAAAAGTGATTTTACGAATCACGTGGATATTCCATGCAATCATTTTTAAAATTATTTTTATTGCAAGAGAGAGAGTGGGAAGAGCATTTGTTCTGCACACAAAGAATGGTGGTTTGGCAGGAGAAAGCCTTTTGGACACTTAACACTATCACAGCTTTGATAATTGATTTTGAAGCACTAGTAACCCTCCCCCCACTTTAAACAGGATAGCTGGTTTCTTTTTGATTTGTATGTGTGTTTTTTTAAAGAGGCATACTTACGGATAGCTGTTCTGAAAGGGAAGGTTTTCTTTACGCTTTTCATATATATTTTTTATTCGTCTTCTTCTGGCTCAGCCAGTGTTTAGAACTGCCAGAGGAAATGAAGATGGAGAGACTAAGACCTTGCCAGTTTCTGCCCCTTCCAATTACACATTCATCCCAAACCGTACAAAGCAAAATAAAAAAAGATATAAAAAATTGCTTTCTTTATGAACCATATAAACCGGTTTTCTCTGAGTCTTAAATTGGCATTTTGGACTGCGTTCACTAACACTACTGAAGGACCTCAACAGAAAAAGAAGGAAACAGAAGGAGGGGAAGAAAGATCGCTCCCAAATGACAACCTTTTGAATAGTCCAAGTTCAATCCTTAAAACAAAAAGTGAATTTTCCCCCCAATAATGTGCTCCACAGCCTCTCACCTCTCATCCTGAGAAACATGAAAGAGGAAGTGAAAGAGATGACCCAAATCATAGAGTTCCTTTGATAGCAGAAATTCAGCTGTTTTGAACACTTACAATCAAAGGAAGTGGTTTCCCTAATTATATGAACTATGTGAAAGCTCTCAGAATAGCTTTTCCACCCCAGGATTCCTTGCACTTTAGAAGTTTGCATAAAAGCTCACATGGAGAATCAGATGCAAAGTGTTTGATTCAAATTTTATTAGGCAGAAGTGTGCGCACGTTCTTATTGCTCCGCTTAACAGCTGGTTGGATTTGGACCACAATTGGATTTTGACAGGTATATTTCTGCCCGGTGCTTTTTTAAAATCCCTGTGTTCAGGTTCTATTGCCAGATACCCCTTTTAAAGGAGAATTGTGGCAATAGATAAATTGAGAAGCGATGGAGAGGTCTCTTTGATTGTGAGCTTTGAGTGAAGATTCTGTCCTTCGGCTTGGTTGGAATATAGAGGAGAAAAACCACTCCTTTCCACTGTGCTTAAAAGAAGAAATAAGGATGAAATCTTAATTTTAATGTAAAAAAAAGTGGGGGGGGGACTATGTTCTCAAGAAAATGTTCTTTTCTGAAGAAGTGAGATCTGAAAAATGGAAACTTCAGTGTGATTCTGACTGTGGTAAAGTTTGAATTCAGTCAAATCTCTGAAGCAAAATGGATTCTTTTCAGCAAACCAATCTACTTATTAATATACAGTGGAACCTCGGGTTACAAACACCTCAGGTTACAAACACTTTGGGTTGCAGACTCCGCTAACCCGGAAGTAGTATCTCGGGTTAAGAACTTTACCTCAGGATGCACAAAGTCCGTAGAATTTCTCTCAATCTCAGGAGGGAGAAGTTTTTAAAGGTTTTGCCGAAGAAAGGAAGGTACTTTGTCTGCCTTTCATTCTTTCTTTCTCACTTTGTTCACAAGTTGCCCAAGCGCTAGATTTCAAGTTAGGCAATAGCACAACTATGGCAAAGCCACAGTGACTCAATACTAAGCTATAAATTAAGGTATTGTGCAGCTTTGTGTTAAAATGGGTGTCTTTGATTTTTTTGTTTTGTTTTTCCTTTTGCAATCTAATTGAACATCCACAGAGGCTAAATAAAGTCTCAAGATGCTTATTAAAGGACCCCTGACCATTAGGTCCAGTCGTGGCCGACTCTGGGGTTGCAGCACTCATCTCGCTTTATTGGCCGAGGGAGATGGCATACAGCTTCCGGGTCATGCGGCCAGCATGACTAAGCCACTTCTGGCGAACCAGAGCAGCGCACGGAAATGGTGTTTACCTTCCCACTGGAGCGGTACCTATTTATCTACTTGCACTTTGACGTGCTTTCGAACTGCTAGGTTGGCAGGAGCAGGGACCAAACAATGGGAGCTCACCCCATCACGGGGATTTGAACCGCCGACCTTCTGATCGGCAAGTCCTAGGCTCTGTGGTTTAACCCACAGCACCACCCGCGTCCCTGATGCTTATTAGTGGTGCCTTAAAAGTGATGTGTCCAAGATAGTCATGCTTATGTATCCAGAAATGTATTATTTATTGGAACGCATTGCAAGAAGGGTTCCCGTGGCTTATGGAAGCGAAATACAACTATATTCACTTGGGTTGCATTAAAAATCAGAACTTAACTGAGACTATGATGCGCTTAGGGTGAGGCGTAGGGGATCTCATTGACACTGATGACAGCATCTAGAAGGCAGTCCATTGATGATTGCTGTAGGAGAGCATTCTCGATTTCTCAAGAGATGTTGCTGTTCATGAAGTGGAGAAAGAGATTCTGTTAGATAATGGATTATTCTGTCCAAGGTGCCTAACTTCCCACACTACACACTTTGGCCCCAGTGCTGAGAAAATTAGTCAGCACTTGCCTTATCAAAGACCGGTCGGACATTTTAGTGGAACATAATTTGATATAATATAACATGCTACTTTTCAGGTATGAAACTCTGCACAGGGCTCGTGCATTTGCCCTAAGGACATTTTTGGATAGAAATCCTGGTCTCCCCCAACTGCTTTGTGTGCAGTGTAGAAAATCCATCAGCCATTACAATTAGCAGAAAAAGCAACACATGAGTGGAATTGTCCACAATTCTGCCCATGCCAAGTAGCTCTATTCTCTGGTGTTTAGGGTTGCCATACATTCAGAATTTTCCAGACCTCACCGGGATTCAGCCATTGTAAACAGTGTCCAGGTGGAAATCGCTGACATGTCTAGGAAAATCTGGACGTATGGCAACCCATGTCGAAAGTGTAGATTTTGGCGAATTTCCTTAAAAATAGCTCAAAACATAATCTGGTGGTCCAAAAGTCAAAAACTCAACAACTCCCACAGAAAATGCAGGATGATATTTGTACACATGTCACACAACTGAAAATATTGAGAATCCATTCTGGATCTTTTACAAAAGTTTTTTTGTGGTATAAGTAAAAGCTGGGTTTCTTAGTGGGCCATGAAAATCGCTATTTGCATAATGCTTTTTATAGGGTAGGGTAGGCAGCACTGGGGATGAATTTAAGGAATCAAGGGGGCAGTGTCCCCAAAATTTAGGGAACTACTGCCCTGTGGGGGAGCTGATTTGGACAGGGACCCACGGCACTACAAGAGCGTTCTTGTGTTTCTTTCTTCAAACTCTGTCTCCTGTGTGCTGTTTCCCCCCCGTGTTCTTTAAACTCTGGCAGTGGCATCTGGAATACATGGGCAGTTACGAGTTCCAAGCAGGGTCCACTGTGGCTCAGAATGGATTATAGGGGAAATATTCCATTAATTTTATTTATGTATTTTGGAACTTCTGGTTCCTAGCTCACTTTTCAGCAAACGTAACCAACTGGCTTTTGTTTAGATGTTTTATTTCCTGAAAAGAAAGAAAGAAAAAAGATTCCGAGAAGAAATGAGCCTATCTAAGTAAACATGCTGTCTGGGTTTTTATATGGCAGTTTCATTTTGCAGTTGGAGAGAAAGAGCAGTGGCCTCAATGAAACAGATGGCAGACCAGATTTTGTGGGTATAAAATAGCCACAAACTGTGCATCGTGCAGTTTGCCCTCTGCTTTGCCTAGTATGAGAAGAAGATATGTCTATATAGTGGCTGTACGAATAATATTTTTAATTGGACAGCAATTGGAAAAACTTGTTCCCCAAGGTTTGAGGCAATTGAATAGTAAAGACCATTTATGAAGAGGAGAGAAAACTTCTGGTGGACTAAGGAGTTGAGCTTTCCCCATGGCAAATAACCACTGTGTGGAGTGAGGTACAAGCACTGCAGCTTTGGCACAATGTCCCAGTTTACCACAGTGCTGGTAACTTGTGGCAAAACAACCAGATGTGTGCTGGCGGCAGCTAACATTGCAAAGTAGCATATGCTTGCACAGAGAGCGGCCTGGGGCTTGTGAACAGTGGTGGGTGAGCCTTTTAACTGCAACAGAATTAGCTGCATCAGTGCAGCTGACGTATCTCATATATCCTAAGAATCATGATAGCTGTTGGTTAAGATAATAATGCTAAGACAACCCTTTCACTAATGCCTTTCATAAGATGAGATTGATGGCACATACTGTGGTTTGTGCTGTCGTAGGTGTGAACAGAGACATCACCTTGCCAACAAAGGTTCGTATGGTTAAAGCTATGGTTTTCCCAGTAGTGATGTATGGCAGTGAGAGCTGGACCATAAAGAAGGCTGATCGCCGAAGAATTGATGCTTTGAATTATGGTGCCGGAAGAGACTCTTGAGAGTCCCATGGACTGCAAGAAGATCAAACCTATCCATTCTGAAGGAAATTAGCCCTGAGTGCTCACTGGAAGGACAGATCGTGAAGCTGAGGCTCCAATACTTTGGCCACCTCATGAGAAGAGAAGACTCCCTGGAAAAGACCCTGATGTTGGGAAAGATGGAGGGCACAGGGAGAAGGGGATGACAGAGGACGAGATGGTTGGACAGTGTTCTTGAAGCTACTAGCATGAGTTTGACCAAACTGTGGGAGGCAGTGGAAGACAGGAGTGCCTGGCGTGCTCTGGTCCAGGGGGTCACGAAGAGTCGGACACGACTAACGACTAAACAACAACAAGGTCTGAACATCTGTGGGATTAGGGTGAAAGTTTATAGTCCCCCAAACCACTTACTTTTGAGCAAGACAGGCATAGCTTCATCATCCCTATGTGGTTGGAATAAGACTTAAGAAGAAAGGAAGCTGCCTTTTATGATTGGTCCATCAAGCTCAGTATATTATCTATCCAGGCAGGGTTTCCCAAACTTGGTTTTGCTGTTGTTTTTAGACTGCAGTTCCCATCATCCCTGTCCACTGGTCCTGCTTGCTAGAGATGATGGGAGTTGTAGTCCAAAACCGCTGGCAACACAAATTTGGGAAGCCCTCTTCTATAACGACTCACCAGGTCTCCAAGGCCTCGGTCATGAGTCTTTCCCAGCCTTACCTGGAGATGCTGAGATTGAACCCTGGGCATTCTGCATGTGATGAAAGGTATGTCCTTCTGCTCAGCTAAAGCCTCTCCACATTGGGGTTTGTGGGCTAAGGGTTTGCTCACATATTACATTGCGGTAGACAGGAAGCCTTGCAATCTCGGTTGTTTGAGTGTTAAATCTCTGATGAAGATCAGATCTCTTACAGCTACGTGGGGTTCATGGTCAATCTCTTATTTTTACTCTATATCAGTACTTAAGATAAGTGGCTAGAAACAGTTTGGTATTGAAAGGGCCAGCTATGTTTGGGATTCCACAGGGTTTGAGAAGAGTCTTGGAATTTGTGGTGGCAGGTGTTCGTTTCTCTTCTCCTAATCATGGAGGTTTCTGTCTAATATGTGTGGTTCTGTGACCTCCTTCTGGGTCTGAATTAGTGCATTGTGTTGAAAGAGAGGTGGACTGGGTTCTGTGGTGTATAATCATGGTGGCCCTGCCATCGTCATGTGTTGATTGGTGTGCTACTGCCATGGGTACTGTGGGGTTGTCATTGGGGCGCAATGCGGCCAGAGCTTTTGCAGAAGTGGCTGGAGACGGTATGCCAATCTCTTGTTTCTCCTGTTCTGTTGTTGTTTGTTTTTGCTTTTGCTTTTGGTTATGCAACTAGGAAGGTATAGCATTGTGACAACTTCACAAGGGTGTTTATATGCTGGCATTATCCTGCTGTAACACCCGACACCATCAGGATTGAGCAGCAGATGGTAGAGAAGAATTAGCTTCCATAAAACATTGTGAGGGACAGTTAACAGATAAAACTTTCCCAGGTTTAAATTGTTACTGATCCTTAAAATTCTGGAGAACGTTTGGGTTCCATTTCTTTCCTTACCTGCCTTCAATCCTTTCTAAATCATTTTAGCGTTCTTCACATGAACGTGGCAAATATTTCCGAACCATATAACTAATCAACTCTCACGTGAAACAGTGATAAATATTAGTAAGCACTTAGTGATGTTCTGCTAATCAGAGTGCTAGCATAGTTAAACACGTCTAACCCTGTAATTTTGTGGCATGAGAGAGTGCTTCACGCTGTGAAATTTAGCTGATATATTAAACACGATGTTGGTTGGTTGATCTGGTAGCCTAATGGAGTTTATTTTCAAAATGGAGCCTTCACAAATACATTCAGCCAGAAGGAAAATGTAAATTTATGTATGTTGTGGCAATTTTCCTGGTTCTTGCCATTCACCTTGTAGAGCATTTCTTCATCTTTTCTGGGTGAAACTTAATGTTCCTGATTTTTGGTGGATGCTGGTGGCATGTGTACAGCCTTTTACAGAAAATTAATCTGTAAAAGGTAAAATCAGTCTACAAGTGCATTGACCTCCGGTCCCAGCCCACCGATGAGGCAAGGTGAGTTGCCTGCCTCGAGTCGCAGAAGCCCAAGAGGCAGTGCCCGCCTCACCACCACTGGCATTGGCACTGGTTTCTGGCAAGATCTCACCGGTAAGAGAGGTGTGGTTCTACCAGAGGGGAGGCAGTGAGAGGGCGGCAGTGAAATGGGATGTGCCACCCGTTTACTGTTGACTTTTGTCTCTACAGTATTTTGGTAAGAAATAAGCCCCCTTGTCTCTTATTGTGTAGCCAATGAAGGGTGTTGCATCTCTGTATTTATCGAGACAGGAAAAGGCCTCTAGAGTGACAGCTCAACCAACCTGAAGATAGAACTTGCAATATAATGGCTTTCATACTTCCAAATTATGAAACTGTTGGTTGATGATACTTACAAAGCCTTACTCAAGGATGTGAAGGTGGTTGATTCTCAAAAGTGTTACTGAGTGTCCACCGTTTAACCCGGCGTGCATTCTTTGCATATTCAAATCTTGTTTGTGAAAGAGATGGATTCAGAGATAGTTTGATTTAAACGTTTACTATAGGTGCGTTCTGGAACCGTACGCAGTTTTGCATTGACACCTTAACATTTTCTGTATTTTGAACAGGCAGAAATCCTCAGCGTGCTCAGCCACAAGAACATCATTCAGTTTTATGGAGCTGTTCTCGAACCCCCCAACTATGGCATAGTTACGGGTAAGTTACAAGCCTTCCTTTTGTGGTTTATGCAGTGCCGGATTTACGTATAAGCTAAACAAGCTATAGCTGAGGGCCCCACTCTCTTGAGGGCTCCCCAAAAATATACTTCTTCTTAATTGTATTTCACTATTAATGTACTTCTTAACTGCATTTCTGTTCAGCAATTACTTTGATAAAATACATATTTTTGTTATGTGCAAATGGCTTTAGATACCTATTAGGTCCATAAATTCCCATATAGCATATATTCAACACAAAAAAAAACAGCGACAATTTGTTGTTGACAAAGGACAGCTGAACATATAAAGGGCCCCATTACCTTCAGTAGCTTAGGGCCTCATCAAACCTAAATCAGGCCCTGGGTGTATGTGTTTTACATATAAGAAGCTCTTCTTGTTTCTGAAATGCTAGGTACAGTGGTATCTTGGGTTAAGAACTTAATTCGTTCTGGAGGTCCATTCTTAACCTGAAACTGTTCTTAACCTGAGGTACCACTTTAGCTAATGGAGCCTCCTGCTGCGTCCGCACTGTCACAGGACAATTTCTGATCTCATCCTGAAGCAAAGTTCTTAACCTGAGGTACTATTTCTGGGTTAGCGGAGTCTGTAACCTGAAGCGTCTGTAACCCGAGGTACCACTGTATCTGTATTTGCAGTGACCAGTGTATTACTACTTTTGTGTAGCTTTAATGGCCAGAAAGTTTTAACTCCTTTCTCTGTTTAACACTGCTCACAACACCAGTGTGCTTCTGTCTAAAAATAGTTCTTTCTGCAGTTATATTTTATACTTTGCGCCCTGCCCTGGCATCTGTGCTGCAATGGCTACGGAATACTCCCAGGAGTTTACAGGCCAGTCTTCAGATTGAGGCCTAGGGTTTAGTGCCCTTTGCCATCCTTTCAGTCTCTGAAAACACACATTGCACAGACTGAGATCCAACAACTGTTCCTGCACTTGGACTGCTGATTGCTGTATCTCCCACTTAAAAAGGATTGTTAGGAAAGAGATTGGAAATAAGACTGTCAATATGATAATGCCTTTGAAATACTGAGCGCACACCTCAGAAAGAATGCCCCGCCACCAATAAAGAAAGGTTGTAACCAGTGCTATTTTCCCAGAAAAAAAACCCGTGAACTTCTCCCTTGTTCTCTTAGAACATTGGGGCTTTTTAGGATAGAAAAAAAAAGGTGAATAAGTAGGGTGAGGGAGAACTTAATAGCGATGTATACAATTATGCGTGGTATGGGAAACTGCATAGAGAGTGCATGTGTTTCTCTCACCCTCGTAAAACGAGGACCACACAATGGAGCTGAGTGTTGGAAGATTCAGAGCAGCAGAGCAAAATTAGTTCTTCATGCATAGTTAAACTATGGCGTGATCTCTCACAAGATGCAATGATGGCTACCAACTTGGAGGACTTTTTAAAAGAGTGTTAGGCATATTCATGGAGGGCATGCTAACTGTTTTCAATAAATCAAAGTCATTCCTTTTTTACATCAAATAAACTAGATGGATAGTTCCATTGGTTAGCATGGTGCTAATAATGCTGTGGTTGCAGGTTTGATTTTTGTGTGGGATAGCTGCATATTCCTGCATCAAAGGGGGTTGGATGAGATGACCCTCGAGGTCTACAATTTTATGATTCAATGATTATATTTTGAATTAAATACAAATTTGCTTGACATGTGTCGCTCCTCCTCAAAGACTGCAATGCAAATATCCTTACTTTTATGTGAGTTGTTTACACATCTTTATCTCTCTTAATTGGCCAAACTGTTGTATGAACAGTTTACGCAAGTTCTTGGTTGAAGGGTATGTAATTTGAAGCATGTGATGTATACGAAACAAGGCACATGGATGTGCTTGGAAGAGCAAAGCAATGGAACTGCAAAAACAGGACGAACAGCTTATAAAGCAGCATGAACTGAAACGAAGAAGCATTATGTGTTAGAGAGTCTTTGCTGATTTGTATATTTTTTAAAGTATTTCATCAGAACACGAACCCAGGGAACAGTTTACAGTGCTGCGTGCAAAAAAAATTATGAGAAATAAGAAGTGGTAGATCTTAAGACGTTTCAGCGATGACACTTGGTTTATTTGAAATTTTATGAACCTAAAGGTCCTGTGAGGGACACGGGTAGCGCTGTGGGTTAAACCATAGAGCCTAGGACTTGCCAATCAGAAGATCGGCGGTTCGAATCCCCACGACAGGGTGAGCTCCCATTGCTCAGTCCCTGCTCCTCCCAACCTAGCAGTTCGAAAGCACGTCAAAGTGCAAGTAGATAAATAGGTACTGCTCTGGCGGAAAGGTAAACGGCGTTTCTGTGTGCTTCTCTGGTTCGCCAGAAGCGACTTAGTCATGCTGGCCACATGATCCGGAAGCTGTATGCGAGATGAGCGCCTCAACCCCAGAGTTGGCCACGACTGGACCTAATGGTCAGGGGTCCCTTTACCTTTACCTTTAAAGGTCCTGCATGGACTGGAAATGTACTTCAGAACACACCACAGAATCCAAAATTTGTCTTTTCTATCAGCACCAGAAGGCTGAACGGAGTCTGATAAAGCCCTCCTGCTAGAATTGGTGGATTATTGCTGAAAATTTTCAGAGAGCACACCCTTAAAGGCCCTGTGTCACTCTCCAGTACAGTCAACTCCCCATTTGCATGCGTTCAAAGTGTGCTCCTCATGTAAATGCTTTTCATTAGGAAAGCCACACATCACTGTGCACCTGTCCAGCATTAGACAAAGCCATTTTTAAAGATGTGTGCTATTTCTTCACAGAATATGCTTCTGCTGGATCACTGTATGACTACATAAATAGCAACAGAAGCGAAGAGATGGATATGGATCACATAATGACCTGGGCAACTGATATAGCTAAAGGTAAGTGAGATTCATTGGTAACAAAGGGAAATTTATTGCAATAATTTGAAAAAAAAGGAGCAACATTATCTTTAATCCTTAGTCTAAATTGTTCACATTCTCCAGTGCTATCAACTTGGTTATCTTCCACGAAAGCTCCCAAGACCTACTAGTGAATCTTGATTTACCAGATGCTTGGCACAGGATGTAGTTTAAGGAGATGGTTTATTTCACCCGGGTCAAATACCCGGTTTGGCACCCACCATGTGCATTTGCATGCATAAACACACAGAGACTGGGAGCCTCAATAGCGCCCCTGTGGAGGCTTTACCTGGGGCAAAAAACCAAGCTAGCCTCCCCTTAGTTACGGCTCTGGAAATACCTACAGAATTTATTTATTTCTGCTGTTCTCAGCTTCCGTTCATAAGTAATGTTCCCATTTTCTTTATATGGCATCTTTTTAGGGCAAAAGGCTTCATGAGAATGACTTCCCTGTAGGGAGAAAAGGGGTCATTATCAATATTTGAGCTGGGCAGAAAAAAGCTTTTTAAAGATTGATTGAGCATCATAAAATGCAAATATATTACTAATGTAATATAGACTCTGACAGAACCAGCAAAGGCCTGACAGAACCGTTGGACCAACTGCATCCCACCTTCTTTAGTGGCTGCTTAAGACTCTAGCCCAGGACTGGGAAATTGTGTCAACAGTTGGCCTAGGCCAGGCAAACTTGGCCCTCCAGCTGTTTTGGGACTACAACTCCCATGATCCCTAGCTAACAGGACTAGTGGTCAGGGATGATGGGAATTGTAGTCTAAAAACAGCTGGAGTGCCAAGTTTGGCCATGCCTGGCCTAGGATGACTCTATTTCTAAGAAGAAGAAGAAGAAGAAGAAGAAGAAGAAGAAGAGGAATAGTAATTTTATTATTTATATCCCACCCATCCGGCTGGGTTTCCCCAGCCACTCTGGGTGGCTTACAACATATAGTTAACCATTCATATGTTTTAGGATTTTAAAATTGTATACTACCTAGGATGCCTTGACAGAAATGTGGCATACCGTACATTTCCATGTATAAGACAAGGGTTTTTTCTTTTAAAAAATAGTTTAAAATTTTGGGCTTCTCTTATACATGGGTAGTGCATTGGGGGTACGGGCGATTGGCCCGATCACCGTGATTAGGAGATTGTCAGCGGCAATTGGTTGGGCAATTTCCACTTGCTGGCAGTGAGCAGGCATACGATTGGGGGCGTCTTATACACAGGGGCATGTTATGCACGGGAAAATACGGTATAAAGGCTATACATAAACAATTGAAGGCCTGTTCACTTGCTACTTTGGGGAGGGGGGGAGACTTGTGCTATGTAGCCGTTCGTGAAAAATGCACATACCCTTTCCTTCACTGAGTATTTTTTTTATTTGAATGTGTGTCTTCCTCACCACAGAATTGAAATACATGAATTGCTCCAAGATTTGCATTTGGCTTGTGAAGAAGCCATTGCAAGTGCTGATAAGAAGTGATCATGTTATAACATAGATTTTCTTCCTTTCTTTTTAAAAACCATTTCCTTTTAGGAATGCACTATTTGCATATGGAGGCTCCAGTCAAAGTAATTCACCGAGATCTGAAGTCCCGAAATGGTAAAACAGCATGAATTTACATGTTCTTGTTTTTCTTGCAAATCCTGGTTTTTCAGTGCTAGTTTCTGAACACAGGAAAGCGATTCTACCTTCAGTTAAAATGCTTACTAAGCTTTGCTGGAAAACACTTCAAAACATGTTTCGATTTGCCTCTAATCCTGTTTGTCTTCAACAAAGTGTATTTAGCTTGCTCTCTTTTTAGCTTCCTTGAACTTTACCCTTCTGTACAATTATTATAAGATGCATTTAGGTAAGCAGAGTTTTCGTGCACCTCTGGACAGTGGCAAAATCAGAACACATTAGGTTAGATTCCAGGATAAGTTAATTGTCCCATGTATTTTAGAGGGCACTAAGTTAGTCATGATTAACTTTCTATAGCGCTTTTCAGTGGGACATCTGCAAGTAACCTCGGGCCTCCCCACACCTACCATTTATAGTGGAATAGTTGCTGGGGTTTGGGGGATTTTGGGGCATGTTGCCACACAGTGTCAGCGTCCTTCAGCTAATATTCCCAGATATTGTACTCGAAACCCTGCTTTTTCATTCAGAGATTTTCCGCCTGGGTGTTGGTTACAATGGCCGAATCCCAGCTATGTCCACGAAATTCCGGATGTGTGGGAGCCCTAGATTTGACAGACAATTTTTTATGCCCCTTCCCTCAAACCAGTGGAAGATGTTAAGTTTGTGAGCTCAGTTCAAAGGACATACATGACAGATAGAAATGATGGGACTGAGCCTTTGGCAGCAGTCTTGAGCCGAATACAAAATTTCATCACAATAACCAGAGTCACCATAGTTCAGGCAAACATGTAGTTCCTTTTCTAATCTCCTCTACCCCCACAAGATCAGTACAGTGGTACCTCAGGTTACATTCGCTTCAGGTTACATACGCTTCAGGTTACAAACTCTGCTAACCCAGAAATAGTGCTTCAGGTTAAGAACTTTGCTTCAGGATGAGAACAGAAATCAGGCTCTGGTGGCGCGGCGGCAGCAGGAGGTCCCATTAGCTAAAGTGGTGCTTCAGGTTAAGAACAGTTTCAGGTTAAGTACGGACCTCTGGAACGACTTAAGTACTTAAACTGAGGTACCACTGTATTCTTGAACAGTAGGCATAATTTTAAAAATAAATAAATCGCAAAAGTGCTATCCCCATGTGCAGGCTCATAGCACCAACAATAATTGCCTGGAAGGATGTTAAGGCTACATTAGGAGAGTGACTACAGCCATGGAACTTTTCTCAGTTTGGGCAGAACCCTCTATTAGCGTGGAAAGGAAAACTCCACACCCACTCTCTAATAATGACTGTGGCCAAAGATGCAGACAATTAGTTACATACAGTCATACCTTGGATCCCAAACTCAGTACTTGGGCTTGGTACTCGGTACTTGGGCTTGGTACTTGGACATTTTGGCTCCTGAATGCCACAAACCTGGAAGTGAGTGTTCCGGTTTGTGAACTTTCTTTGGAACCTGAACATCCGACAGGTCTTCTGCGGCTTCCGATTGGCTGCAGGAGTTTCCTGCTGCCAATCAGAACCCGCGCTTTGGTTTCCGGACATTTTGGATTCCGTTCAACTTCCAAGGTACAACTGTATTCACTTTTAAAAACGTTGGATCGACCAGCAACTGTTCTGTAAATGGTAAGTGTGGAGAGGCCCTTAGTCTGGATTGAGCCCACTGCCTCGTGGTATTTGCATCTCTATTGGCCATACTAGGTGGGGCTGATGGGAATTGGAGTGAACTGGAGGGTCACATGGTCCTAATCTATTGCTCTATTTGCACAATGAGTTAAAATACGTTAAGAGTTCTCCAGCCATGAAAAAACACGCTATGAGTTGCAAGCCATGTCCTTGTCAAGAAAATGACTTAAGCTAGGGTTAATGCTCCAGGTGAGAGGCTGCTGAACCAAGTTCAACACGAAATATCTGTAGTTTTTCATCCATTGATCTCTTCCTGCTTGGTAGTAACTGCAGTTCATGAATGTCTGTGGCTGTTATGCAAGATAGAATTACTTTGTGCCAAATGGGATTAGTACTGAGGGATACACCCAAAACTAACGTGCAAAGGGGGGGGGGGGGGATGAAAGGGGCCTTATTTCACTGTAATGCTGCTATTAGTTGTTGCTTTTATCCTGAAAAGATTTTTCTCTTACTTACAATCACATTAAAACGGACTGTGCCTCATTTTCTTTCTTTGATTTTTGACCGGAGAAATCCAATGTTACCTCTACGTAAAGTATATTTTATAACTGGTTAGATATTGAAAACCAAACATTCACAGTTCTGTGTAAAGTTTTGTCTGCAAACACAGATAACTTCGGGAAACTGCTTCGGAAAACGTTTTGTTTGAAATGTGGTTGATCAATCTTGTAATTTATTTAATGCTGTGCCCTTTTAGTGTTTATTGCTGGGTATTCTAATACTTTGACCAATTATTTGATGGCCCTTCTGACAGAGTAGGAGAACTCCATGTTGGATTAGACAAACATCCAGCCCAAATGTTTTGGGAAAGGGTTTTTTTTAAGTAGAACTTTCATTTTTAAACATTTTATTCCCGCCCCCCAGTAAAAGTTGTTTTGAAATCCGTTACTACAAAATAAAGTTAGGCATTGGCAAAATAGTCAGGACTATATAACACCTGTGACTTTGAACACTGACACGAAACGGGGACCAGCAACACCAGTCTTAAAATCTTTGCATTTTAAGTGAATTATAAAACAAAGAATGATGAACACACTAATGAACAAGGTCAAATCAGGGCATGGTGCATGGTGAGAGAGAAACCTGTGTACTACTCCAAATATTATTGGGCTCCAGTTCCCATCACTACAGCCTGCATGGCCAATGATTGGGGATGATGTCAGTTGCAGTCCAGGGCCACAGGTTGCATAGGGGTATTCTTGTTCTGAATAGAAGAGGTTCTGTTTCGCTAATTGTCTGTTATAAACCATTAAAAGGGAAGGTAAAGGACCCATGGATGGGTTAAGTCCAGTCAAAGGCGACTATGGGGTTGCGGTGCTCATCTCACTTTTCAGACTGAGGGACCCGACGTTCACCCACAGACAGCTTTCCGGGTCATGTGGCCAGCATGACTAAATCGCTACCGCCGCACGGAGGACTGTGACGAGTGCCAGAGGGCACGGAAACGCCGTTTACCTTCCCACCATAGTGGTACCTATTTATCTACTTGCACTGGTATGTTTTTGAACCACTAGGCTGCCCAAAGCTGGCGCAAAGCAACAGGAGCTCACCCCGTTGTGCGAATTTGAAATGCCGACCTTCTGTTCAAATTCACTTGACAGGGTGAGCTCTCGTTGCTCTGTCCCAGCTTCTGCCAACCTAGCAGTTCAAAAGCATACTAGCACTAATAGATAAATAGGAGCAGCAGGAAGGTAAATGGCGTCTCTGTGCGCTCTGATTTCCGTCACGGTGTTCCATTGCGCCAGAAGTGGTTTAGTCATGCTGGCCACATGACCCAGAAAGCTGCTATGGACAAACGCTGGCTCCCACAGCCTGAAAGCAAGATGAGCACTGCAACCCCATAGTCGCCTTTGTCTGGACTTAACCGTCCAGGGGTCCTTTACCTTTACTTTTTACCTATAAACTGTTAATGTCTTCTAATCTACTTTAAAGCTATGTGGTTGTGTGTATACTATGTTAATTATGCTATGTGTAAAGATTTATCCTTTACATGTAAATTGATCCCAAATCCTAATATTCTGAGTGTTATTAGATGATAGATGATATATAGATAGATAGATAGATGATAGATAGATAGATAGATAGATAGATGATAGATAGATGATAGATAGATGATTGATAGATAGATCCCTCTGTTCACTCTCTTCAACAGTTTACATAATTTTATAAACCCACGTCATTTTCTCACTCAGTCGTCTTCTTTTCTCCCTAAACTATAATACTGTGAATATTTTAGATTTTTTGTTGAGAGTAGGTGCTCCAATTGCTAGATCATATTGGCTGTCCTTATCTGACACCTCCTGCTCTGTGGTAGTCTGAATATGCCAGGTGCCATGTCTACAGTATAGATTTATATGACATGGCATTATAATATCCGACAGTTTTACAGTCTCGCTCCTCAATAATTTTTGACACTGAGTACTTTCTTTTCCACTGTCATAACGCGCTGAGTTTACTCTCAGTAAGCTATCAACCCTAATATCAATATTTCTTTGGTGGCCATGGACAATTCAGTATGAGATATTTCAGTGTCAGTTAGATTTATTGCCAGACGATTCAGCTAGAGAAATGATATGAACTGTGCTTTCCAGTATGTACAAGCCCATCATCATTAAATAATGTAAATATTTGTCATGTAATTTCTTCTTACCCTTCTTTCTTTCTTTTTAAATTTTCAGTGGTCATAGCTGGTGATGGAGTATTAAAGGTAGGAAAATATAAAGCACCTATAAAGTTTATTTGCTGTTGCACCGTATTTTGCATCATAGTTGTTTCCCAGCTCAAAAAAATGTGGATGCTCATTTTTGTTTATATACTGCTTTTTCTAGATATGCGATTTTGGTGCTTCAAGATTCCACTCCCATACAACACACATGTCTCTGGTTGGTACCTTTCCTTGGATGGCTCCAGAAGTTATCCAGAGTCTGCCAGTATCTGAAACATGTGACACTTATTCATATGGTGTGGTGAGTAGCCTATTTCTTTGTACACTGCCATACACGTTCAAAAAAATTATCTTTGGAGAGGCTATCTAGCTGGCCTTTCAAGTCTCATCTAACACAAAGCCAGGAAAAGATAGTGCTGGTTGTAATATTTTTAAAAACATTTAGAATTGGTAGTCACGTGTCACACAGAGTCCTTCGAGCGGCTTGCAGTGTACAGTCGTACCTTGGATTCTGAACGCCTTGGTACTTGGATGTTTTGGCTCCCGAACGCCACAAACCTGGAAGTGAGTGTTCCGGTTTGCGAACATTCTTTGGAACCTGAACGTCCAACTGGGCTTCTGCGGCTTCCGATTGGCTGCAGGAGCTTCCTGCAGCCAATCGGAAGCCGCACTTTGGTTTCTGAATGTTTTAGAAGTCGAATGGACTTCCATAACGGATTCCATTCGACTTCCAAGATACGACTGCATTTAAAAACCTTAAACATAAATACATTGTGATATCAACGTGTTAATACAAAAACACATGCAATTCGTAACAATCTATAAAATACCCTCCCCTCAAAAAGACAGATGCAGGAAGCTCTGTCAGCACACTGACAGACATACAAGGCGCACAAATCTCTTGAATGTGTACTTGTGTGCTCATTCCTTTACAGCTGCCTCAGTATTTCTGCGCATGTGCCTTCTTGGATGCCCATTCTCTTGCACACAGACACGCTTTGTTGACATCTTTTCTTCAACATGATTCTTGTGGTGCATGTTTTGCCTATGTTTCTCTGTCATGCGTCCTGTTCAGATATTACTCTCCAATCCTGATAGGACAAATACCAAGGACCCAGGAACAAACCATAGCACTCATAACCAGTAACAAACCATAGCACTAACAAAAAGGTAAAGGTAAAGGTACCCCTGCCCATAGCACTAACAACAACACTAATAATTATTAGTGTTAGAACTGATACTAACAACAATAAATACTTATTGTGGGTGGTTGTCTTTGCCACCCATGGCAGAGATCTTTAGAAAATTGCTCCCCACTCTTCTTAAGACTAAACTAATGGGTTCAGTTACAGATGGGTAGCCGTGTTGGTCTGCCATAGTCAAAACAAAAAAAATTCCTTCCAGTAGCACCTTAAAGACCAACTAAGTTAGTTCTTGGTATGAGCTTTCGTGTGCATGCACACTTCTTCAGATACACTGAAACAGAAGTTGCCAGATCCTTCTATATAGTGAGAAGGTGGGGAGGGGTATTACTCAGAGGGGGGTGGGAATGGGTGATTGGCAGATAGCTGTGATGAGTCTGTTGACGACCCTTAACGACTGCAGTAGGTCTTACAGGAAAAAGCAAGGGGTGAGAAAGCCATTTTTCACCTTCTCACCCCTTGCTTTTTCCTGTAAGACCTACTGCAGTCGTTAAGGGTCGTCAACAGACTCATCACAGCTATCTGCCAATCACCCATTCCCACCCCCCTCTGAGTAATACCCCTCCCCACCTTCTCACTATATAGAAGGATCTGGCAACTTCTGTTTCAGTGTATCTGAAGAAGTGTGCATGCACACGAAAGCTCATACCAAGAACTAACTTAGTTGGTCTTTAAGGTGCTACTGGAAGGAATTTTTTTTGTTTTGACTAATGGGTTCAGTGACCTGGGTTAGGAAAGACTCTCCTAGGGCAGACATTCCCCTCAATATAAAGTAAGGAGATTGGGGAAGGGATGAGGAAAAAATATTGGGTCCCAAAGCCCAATACCACTTACAACATGCCACAGTGAGGAGGACTCTTCACCCAATCCCATTGATCCACGCTCCACTGATCCATTGAGCCACAAAGCTTAAAGCCACCAATGCCGGTCAGTTTTTCATTCTCACTCAGAAAATCATAACTTCTGAAGACATAGGGTTGAATTCATATAGTTCATATAGCATATGGGTGCCTTTGAAATCAGTGTGAAAAGTTAGACGCCATGACTAACTTGGATTACATTGATTTCTTACTGAACAGTTAACTTAATCTGTAATTTAGGCATTGTTTTCAGAGGAAATCCATCTCAATGGAGGGATGAAGTTCAGGTATAGGAATAAGTGCCAATGGTGCTTCCAAGATCTTGTATGTTGGTCTCTGGACCGTAATAAAGATTGTTTGTTAGGAATAAGTGCCTTAATCTTTATCCCATCTTTAGACTGGTTTAAATAGGACAAGTTGTTATATCACAATGGCAGATATGTGCAAGTTCAGTTCAGAGAGTTTCTCTTTTCCAGCTTGGATTTCCCCCACAATGAAAGTAACTTGAAAAATTACCTGAAAGTATAACATTGAAAGAGCACACAAAGGAACTTCATGTTGGCTCACTACTTGTGCATTTGACTACACTGTTAACCCTCCGCATGAAAAATTTGCACGTTGGCGCTTAGTTAAATATTTATAGATTAAACAAGGATATGCTTGGGTGCATTTAATTTCTGATCTAGATAGAAGTTTTGCCGTTCAGTCCTAACCATGTCTCTTCAGAAGTAAAGTCTATTTAATTCCATCGAAATTATTTCCAAGTAAGTGGGGTTGGGATTAGACTGCAATTCTTAACCCATTTACGTACGCGTAAACCCCGTTAAACTCAGTGGAACTGTGTCTACAAGTGCGTAGATTTGCACCATTAGTAGTGCACTGGCTTACATTCTCCAGCCATCGGTTCAGCCAAGCTTTCTAGGTCTTCAACTTCTCCAAGCCACAACCCTTTACGCCAACAATGTGTTTTGAAGATAAAGAATTAATCCATGAAAATCGTGTCTATTTTTCTTTTTAAACAATCCCATCCATAAATACAAGTTTTGAACAGCCTGGTATCACAATTTAGAGCACTTACAAGTGGCTTTTGTGCTAGACAGACATCTGCTTTTCATCCGTTGAAGTGCAGCTGAAATTCTGATAACAAAGAGTAGAATCCTTTTCAAATGTAAAAGAGTGAAGATGTCGAGAAATGGCATTCTGCTGGCAGAATCCATGGCCTTTCTTTTATTTATTTTTTCCCTGGGTTTTCCCCTGCCAGAATGGGTTGTATTCATTGAACTATTATATTGTTTTCTATCTTCTATTTACAATGTTAAGGTGGGGGGGGGGGAGCATTTTCCCACCATAGTACAATATAATGCTGTCAATCCATAGGTCCATAGTTTTTTCCTTGGTCAACTTGAAGTTGCCTCTTCTGAATAAATCACAAGAACATTAGGAAGGATTGCATATATTAGTTAGTTTTTCCTATAATTCACATAACTTTTTGAGATTTGGCAAACAATTTCATGAGACCGGGGCACTTTAGGATAAAAATCCCTTGAAGCCTTACTTGGTTGTAAGTTCTGTGGGAAACAATGGGGCTTGTATCTGTGAGATAACAGGTCCTAGGATTGTACTGCAACTTGTCTACAAGGGGCTTCCACTTAAATGAATGAAATATACTTGTAAGTAAATGAGTTTGCAGTCAGACTGTTTAACACATAGTTGGCCTACCTATCTAAATGCCATATCAAGTCTTAGGATTCCTGTGGTCTGTCCAATAGTTCCTTAGCCATTAGAAATGCCTGTGCTCCCATGAGTAGACATATCCTTCTGCATGAGGCAGAAAATAAAATGCAGTCTTTCTACCTGATAGGGGAGATGCTTATGGGATAATGATGATAACTCTGAAATTGTCACAGCATATTCAATTTAAATATCAGTTCAACAGGATTCCTTTTACCAGTGAATTTGTATATATATTTAATTGCAGGGGTTTCGTGTAATAAATTTCCCTTTAGAAATGTAGATCCAGTAAGATTCGTCTTCATTACACTGAGCATGTGTTGCCTTGGATATGAAAACCTATTTATAGAGTGAGTGAGAGAGACACTTCTTTTAATCCAGCTTTTTAAGATAGTTGTTCAGCCATGCAAAACACCCAGACTTCTTTCCTAACTAGAATTGGAAGCTAGCAATCCACTGGGCTCGTAATGTTTCTCCAGCACAATGTATGGAGAACAGGTAGTCCTGTTTTCTTGGGAAGCCTCAGCTGCCATTGCCAGTAACATTTTGGGAGCCATGCATATGCTCCTGAGTTAAAGACTAAAACTCCCGTGAGCTTTGTTCATCAAACTTCTGGAGTAGTAGTATTAAAAAAGAAAAAGAAAAAGCAGGGTTTGCATACATAGCAGCTTACTGTGGCTCACTACTTGTGTTTTTTCTGGTTGCCTTGAATGACCTTGAATATCTATTCACTGTTGTTTTTTCCTTATGGTTTGATTTTTATTTACTGCTTCTGAATCAGAAGTCGTTTCATGCAAAGTGAATTATCCCATGCCCAACAGAGTTGGTTTCCCCCAAACTTCATTTCTATGACTTCCTCACCCTTTCTTCATGGAAGTTCTTCTTCATCTCCATTTGCATAGCTGTCCTTATCAGAGATGATGCACCAGGACTGGATAAACTAGACCGAGATTTGTATAATGTGCTTGGCTGCACAAAAGAAGACAGCAACTAACGAAATAACCGTGTGCACGTACACAGGCATCAGTTTGGACATTTTAGTGGAAGAATAAATGGACGGAGGCAGAAGCAAGTCTCAACCACCAGACTTGAGCAACTGAGGAGCAAAGAAAGATTTCAGCCTTGTGTATTTTACAACCAAAATATAACCCCACACTTCCCTTTATCATAAAAAAACTGAGAAATATTCAAATTTAATTTAGTGTGGGGATCCTCCACACAAATATATGTCCATGTTCCTGCAAATGGACTCTGGTTGCCTGGTAATTGGATACAGATAGTGCTGTATCAAGGCTTAATAATGTATTTAAAATACAAAGTACAGAAATAAAAATTCTTTCCTTTTTTTCTATTCCAGGTTCTCTGGGAGATGCTAACAAGGGAGGTCCCCTTTAAAGGCTTGGAAGGATTACAAGTAGCTTGGCTTGTAGTGGAAAAAAACGAGGTAAGACTACGTTTCTACATTCAGGTACATAGATCAGAAAACAGTGTTGGGTTTTGCAAAAGACTTTTTCATCTTCTTCAAATTGAAAGTAAGTTCACGCGTATGGAAAGATTAGCAGTAGGAGCTAACACAAAGGGTCAAAGTGATGTTATTCCTCATGAATGGACCCTTTACATCTAATTGTTGCAGCTTCACATCGTGATGCTGTAGATCAAAAATTGTACAAGTACTGTACTAGTTTCTCAGTCTCAATTGTAAAACCTAGGGGTTTGTTCTTAGTGATGAAAGAAGCCATTGCGTCCAAGGTAGGGGAACAGTTTAACTCCATCTCCTGCGTTTAGGACATCTTTATACTGGCCGGGAGTTGATATATCTGTAAGAGACCTTCAGCTACTTCAACTTAACTCTCCCAGCAGGAGTCACTATAGTACAAGAAACTGCCACTTAGATGAGGATTTCAAAAATAAAAGAAGAAAAAATAGTTTAAAAAAGAGGGAAATTACAGTTTTGCCACCTACGTTCTCGGCTACATTGAAGATGAGATCCTCACTGGTACTGGTAAGGCTCTGCCATAGTTGCAAGCTTCCTCATGCGGTGTCTTTCCATTTCAAAAGAACTTCAGTGGCGTAAACACCCTTTGTACAGGGTCCCCAGCGTTGCTTTTCTTCTTCCTACAAATTGAGGCTTTCAGGTAGTTGAACATGTGAGCGTTTATTTGAACGCATGGCTCCTTGATGTCAAAGACACGAAGTACCGGTTTTTCTTTCTTTCCCCCCACTAAAGGGGAAAAAAATTAAAGTTGTGGCTGTGTCACACACCAAGTATGGAAATCCTCTATCTAGGCAGACTGGAAGGTTGTGGGTACGTTACTTAATAAAAAGCTACTTGGCTAAAAAGCGACAGCTCGGCTTCTTGAATTCTTTTATATATATAGCTGGCTTCCCCAATGGTTTTAGACTCTTTAAAGACTTATTAGGGGAGAAAATATTCCTAGAAATACAGGTGGGAGTGAATTAATGTTTAAACCACCTTCTGCCTTTTAAAAGTTGTTATTGAATGTTAGGTTGGCTGTCCTGTCCGGGAATTCAACTTAGTTGGGAATCTTTCCTTAATTCAGAACAACCTTATGCTTGTAACTTCCTACAGTATAAGTTTAGAATAATAAGGTGTAATCTGTATCTGTTCCATTTCTAAGCGTGAAGAAAAGCTTATTGGTTCAGCACAATATTTCTTCCCTTGGGGACGAGGCGATCGAGACACAAATTGCCTCCAGATTCACCAGTGCTTTGGTTTCATAGTTGGATACGGGAATCTGGTATATAAGATGTATAGTGTATACCATGTTGACCACTTAGATTGCTGCTCTGCTTAGTATGGACATGATCCAGCCAAAATTAGGCACTTTAAAAACCTCATTGGTTCCAGTGCTCAACGTTCTCTCTGTTGAAATAAATGGAACATAGAACTATTGAACTTTATCTAGATTGACTATTCAGTCTGAAGTTTACGTAGAAGAGGGAATGTAAGGGAATAATGTTAAATATATGAGTGCTGACTTTGATTTTAATGGAAAGCAAGGCCTGCCAATTTCTTCAGTGGACTGGAAATGATGAATAAAAACCTCTAATGGTCATTGAGGCGTTATGTAATTTTTAGTGTCCGGACAATAGAGCAAAAGTTATGGTGCCCATGTTTTTGAATAGAACACTACAGTGACGTTTGGAAACTAATGTCACTGGGTAAGATTACCGTACTGATTCTGTTTTTGTTTTCTGTTTGTTTTTTAAAAAATATGATGTCAAATTGTTGCCTGCTTATTAAAGCTGTGAAATATTTGTGTTTCTTTCTAACGTTTTAAAAAATCCTAATAAATTGGTTAAGTGCTGTATGGTGTTTCTATGCAGACAGAATCACATGACACTAGAGACTTTTGTCGACATAAAGTGGGAGAGAGGAGAAGGAGAGAGGTGGTTTTTGCCAATTTCCACCCTCACTCTATGCCCTCTAGATCTGCTCCAGAGGGTTGGGGGACCCTCAGAACAGCATAGAAGGTAGTGGGGGGGGGTGCATAGGAGAGGCAAACGTTTGCTGATAGAAGTCCCTGCTGGACAGAATTGGATCAACTCTGTATGTCTCGAAGGTCCCATCTGTACTATACACAAATCAGTATCATACCCTAAAGAATCCTGGGCACTGTTAGTTTGTTAAGGATGCTGTGAATTGTTAGGGGACCCCTGTCTCTCTCCAAGAACTACACTTCCCAGAATGGTTACCAGTTAATCTCTCTTACCAGGGAACTCTGGGAATTGTAGCTCTGTGAAGGGAATAGGGGTCCCCTAACAACTCACGGAAGTCTTAACAACTAATATTTCCCAGGATTCCTTGGGGGAAAGCCATGACTGTTTATAAAGTGGTATGGTACTGCTGTAAATACATAATTTAGATGGGCCCTGAGTTCCAAGTTCCCTCTCAGCCGTCAGTCTGCAAACTATGTTTGTTGCCCTTTTAAAGCACATGTAACACAATTTAAAAGTTCATTACGTCCTCCAGAGAACTGTAGTTAAAGGGTGCTGGGAACTGTAGCTCTCTGAGGAGTTAACCTACAGTTCCCAATGTTTTTTGTGGAAAGCAGATTGCTCTGGATTTGCTTTGTGACCTAAAGTTTTCGCTATGGTGAGAGAACAACTAAACCTCACTTTTGTCCCAGGCAGAATTTCTCTCTTGTTATAGTTAGAGCAGATTACAACCCTTAGAATGGTTGATTGTGGAAGTACACTGTTTATTAACTGTCAGGGGTCCTTTACCTTTAATGAGTAATAATTAAGACTTTCAGACTCATCTATCCTGTAGGTTACGAAAAGAATGCTGAAGAATTTGCATCCTTCCTCAATTTAGAATGTGTTTAGACCAGCACACATTTTATCCTCACAACCCTGTGACATAGATTAGGCTGAGAAATGGCAATTTGCCCAGTTCCACCACGTGAGATTCCTAGCTGGGGATCTGAACCCATATTTCCATAATCCAGGTCCAGTACTCTGTTCATTAAACCATACCGACTCTTAAGTGAAATATCAGTTCTTTAAATGACTTCTTCCTCATTCCACTAGAGTTTTTCTTGGTACTTACATGTTTTAAACTCCAAAACACAATCCTAATATAAAAGTTCATATTAGAGATGTCATTATCTAACATCAAATTACTACTTAGAAATGTCACTTTTATTAGAGTATGACACTCTTTGGGACCTGCTACCTATATATTACCTGACAAATAACATTCTACTCAAGTAAGATGGATGCAAGTGATGATTACATGTCTTTTAGTAACTCATTTTCCAACTCCTGGAACAGCGAGGGTTACAGACAAATGCCATTGCTAGACTATCAGTTGTATTTTTAGGCAAATGACTTGACTGAGGATCAAGTGTCATTGCTACTTTGTTTATGCCAAGTAGACTTCTTGAACATACTTTTGGTATAAAAGTTTTTCACATTTATTGTACTCATTATTTAATGATTGCATATTTGATTAGCACTTGCTATGTATATTTTATGGGTTTTTTTTATCCCCCCCAATAGCATTCTTTCCTGAGTTTGCATTTCATTCTTGCTTTTAACACACAACCGTTCATAAATTCTTGAAGGTCCCATTACACTTATATAGATATCTGTTTTGTTTAGCTTACGTGACAAAGTGGCGTGCAGGTCATGGCAACCTTAGGGAGCAACGTGAGTGGACAGAAGTTCAGATTTGATTGCTTTGTATAATTGGGTCAATTGTGTTAATCAATAGAATCTTTCTCAATGAAAAGGTTGGTTTTTTAGATAGCTAATTGCATTACTGAAAGTGTGTAGACGCATTCTTATATGTTGATCACAGCATGAAGATATCAGGTTTTTGTGCTTGTACACAAATCTGCTTTTGGCACAGCGTCTGCCTTCTGTCGCTAGGTTACTAATTGTTCACGTTGGCAGTAAGTATTTCAATCTTATGTCAATATTTGCAATATGAGAGTTTTCTTCCCACTCTTGAATAATGTTGTTATTTAAGGTCTTTGAGTATTTACATGTTAGTTATTCTTGCAATACTTAATTAGGCTTCTTGTATGGCTTCATCAGTTCGTCAATAAATGTATGATGAAGGGTGACTTTAGCATTCTTACCCTACTAAATCTAAGGCCATGTACAGTTGTTTCTCTGAAGCATCAAAAATGACTTAACCCTTCCTTCTGCCATGGCATTAACCCTGAAGTAGTTTAACGACTCAAAAGTTCCATTTACTAGAAAAAATGGAGTATATATACACACAGGAAAATTGTGCTTAAGTATATTTGCTTCAGTTTTCTAATAAGCAACTGTAACATCTTCCTTTAGTCCAATGCTGAACTAATGATGAGGTTGACTAGATGTGGGTTCAGGCCTTCTTCAATTTCACTTTTAAGAGAATCTTAGCACTTATTTTGGCCAGAGACCATAGTAGGATACCTTGCTAAGGAAAGTGTGTTATCATGACAGCTCTACAATATCTACATGGTACCTCTGCAAAGCCCAACAATACTAATAATTCAATAAACAGGTTCTAAAACCTCTGTGTTTGATTCATCTTGCCTTTCTTGATCCTGATAGTTTTCATCCACTAGAACGTTTGTTCAGAAGTTAGATTCTTATGCAACTCGGATTATTCATGGTTAACTGGGAGTGATAGTGGATTGCTCCAGTTAAGTAGGAACTTTGTTAGAAGACTGCTTAGCACAATCTAGCACTTTAGTTCAAAATAGCTAATGGACGCCAGTAAATATTAGTACACATACAAAACAGCTGATGAGAACTAATGTGAGATACTTGAACATGCACTGCCCAAGGAAGGATTAATTGGAATAAGAACAATAAATAATATCTACTGCGTTTGATGTTTATGGTCTGTAGTTCAAATAAACTGAGCTTGTGCGTGGGAAGAATACTATCTCAAATATATGAAGGGATGCAGAATTGGGAAAACCTTGGGAAATACATATACAGAGCTATATACAGTCATAATAAGAACCTGTGGACTTGTGCTTGAAATTAAAAATATTAGAGGAATAAAATTATGGGACAGTTTCCCTAGTACAGTTTTGAAGAGCCTGGTTTCCAGGCAGGAGGATAGTATATTAATGAAGACTATAAACTGAGGAATGGAATTATTGTAAGATCTTAGGGCTTTTCTCCTTTTCCAGAGATAGTATGCTGGATAAGGTTTGCTTCATACTCACTCAGAATTGAGAAGAGATTCAGAAGTTTCATATCTATTTATAAAACAACATATTCTTGTTGTGTGAGTGTAAGAAACTCTCTTAAGTTACATTAAGAGTGTGGTTGCTTCCAAGGAGGAAACCTCTAGAATGGATAGAATTGGTCTGGGTGGCACATAATAGATGACCTATCTCAAACCATGAATTGTAAAATTCAGTGGTAAAGGATCCATCATTCTTGGTGCTAGAAGATCATCTCTCTTTGAAATGGCACAGAGGCAGCTTGATTTGTCTCCAAACAAAAACAATCTGTTCTACAGGGCTTTTGCCTATTCCAGTGCTTGCTAATTCCTGTACTTTGTGGTATAGTTTCTTTCTTTCTTTCTTTTACTGAGAACATTGGAAGATCTGCTTTCATATGGGAGCTGGGGTTTATCTTCTGCTGTTCATTTCTAGTCCCTTGGTTGTCCAACTGTTGTCTTGCTTCTATTACAGAGACTGACCATTCCCAGCAGCTGCCCTGGAAGCTTTGCAGAATTGATGCTCCAGTGTTGGGAAGCAGATCCAAAGGTATTTATTTACTGTTATCCACTGTGTGTTTTAACTGTACTGTGTTTTAAAAAACAAAAACAAACCCCAAACCCTCCTGTTGCAGATGGGACACTAAATGTGAGATAAGAATTTTCCATTTGTATTCATTTCATTTCATTTCCATGTACCACCCACCCTCTCTGTTGACACTGGATAAGTTTAAGGGAGCCAGGATTTCAGGTACAGAGCCTGCAATCCTATATGCACTTACCTGGGAGTAAGTCCCACTGAACTCATGTAATGGATTGCCCTGTGAATTATCTGGGTAAGCGTATATTATCATCGGATTTAAGCAATGAACAAAACTTCATAAATACAATAATAATTATAAAACTATAACAAATTCCTTTTTTGTATCATATATTTATTATAAATTTTGTTAGCAGATGTTCTATTTTCTTTTACCTTATAAACTGTTGAATTCAGGCACTGCAGAGGCCAGGATCCCTGCCAGTTCTTTAAATTTCACCCTTGAAAAGTCTTGATAAATGTTACCTCAAAAATCTTTCCCTATATTGAATAGCCTGTGCCCCTTAAACATGCCCACATTTCATTGGGTGTCAGGATTGAACTCCCACGCTCCCTCCCTTCCATTCTGAATAGAGGAAAGAGTTTATTTTTACGAGCGATCACAGTGTTGCCTGATGTAGATGTCTTTTTCACGTTGTTGAAGATGCCTAATGGGGAAGGAGCGTGCCCACACAATTTGGGTTCCTGTCCCTTTTTCTGCTCGTTTAGGTGTGGTGGCCAATTTGTGTTCAGCAGTCATTTTCTGTTACACCACATCCTACAGAGAGCCATTCTGTATTATGTTGCACACGCTGTGGCAGCCATTTTGTGACAGGTGCCCATTGAACTTCCTCAAAATTCCAAATGTTCCCACTGGCCTAAAAAGTTTGGCAGGCCCTGAAGCAGACTGACCTTCTTCATATGGCCCAAAGCATTTCTCAACAATACCATAACAACAGTGAGCACAGTGATCTACTTTACATCTCCCCTCACCATGACCACGACCACGACCACAACCACCAACTCCTTTTCAGGGTCCCAGAATTTATTTACCTTATATTGCTAATAGTAATTTGATACAATATTTCCCTACTAGATGAGTAATTTCAAATCTTGCTTAAATGCTTAACTTTACACTTAATTCATATATATTTTTGGTGATCACTAAAGAGATATCCACTTGATTTCTGGCTTATCCCATGATAATTATTTTTACCCTTGACAAGGATTTACCATTCAGGGTGGAGACATTTGACCCACATTTTAAAGAAAGCCAACCTAATTCAACCGTTCTAGACACAACTCAGCTATCCATTAGATCACACGCTTCTCCAAGTTTTGCAAAAGCAGTTTCCTTTCCAAAAATATGTCTACAGTGTTATAGAACAAAAATACGTTTTGGGTGGGGCAAGGGAAATGCATACAATTTTACATGCCAATTTTTGCGTTGCTTAAAAAAAAGAATGCATAAAACATTGAATGCATCATTGAATACACGTGACACTAACGCAGAACAGAAATAGTCCGTCCTGGTGTACATTGTTCCAAATCTAAACTGGGATTGACTGATGTACTTTGAACCAGCGGATGCCATGGTTGGTGCAAAGGAATTGAGTATTTCCTCCATGCCCTCATTCACATTTATTGCTGTGAGGCTGTAGCCACTCATTACCCATGTGGGAACCACAGGGAGGCATGAACTACTGAAGCAAGCCATTAGGACTCTACATTAGGAATCAATTATGGAATTATATCAACAGGTGGAAATCATATACTGCCAAGAATGCACCTGCTGCCATTGCTATCCTTCTGCTCCAAGCTGATTAACTGTAAACTATACAGTAGGGTCCTAAAAATGTGGGTTTTACAGGAGTAGTTGAGGGAAATAGCTGTGTGTGAACATGCAGAATAGACGTGGGATGAGGTGAGGGGAACGGCAACCGCTGAGCTCTAAGCAGTTGTCTTACAATTGTGTGCAAGATGGACCAGAAATGACAGACAAAGAGATCCCTTCACCTAAACGTTGAATAGGCAGCTCTTGCATAGAAGAGCACTTGTCTCTTTTTGTTATACATTTGACATTTTTTTAATGTTGTTTGACATTTGAAATAAAGAAATTGTCTCTCTTTTATAATGCGAAAATCACTTGGATCTGCCTGGGAGAGACACCTCAGCATTGTTCCTAATTGTTTTTGTGCACTCGAATTAAAATGCACGTTTTAATTGCTGCATCTGTAATTTTAGCAGAAATGGTATAATTACAGGCGTGATGCAGAGAGAATGTGTATCATCCGTTTATTATGTATCCACATTTTGGTTTCAACCTTTTGTCTCAACCTTGTCTGGGGTCTGTCAGACAGACTAACGGAGGCGATGCTCTCTCTCTCTCGAGAAACATTTTAACTCTGACTTTTTCAGTTTTCAACAATTACCCCACTTTTTTTCAACATAACAAAGGAAGCAATGAAGGCAGAAGAAAATGCAAAGAACTTATGACTGCTTTGCCTGAGACAGTATTTTTTTCTTTTTAAACTTGAAATAATCAGGTCATCCTTGGTTATGTGGAGCACATTTTCCCATTCTCTGTTTCAGGACTGCATTCTGACCCAATCTGCCTTGTAACCACAGTGCTAGAATTGGCACAGGGAGGCAAGGATGTTAAAAAGTTGTATAAATTTGCACACTCAACCAAAAAAACCTCTTGCGTACTACTATTTTATGATTTTCAAGGACCTGATTTGACGATGTGGACAACAAATGTTCTGTTTACCTATGCAAAACTGAAATATTATAAATAACTCCATGTCCTTTTTGTAACTTCTGCGTAAAGTGAATCCTATGTGCTTTTACAGAACAAAGGCTTCACACCACAAGAAAGAAAAACACAACTGTATTCTGCATTTGTGTGGCTAACTTTCACATTGAAATGTCACTGTCATGCCTCATGAGGGCACACAAAACTTTTCCAAGTCTTGTCTGCTACTTTATTGTGCTGGGCCTCAGGGTTCTCACACGCTAGGAAGGTTTTCTTTATTTCTTGTAGATTAGTTTGTTCTTGTAATTGTATTGTGAAAACTTCAATTAAAATAAAAAATCCCCATTACTATTTTAAATGTCACTTCAACAAACAAGCAGTCTCTTGATGTGTTAAACATTTTTGGTACTTATTTTTGATGCTTTCCCTCAGTTTTCATCCATATTCTTGTTCTAGGCCCTGAAATAAAGACGTAATTACAAGTAGCGTGCTACTTTGGTACTTATTTTTGATGCTTTCCCTCAGTTTTCATCCATATTCTTGTTCTAGGCCCTGAAATAAAGACGTAATTACAAGTAGCGTGCTACTTTGGTATTTATTTTTGATAATTTCCCTCAGTTTTCATCCATATTCTTGTTCTAGGCCCTGAAATAAAGACGTAATTACAAGTAGTGTGCTTGCTTTTGATTAATCAGAATGGCCTCATGCTGAAGCAAATGTATGAGCTTTGTAAAACATGGTTTTTTTATTTTAGGCCACAAATATAATCAATATTTATGTCCCACTTTTTGACTGAACATGCCCAGAGTATATTCATAAAAACCATACAACAGCGTCATAAACATATAAGTGCAACTTACTAAAAACAGTAACAGCAAACTCAAAATAACACTTTAAAGAAAACAAAAGCAAGGGTAAAAATCATACACATAAAACTGGCAGCAATAAAACTAGGAGTTACGTGCAAAAAGCCTGTTGAAATAAGTGTTTTCAAATACGTATGGCAAAAGAGAATTGACAGAGAGAGATATTGATTGGTTTTAAATAGAAGAACATTTCAGAGTTGCTACCCTGTCTTTCTAAAGGCTCTCTCATGCCCAATCACTGAATATCCCAAGTTGGACCAAAAGTGCGTCTCTGGGTAGGCCTATATGGGAAGAAGCAGTTCCCTAAACCATTAGGGCTTTAAAGGTTAGAACCAGCACTATTGAACTGAGCCTTGAAGTGAATAGGAAGCCAGTGTTTGCATACAATGCTTGTGAGGCATACAAGGTTAGTGTTTGTAAAACTGATATTTAAAGTCTTATTTTTTCTAAAAAAAATATCTGGACTTATTTTCCTTACTTTATCTCAAGAACGTGGGTTCCTGCCATACAAGTGTATAATCTGTAGTATGAAGCCTTCCTATAGGGCTGCAGTTTCATTTTACATACATTTATTGCCACATGGCCTTTATGGGAAGGTGTTTCAAATGCAGCATAAGGCAAATTTCTTTCTTTCTTTCTTTCTTTCTTTCTTTCTTTCTTTCTTTCTTATACACCACCCTACACCTGGAAGTCTCAGGTACAACATATAAAATCAAACCAAAAGGAACAACCCACAGGAACATTTTTGAAGACTGGGAAATGGCAGATTCTGATGTCCTTCCGACATTTATTTGCACTTATGTGCTATATCCATGGTTAGGATTTCAAACCTTCAAGAAGCGGAAGAGACCTTAAAATCTGCAAATTCTTCTCCTCACCAAAGCCGGACTCCCTTTGAACCAGCCTTTTCATATGAATTAATAGAATTAGAATTAAACATGGTGTGCTGTAAGCAGAAATTTCGATCTTGTCAGAGGTGCCACTGAGGGAAGGGAAGGAACATTGGTCTCCATATTAGTTTAATTGGAGAAGTCGCCATCCTATTATCTGTGCTTGAGAAAAAATTCAAAAATAGGTTTAGGAGTCATTAGTTACCATGGCATTGCACATGAATAATAAAATTATATCTAAAAATAGAAGGTACATTCAGGTCTTTTGCTCTGCTACAATTTTGAGACATTTCTTTTTGCATGTGTAAAAACAAACAAACACCACCAGTTACATTTTATAGATTTTTTTCCTCCTTGAATTGCATATACATAATAATTATCTAGTCACCAATATGTGTTGCACTTGCAGCTTTCCTGGGAGAATTCCATTGTTAATGTGGTCCTAGAATGTATTTTCGTCATGTCTAAAATATATGTACTTTTCCTCCCTCAGAAAAGACCGTCTTTCAAGCAGATCATTTCAATCTTGGACTCTATGTCAAATGATAGCAACCTCCCAGACCAATGCAACTCATTCCTGCATAACAAGGCAGAGTGGCGGTGAGTCTAATGAATGTGAGATTGTGACAGGGGGTGGGATTAAAATGTTTTATGGAAGGCTAAAGATCCCAGTTGTCTGAATTCATGGCTTTTCTGACCTGAGTTCATTGCTTCTCGGCTGAATATGAAAGGAGTTTGACTCCACAAACGTTCACTCCTGAACAATTGCCTCCTGAGGCAAGGACTTAATTTTGCAAACCCATCACAAATGGGTTCCAGGCAACAGTTTGTTTTTCCAAAGTTATTTTCCTTAGAAAACAGTAAAACCAGATTAAATGGGTGGATTGGCTTTTTGATCTCTACAGCATTGTGTGAATGCTGTGAACATGCATGCATGCATGAAGAGCACAGATCCCACAATAAACACTTGTCTGAAAGCCCCTGAGTACAAACTTCATACGTGGTGCATTTAAATGACAAAAAGTTCTTCCAGTTGCTTGAGTTCAAGTTGAGAAACCTTGTTTGATTTGCATTCATCAGAAGTTGTTGTTTATATTTATTTTTAAAAATAAGTTGTTTCTAACGGGGCTTTTTTCACAGTGGCACTGTTAGTCTACGAAACCTAAGAGTTGAGCCAGAATTTTGCACAGAGATAGGCATGCTAATGAACTCTGTGTTGGACGTGGCCTTGGTGCATCCAAGACAAAACACTCAACGAGACCAACTACAACTAAGGACGCGTCTCCACTTCTGCTCGTCCCGTGCCATAAAAGCTGGGGTTTGAGCTATTATCTGCTTGTTCCACCGCTTTCTCACAGACAGCCCGCTGTTTAGTGCTAAATTGAAACAAACAGCCCTCCGTAGAAAACCCAATTGTCGCTTGTTCCGATTCAGTGCTAAAGATCGGGGAAAGTGGAGTAGCCTAACAGAGGTTTGTGATGCCAGCACACCATCACAAATGGAGTGCAGTGCAACAGTATGGCAGTCACTCTTGATGGCAACATAAATGTTTAGAATGGGGAAGTCAGTAGACCTACATTCTACCACTAATCTGTTTCATTGTTGATATTAGATTTGGTCTTGCTCTTGTCTTTATTGTCGTGATACTACTTGGTCTGCCCCCAAAAAAAGTGTTTTTGACATTCTAAGGTCCTTACCCTTAAACACAACTTATTTAAATTTATTATTTTATTTATTTAAACAATTCATATAGCGCTTAACTTCAGTCATCTCTAAGCAGTGTACAAGACTTAAGTGATCCCTGTTCTTTTCTGCGCAATACAGATTGTGACATCACCACCTAATAATTACAAAATAATCAGGGTTGGAGGATGGGCTGATTATATTCAGAAGAGTAAGCAAGATGTTAATGTGCATCAAGTTCACAGTTCAGCACTTTTTAAGGTCCATTGTACTTATTAATGAAGGCTGTACTTTTTTTGGTGGGGCAGGGGATGGTGTGTAAAATTAAACACTAAACATTAAAATTTATGGCCATATGAGAAAGGCCTCTGTCTCCATAAAGAGGGCTAGGAATAGCAAACGGCAGAGTTCTAAACTTCTGATGCAATGGAATTGAAACTAAATTGAACTAAGTTCAGAAGCAGAATTTTATTGCCCAGTGCAACTTTTTTTAATCTCAGATTTGGACATTTTTCATGCACACTTTCCCAGCACTCTTTCATTTTTCACTGTTCTTCTTGAAAGGTCACCACTGAGAATAAGCAGACGAATTTGGTTGGTTTATCAAGCACCCGATGGGCTATGATGTTTGACTTGACTTGACTCTCAGTAAACCCAGCATGCTTCTTGTTTCTGCCGTGGTTCCATGGATCTCGGTGCAAGTGATGACTGAGCTCAAACTCATTGACACTTTCCACTTTGGGTCCAGCATTAACGGCATTCATAGGTGCTAAAAGTCTCCCTCGCTGCATGGTTCTCAGCACGTTTTCTCAGAAGCCCTGCTGTGTTCGGTGGTATTTTTATGGGAGTAAGTGTGCACAAGGCAGCCTCTGTGTACCTTTTGAGAACGTCGTTATATCCGTCTTACAGATAAAACATTAAAGCAGGTCTGCTTAGTGTGCTTTGAAGGCCTTTTGAACCGAGAGCTGTGCAAGCAGAAGGATTGTAACCCAGGGATCTTTGCAGGAGTCTAAATTAAGAACCTTTGGCCGTTCTCCAGATTAATGCGGAGCACAATTTAATAACGTACTAAATTGTTATGGGCCCGCCTCTCTCTAAAAGAGAGAGAGAGCAGAGAAAAATAAACGGGAATTGTATAGAGTGGTTTAAAGATGTAAAGGGTTTTTTTAAAAAAATAAAAGATTTATAGAAACAGGGTGTATCAAAACAAAACATCCTAAACTCAAGAGAACTTTAGAAGTGGACTGATAACAAGAGAATTTTATTGCACGGGTGGAAAAAGTGAGCACAAGATCGGAAGTTTGAGCCAAGTCACATGGTCAGAATATAAATAGCCTCTTTCAGAACAGACATTATTCTCCCACTGAATCAGCAGAGCATGGCAGTAACCAGCATTTGGGAAGAGTTAGAATGCTTTGCGCCATCTTCTGTTGAAAAACAGAAACTGCATCACAGAACTTTGGATCACACTCAAAGCTTCCTACGAAACATACTTTTCAGCCTAATCCCAAACATGCTCACTTGGAAGTACCAATTCCCGCCGATTTCAGCGGCACTTACTACTTAAGAAATGCGCTTTGCATTTTCAGCCTTTTGAGTTCCATTCATATTTAGCTTTTCAAGATGAAGCAATGCATCCTTCGCTCCTCTTTCCTGTGGCATAAACAGGGAAATATTTGCAAGTAGCCAGAAGTGCATTATCAGCACACATCTGAATGCAAAAGCATGCAAATAGCACGTATAGGTTTCAAAAACTTAGCAAATGCTGTTAAAGCAGCAGAACTGATTCGAAGCATTGGAAGATGTTGACGGTACGTAGTTTTCACTGCATGCCAGACTTCTGGAATATGCAGAAATGACTAGTTGAGATGAAAAAAAATAAGAAAAAAAATTGCATCTTAGGTTTTGGTAGGTGAGGCAAGCTAGTCTCGTTTTGCTACACGTAATTACTGTTTTTCTGCTGTCAGTTGTGCAGGATCAAGCCAATGTACCAGGTTCCATAGTTGTCCTTATGATGTATCTGATGTATAAGTGTCCTTATGATGTATCTGAATTGCTTGTAGATGCTGCTGCTCTACCTAGGCCCAGCTCACATGTAATACTAAACCCAAACTAGCTTGGCGACAGCAAGCAGGCTGCTTCATTTCCTCCCTTGATTCTGCTGCTGTTTCACTATGGTTTGGCATAGTAAAAGGTAAAAAGGTAAAGGACCCCTGGGCGATTGAGTACAGTCAAAGGTGACTATGGGGTTGCAGCGCTCATCTCGCTTTCAGGCCGAGGGAGCCAGCGTTTGTCCACAGACAGCTTTCCGGGTCATGTGGCCAGCATGACTAAATCGCTTCTGGTGCAACAGGACACTGATGGAAGCCAGAGCACACGGAAACACTGTTTACCTTCCCACCCCAGTGGTACCTATTTATCTACTTGCACTGGCATGCAGGAGTTGGCAGGTGCTGGGACAGAGCAACGGGAGCTCACCCCGCCGCAGGGATTTGAACTGCTGACCTTCTGATTGGCAAGCCCAAGAGGCTCATTGGTTTAGACCACAGCGCCACCTGCATCCTTTACCTTTACCTTCAACCATATACTCATGGTGGTTTACAAAAAGAATAAAACAAACTAATTCATTTGCCATTTTACAACAACAACCATGGTTATTTAGACCACAGCAACACCTTTACTTTACCTTTGGCATAGTGTTACATGCCAAACCATAGGGCAGCAAACCTCTTGTGGCTTGTTTGGCAGAGACAAACCTTGTGCCTAGGTTTGCACTTTGCCAAACTGTGCCTTCACTTGCAATCAGTGTAGCGGCAGGAAGACTGGAGGACAAGTGAAGCAGTCATGTGTTGTTGTTTTCTGTGGGTTCCCATGTTCTTGTTTCTTCTGCCTAAGACATGGTTTCACTTAATGTCCCATGCAAACAAGGCTCAAGTCTTCTATGGCAATTCATGCTGTCACAGAGACAGCCGCTTATGCCACAGTGCCAACACAATATTCTAGATATGTAAAAAAAGACAGCTGTTCTTTTGAAATGGTAGTTTGTGGTTTCTAACCATTGGGTCTCAGGGATATTGAAAGGCAATATGATCTTTATAAGCATACTGTATAAATAATGTCAAGAACCAGAACCAAATTGCAAAGTTTTCCCCTTGTTATTGTTGGTTGAAAAAAAAGCAAATGCTATCAAAATGGCATTGTGTAAAAGAATATTCGTGTGGTTTTTCACTTTTATTTCAATTTTTATCCAAAGTCTCACTAAGAAATGTGGGGCAGCTTCCAGATACATGAATATATTTAATATTTATAAGTTTGCTTTGAGCCATTTTTTAAATAAATAAAGCAACATAATAATAATAATAATAATAATAATAATAATAATAATAATAATAATAATAATAATATGCAAAACATTAATAGCAAAAAAACAACAACAGTTCGTGGATTTTTAAAATATACAAAAGCACAGTTCCCAATTATAAGTATATAAAAGCATAGTGTCCCTGGTTATCAGATGCCTGTTAAAGTAGAAAGAAAGCTCATAATATGTTAAAGGATTTTTGCTTTTATTTGAGATATTGCTGATACGTTTGCCAGAGCACAATATAAAAGTACAGTATCAAGTAAACAGATTTCCACCTTTAGCCTTACATAAACAGATTTCCACCTTTAGCCTACATAAAAATGAACTGCAATAGTGGAGTGATCTGAGTTGTGGAGAAAGAAGCCACATTAATCTGCAAGAACCACCGAAATAAACAGAATACACATTCTCAGTAATGGTAGATGCAGATCGCTAAACTTGTGGAGTAACAGACTCATTAACTGGGCAATGTACAGGAGCCTTCCATTTAATTACACTGTTCTATTATTATGCTTTTTCTTTCTTTTTTAGAATGCAGCTGTTTTCCCCCCCGAGTCTGACCTTTTATTATACAGAAGTTTTTGCCTAATGAAGGGAGATAATTATAGTACATACACAGTATGATTTTGACATATGGAAAGCGGTTGTTTCCAAGACTTTCCTAGGCCAGTGATTTACTTAAAACTGGATAGCATCTTCATAAAGTTTTAAAATGGATAGATGCACGCATTTAAGCGATACAATTAAAGATAACTTGTGTTCTTCTTTTGTACTCTGCAACTGATAATGGGGTTTATATTGTTTATTTTACAGGGTTGTTGTTGTTGTTGTAAAATGGCAAAGGAATTAGTTTGTTTTATTAATTGTTTTATTCTTTTTGTAAACCACCATGAGTATATGACTGAAGGTAAAGATAAAGGGCGCAGGTGGCGCTGTGGTCTAAACCAATGAGTCTCTTGGGCTTGCCAATCGGAAGGTCGGCAGTTCGAATCCCTGCGACAGGGTGAGCTCCCGTTGCTCTGTCCCAGCTCCTGCCAACCTAGCAGTTCGAAAGCACGCCAGTTCAAGTAGATAAATCAGTACCACTGCGGTGGGAAGGTAAACGGCGTTTCCATGCACTCCGGTTTCCGTCACAGGGTTCTGTTGAGCCCAAAGCGGTTTAGTCATGCTGGCCACATGACCCAGAAAGCTGACTGTGGACAAACGCCAGCTCCCTCAGATGAGCGCCGCAACCCCATAGTCACCTTTGACTGGACTTAACCATCCAGGGATCCTTTACCTTTTACCTTTACCTATATGACTGAGTGCTAATGTGTGTGTACATGTATATATATACTGCACAGTATATTCCTGAAGAGAATGAAGTGTCTTCATTAATTCAAGATGCATTTACACTTCTTCAGGTTATATTCTGGTCCATAATGACCTGCCCCAAGTTTCCATCAAGTTTGACCCTTCCATCTATATTCTGTTGCCTTGCAGTGCAGCACCTGCCAATTTAGGACTTAATTAGGTCTCCTCTTCTGCATAATGTCTTGCGCCGATTAAGACGTGCAGGATGACATCATTATGCTACCTATTGCCCCATCTCAACCTTATGGCGTTGGCTGCATAGATGGGGAGCGTGTACGGTGTTGACAACATGTCACGCTTCTGTTTCCCGGACGATACTAGAAAGATGGGACAAAGAAATGCAGAGGGACAGCAGTCCTGTGCCTCTCACAATGCCACGTTAAGTTCTTAGAATTACATTTGGATTACACGTATAACAGATTACTAAATGGATTGATGTATTTTACTTGGTGACACTGGGGTTGCATGTCATGCTCTTTTGCCTTTTCTTGCCAAGGCTATTCCTGTTGATAGTTATGGGTCGTTTCGGTGCCAGGCTTATAATTCAGGCACAACACGAGCTTGGCAGTGAATGGGAGTCATGGCTGGTTAGGAAAGATATCTGAAAAACAAGTAGGGGAAGGCGCAGGGGAAAATGACGCTAGCATTGCCACCTGAAGAGACAGGGATCTCCAGAGTTTCAAAAACTCATGAGTGGAGTTTCTCAAAGTTATTTAACAGGGGGGGAAACCATGAATAGCCTTAGTTGTACATGACAGGTTTACTAAAGAGTGAAAATGAGGATTAGATATAATGAATATGGAGGCTTACATTTTATTTTATTTTTGAACGTGTTATGTGAAGCTGCTTAACAAACAAAAACTCTTTCAAGAAAGTTAAAGTTTCTTTTTGAGCTATTTGATTCCCCCCCCCATAAAATTATTTTGCAGCACAATTTTATGCATGTTTACTTGCAAGTAAGTACAGTGGGACTTATTCTTATGTCAATATGCATAGAAAGTCAGCCACAAAGTCCCTTCCCTTAGTCATCCTTAAGCTGCCATTCCTTTTGATTCCTATACCTTTGTTTTCGGTCTCAACACCTGATTAACAATCATTGGTTTTTATTTTTTATTTATTTCAAATGTATACTCTGCCATTTGGGGCCGACTGTGGCTGTCGAAGCAGCTCACAATGTGTGCTTTAAATAGATGGCACCAGATGGAACTTTCCATATCAGTTCAGTTTAAATAGGGAAAGTGTTTGGCTCCAGATACCTGCAGCACCCTGGCTCAGCGAGGGTGATGTCATCCGTTGGAACAGCCTTCTGTGCCCAGATCCCTTTACAGATTAGATCCCTATGTGCAAAAAGGGCACAGGGCAGGTTGTTGCCCTTGGTGAAGTGGGATTATGGAGAAAGTGCCGAGCATACAAATTAGTACAGTATTGTCAACTTCACCTGTTTGGTGTAATGGGAGACCTTCTTTCATGTGAAGAGGTAGGGAGATCACTGCATGAAAGATACCTGGATTGTGGCTACAGCACACAGCACACCAGCGTCTTTATGTTCAGTAAACACTGATATGGGCTTAAATATTGAATATTCAGTGTCCCCCAATCCATCTGAAATCTGTACGGGTTTTGTCCAGCTACCATAGTTTCAGCAGGACTTTACCCCGGCACATGGACCCAGAAGTAAGCGTCACTTCATTAATAATAATAATAATAATAATAATAATAATAATAATAATAATAATAATAATTTTATTATTTATACCCCGCCCATCTGGCTGGGTTTTCCCAGCCACTCTGGGCGGCTTCCAACAAAATATTAAAATACAGTAGTCCATCAAACATTAAAAGCTTCCCTAACCAGGGTTGCCTTCAGATGTCTTCTAAAAGTCATGTAGTTGTTTATTTCCTTGACATCTGATAGCAGGCCGTTCAACAGGGCGGGTGCCACTACCGAGAAGGCCCTCTGCCTGGTTCCCTGTAACTTGGCTTCTCGCAGTGAGGGAACCGCCAGAAAGCCCTTGGCACTGGACCTCAGTGTCCGGGTAGAACGATGGGGGTGGAGACGCTCCTTTAGGTATACAGGGCCGAGGCCGTTTAGGGCTTTAAAGGTCAGCACCAACACTTTGAATTGTGCTCAGAAATGTACTGGGAGCCAATGTAGGTCTTTCAAGATAGGGTCTCAGCCTGCATACCACATGGAAAAACTCAAAATATAAAACTGGAAAAAAACAGGGAGGCAACGAAGCCTATCCATGATGTGATATTATTTTACTTGGAAATGTGTGTGGGGGTTTTTTTAAGCACTTTTCCTTTCAAAGTGGAAAAGTGTTTGCAATGTAGGTATTTGCAATGGGGTGGAAGGAATGGCTGGGGGCCAGGAAATTGAAACAGTATGAAGTGGTAAAATGGACCGCTGCACTGCATACTGTACGCAGGTGTGTGTGTGTGTGGAATCACGTTTCTGACTGCTCCCCTGTGTTAAAAGCTCATCGCAAGTAGAAAACCACCACATAGCATGCAAATCTTTCTCCTTGATCTGCTAGCTTTCTGTTTGCATATTGTTTTCCCCAACATGAAACTACTTGTCCACAGTCTGAAATGGTGCATCTCAAATCCAAGGAGTTCTGTTGCATTTGAAGGCACAACTTTATTTCATTCAACTGAAGTAAAATGTAGTTTACAAACAACATCATCAAAACCCAGGGTTTTTAAACACCTTTCCTTTTTTAAAAAACAACAACCTGATACCTTCTGGGCTTTATTGTCTAGTGCGGACATTTTCTGTTGTGTTTATGGTTCAGAAAGCTCTCTCTTGGTGGTAATTAAATGTCCTGCTTGAGTTAGTACTGCACTTTTCACCCTTTCACGTTTAATTAATATTCACGTGGAAAACTTTTCATGAACGATTTGTACTTGTCAGGAGAAAGACGCGACCTAACAAATTGTCTCCCTGCAGATGTGAAATAGAGGCAACGTTAGAGAGGCTAAAGAAACTGGAACGTGACCTGAGCTTTAAGGAGCAGGAGTTAAAAGAACGGGAGAGGCGGCTGAAGATGTGGGAGCAAAAACTAACCGAACAGTCCAACACACCTGTGAGTACATACAAGGCTTTGAATCTTTTATCGTACATCGCAGTAGAATTTGGATACTCCCAACAAAAGCTGGACCCAAAGACCTCAACGGGCTGTGCTCACCAAAGTGGAATTGTGGGGGTCTCCTCCTTCTCCCACCCTCCACTTTGAACAGCAGCAGGGGTGACCGGCAGATGGGTTGGGTGCTGCACACCTGGCTTTCCAACAGCTGCACTGCTGTGTTTATCAGGATGGAAAGATGGCAGGAAGGTTGATGCAGCAGCTGGGTTGGACCTGCCCCTGCCCCTGAGCACCAGACTGCCAGGTTCTGTTGCCTTTTGAAACCTCCCTCTCTTTCAAATGTGGTTTGTCCTACAGCAAGGGTTGTTGCCGTTTGAGAATCAAAGCTCCCTTGGAACCAGCTCTAGTTGTAGTTCTTTGAACTCCAGCAAAAGTGTGTCTTAACTTTCTGCTGAAGAGTGGGGCATCATATATTTTAAACAAGTGTGGCTATAGCCCGTTGCCTCCATTAGTTAAGTGCATCCTGAAACATTCCATCTAGTGCGTTATAAAAATGAAGCCCGTAAATGCGGTTGTTCTAGCTAACTCCTGGCTAATAATGGAGGGAGGGGGACCCACAGCTGCATGTAGATCACGCTACCGGTGTGTGGGAAGCCCTGGTACAGGGGGCCCTTAAACAGCGTTCACTTTCAGACCACTATTGCTATTTTTGTTTCAATTGGAATGCCACCGATATATATGCTTACGAATTCCAATAATAATAATAATAATAATAGTAGTAGTAGTAGTAGTAATATATTATTTATACCCCGCCCATCTGGCTGGGTTTCCCCAGCCACTCTGGGCGGCTTCCAACAGAATATTAAAATACAATTGTCTATTAAACATTAAAAGCTTCCCTAAACAGGGCTGCCTTCAGATGTCCTCTAAAAGTCAGGTAGTTGTTTTTCTCTTTGACATCTGGTGGGAGGGCATTCCACGGGGGGGGGGGGTGCCACTACCGAGAAGGCTCTCCGCCTGGTTCCTTGTAACTTGGCTTCTCGCAGTGAGGGAACCGCCAGAAGGCCCTTGGAGCTAGACCAAAGTGTCCAGGCAGAACGATGGGGGTGGAGACGCTCCTTCAGGTATACTGAACTGAGGCCATTTAGGAACGTAAGCTTCCAAGTCCCTGCGTGTGCTTTAATATGCACACGGAGCTCTTGCACAGATATTCTCCTCCCAGTGGGAGGAAGGAGAATATCCAGGCATGCAACGAAATGCATGGTCAGATCAACTTCCTCCATTGAAGTGAATGCTGATGCCGCTCCATAAAGTGTAGTCCTGTGTGGGCATCAGGGCTCATTCACCTGCTAGCGAAAATTTGGAATAATTGCAATTTTAAATGGGCAACCATAGCAATATTTAGGATTACCAATACTCTCTATTATACTTACATTCCACTTATCCTCCCAAGAGGCGCAGAGCATCTGACTGGGAGTCTTTCTGGGATGTCCACGTAAGACACTGACCAGGCTGCAATCTGCTTGGCTTTAGTAGTGTGCTAGCATAACTGCCTTCAGACTGTTTATATGGGTCACGTATTCTTAGAATACGAATAAATGAATAATGAACAGCCTGCAAAATTGCATATATACAATTTTTTTTATTTTAAAAAAAGTGATTGGATTCCGTTAGCAAAATCAGCAATTACGTTACTGTAAGATTTGCTGCACATAGTAGAGCCGGGCCCTAAAAATAGTCTGGTGCAGGAAGAAGGTTGAGGAATCTCTATGTCAGTGGTGGAAGCACAGTCCAAAGCAAGGCTTGCATATGGGCAACGGATCTTTGCTGCTGGACATATTAGACGTTCCATAAAAGTCGATATATAAATAAAGTGCAAAGCACAAGTAACATTTTCTGCGTCATCTTGATTAGGGAGTGAAATCAAATGCCCAAGGAAAGAATGCAAGACTGACAACTGATCATAGAAATATATATATATATATATATATATATATATGACCCACCTAAGTGGTACTCAGGATATCACTCAAGAAATCACTCAAGATATCCCTCAAGCAATTAAGGAACAAAAGAAGAAAAGGCACACTAGCCTGGGAACTTCCTCTCTGCCCAGAACATAGGAGGCCACACCTCCTCAACAGTATTTATAGGAACTCAAACACTGAGATCCTGCTCTGTTCCAGTAACAAGAAGCCGAAAGCACCAGCCTGAAGATGACGAGTGAGACCTCGTCGAAACGTCGCCTAGACACCCCAACTTTTACACGGGAAGATACCCGAGGACACCAAAACCTGCATATATATATATATACTGTATATGACTGAACAGTATTACCGTAGCATTTTGCGGCATTTGTAAATAAGCCGCAGGCCTTCCTATTTGCATTATGCCATTGTGTTGCATTTTACTCCCCCCCCCCCCAAGAAAACCCCAGTGGGCGCTAATTGATTTTCTTCCCCCACCACCAAAGGGGGAAAAACCCACCCAACATCCATTTGATCGAACGTTGATAGATTCTGCATCTTTTGCCATGTGCTGCCCTTCTACGATTGCCTGTAGCTCACCGGTTGTAATCACTCTTTAATTTTAGTACCTATTTTGGCCTGTTCACTGTTTTTGCACCTTCTTTCTGAGGCACAGCTTAATGACATCTATATGAATCACGCTGCATGTGTATTCCAGCTGTGAACATGTAGTAGCATATAATGATGAAGCACAGATTTTTCCCCAGAAGCAAGGTTCTCTGTGTTCTCAGTAGGCAGCCGGTAGGCTCCCTTTAATGTCTGCGAAGATCCAGTAGCTAAGATATGGGCCATCACCTACATGGTGCACAGCATGAAACATAGCCCTAATGAGCCAGTCTTCCCGCAAGCAAGGCTAGCAAGGATTTTTATGCTGCACTTGCTTATCGCTTCTACTGTTCACCGGCTGGCTTTGCTGAGCGAAGGTGTTGTGGCGAGGCCCCATTGTGCTTAGCATAAACCTCCTTTTTGTAGGACATTAATACAACTCTCCTTTTTTTACAAGTAGGGACAATTCTGTCGGCAGAGAAGACTTAAGATAATGCAGAAAGTAGAGTGCCTTTCAAACTTCTTAAATGGATTGTCACGCAGCTGAAAGAGCATCTGCCAGATTTTTTGAATAATGAAAACTCTTGCTGTTTCCTTGACTTGCTTCCGTCTCCACCCCCCATTTTGCTTTATTTCTTAAGAATTTTAACTTCAGAACTCTTCTATACACAAAAACAAATCCTAGATACGTTGACATTAAAAAGGACACAAATGTCCTCTGCTGTCCTGTGAAAATGGCTGCTGTTGTTGACAAGAGGTCTATATTCTTTCTTCATGGCAGTAGAACAGGCATAGGCAAACTCAGCCCTCCAGATGTTTTGGGACTACAACTCCCATCATCCCTAGCTAACAGGACCAGTGGTCAGGGATGATGGGAGTCGTAGTCACAAAACTGGAGGGCCGAGTTTGCCTATGTCTGCAGTAGAAGTATTAGGATAGTAAAACTGCAATGAGGGAGAAATAAACCTATGAAATGATTTGCAGGGTGTTCCTTTTCTGCATTTACTGAAAGTCCTTCCCTGGCACCTCTATATGGATGAAGGGCTAGGCCATTGTCTGGAGCAGTAAAGCGTGACTGGAAGTGAGGACCATAGAGTCTTCAAAAGGATAGGGCACCTTTGAAAAGGAACATGTCCAGTCCTACAAATGGCGCACTGGAAACCCATCGCCATAGAGAGGCTCGGAGGGGCAAGGAAATTAGATTCACTAATTTCTAGCACAGTGGCTCTGTTCTCACGTCACCATGAAGCACATGGTTTGCCTTGAACAGACAAATGGATCTGACTTCGCTCCTCCCCTGAATGTGAGCAGGGACAACAAACCACTATGTGAAACAAGGCTATGAGACTCTGTCTCTCTCTGGTGGCCCCAACAAAGCATAATCCACTCTACAATTCATGGAAAGCTCCCATCACCATATGAAATGCAAATAGCAGGTTCTGAGGGGCAGTTTTTGTTGGTACCATGGCAGGGAGACAAATAGTTAAACTTCTCTTTCCCACCTCCCAGCCTCAAGGGTGTGCAGCTTGATTGCATTCACACAATTAATGTCACATCTAATTTGGCCCCAAAACATGGGCTTTAATTGGGACCCTCTAGGATAGAACCAAATTTTGAAAACTGGCATCACCAGTTATCTCACCACAAGAGTAACCACAACTACTGGCGTGAATTCTTCTTAAGTCTTTCAGACATGGGCTGCCAGGGCAAAGGGAGTGGCATTGGATATATTGTCCAGGGTGCTGAACAATTAGAATTTAACAAAGCGCGATAAAGCTCAAAAGTGCTAGGATTGCGAAGGGTGACCCATAGCATTACAATCTGGGCACTGGTTACTCACTTCTTGATTACTGTAATACAGGGGCTGCCTTGGAAGGCTGTTCATAAACTACAGTTGGTTCAGGCTCCTGAAGCTAGGCTTCTTGTGGGGTGCGCTGTGGGGACTCACGGTACTCCCCTTTTGTAACAGCTACACTGGCTCCCTGCTTCCAGATGTTGCTCATTTAGTCCCATAAAGCCCTAAAAACAGCTTGAGATCAGGTTATCTGAAGGACCACCTTTTTCCATATAGTCCTGACTGAGGACTAATGCCTTCCAGAGGACCTTCTCAATTTCCCTTTAGGAATTCTTACCGTGACACCGCATAAAAAGGCCTTTTGTGTGGTGGCCCCTCCATCTCCAGAGATCTCTATGACTCCTTTACCGTATGCATTTCAGAGAGCAGTTGAACCTTTCTCTTCAAACATTTTAGCTCTTCAACCTAATTTGGGTGCTGTGAATTTGCTCATATCTTATTGTTTTTTTAGGGTTCCCCGTTCTGATCTCCTTGGGAAAGAGCAGGATATAAGCTTATCCAGTGCTGTTTTTCTAGAAAAAGAGGTGCCAGAACTCGCCACGAACACCTCCCTCGTTCTCTTAGAATGGCAACGGCGCCCACCTGAGAGGTGCCGGAACTGAGCTCTGGCTGAAAAACTCCCTGAGTTTTTCTTAAAGAAAGAAATGCTTGGCTTTTCATTGCAGAAGCAAGGACAACCCTATGTGGGAAAAGACTGAAGTCAAATAAGTAGATTTGCTTCAACAGGAACATGCTTTGTTTCAAATGTAGTTCAGCAATTTTAGCTCCGGAACTCAGTTCTGTGTCAGTTTGGGCAAGAAACTATCTGAAGAGGGTGGGGGTGGGGGAGTGGGGGAAAAAAAGGATACTTAATTAATATGCAAGAATTAGTGCATAGAACTTATGTCAGGAATTGGAAGCAGATGGAGACACATGCTAAGCAGAGACTTGTCAAGTTTAAGGGGGCTAAGCTGCAGCTGCACAGCACCTGCTGTATCATTGTCAAGCATTGTGGCAACATCGACATGGAATTGAAAGGAGGACAAATTGAACAGTTTTATGGTTATATTATGGAAACTCTTCCCTCTTAGGCCTGATTCACACATGCAAATAGTGGCTACTTATAATGCAACTACAGAATGCTCAGTGCACCAAGTCATTCATGTAAAGCATTGTGTGTGTGTGTGTGTGTGTGTGTGTGTGTGTGTTTTCCTTGCTACTCCCCGCCCCCCAAGCCACTGGAAATACACACACTTCCTTTTATTTTCCATTTTGCAGCGATAAATTGATTGCCGCATGGAGCAGACTGTGCTTGGTTGCATTGTATACCAAATCCAAGATGCTGTTTGTAAGCGTGAATCAGGCTTCGGGTTGTAATAATAATAATAATAATAATAATAATAATAATAATAATACCCCACCCATCCGACTGGGTTTCCCTAGCCACTCTGGGCGACTCAAAACATAATATTCAAAACACGATAAAACATCAAACATTAAAAACTTCCCTAAACAGGGTTGCCTTCAGATGTCTTCTAAAAGTCAGACAGTTGTTTATTTCCTTGACATCTGATGAGAGGGTGTTCCATAGGGTGGGTGTTACTACTGAGAAGGCCCTCTGCCCGGTTCCCCATGATCCGAAAACCTCTTACACGAGAACATATGCAGTGAAGTTGTCAGGACTATTCTAGAATCAGTGTACAAGGAGCATATTCTCTGTTCCTCCCCTTGCTATGCTTCCTTTCAGCATTGTAAGTCTGGGTAAAGAACCACGGTTCCGACAACTGCATGGGCAAAGTTCAAATCCCTGTCTGTTTCAGATCCCAACCTTAACCATTCTGAGACATGGGGCCAGCTTGGTGTTTACTCTTTGAGAAAGCACAGTGATGCCTAGCTCTGATAGGAGAATAGAAACATGACCAGCTGACCAGCCCGTGTTAGTTCCTTGCTCCTAAATTCTGTAACGTTTCAGGCCTACTCACAGCGAACCAAAGGAGTTGATCAAGGGCATTGGTATGGGGGGTGGGGCGGGGAGCACTGTAAAATAAATACAAACATTTCAAGGCTAATAACTGCTAGAAGTGCAGGATGAATATCTGGCCTATTAAGCCTTCAGGTTAAAGACCAAGTAGTTGTTCCCAGACTTCTGGACATTAGATATACACATCTAATGTAATTCCTTGTCCCCATTTAGGGCATTGCTTTAGAATCTCTTAGTTTGCTCAACACAAAAGTCAAGGTAAAAAAGAAGCTTAAATTAAAAAATCTACTGGAAAATACAGTAGATTCCTTATTTAACCTTTTGACTTTGGTGTTGTTTGTTTCTGGTGTACAGTCGATTATATTTTCCCTGCATCTATCGCCCCCCCCCCCCACTCTCCAGGTAATATCCAGAGTTTAATTCAATTCCCCCTTTACTTATTTATCATATTTTTATCCCATCCCTCCCAAGTTGTCCAGAATAGTGTGTGTTGTGTCTTCTGCCAGTTTAAATCCACAAGATTGTGAGATCAGGTAGATTGAGAGTTGGTGATTGACTCAAGGCCATTGTGGCTGAGTGAAGATTTGAATTCAGGACTCCCTGGTCCTATTCCTGACACCACTATATCACACTGGCCCTCAGAACCACAACATGTTTTTTTAAGCACTTGTCAAAATGAAACCAGATACAGTGGTACCTTGGTTTAAGAACAGCTTAGTTTATGAACAACTTGGATTAAGAACGCTGCAAACCCGGAAGTAGATGTTTTGGTTTGTGAACTTTGCCTTGGAATAAGAACATGTTCCACTTCCTGTTGAGTGTGTTCCATTTGTAAATTGAGTTCCCGGCTGCTATGGGAAAGCATGCCTTGGTTTAAGAATGCTTTGGTTTAAGAACAGACTTCTGGAATGGATTAAGTTCGTAAACCAAGGTACCACTGTACTAGGTAGCATGCCCTCTGAACATACATTCTTTGCTTGCATTCTCAGGCTGAGACATAGGAGGCTGGCTGGCTGTATTAAGAAGCAGGTCAGCCCATTCACTGGGAATTAGTTACGTTCTTGCCAACTATGGTTTTTGGGATGTCAGTTACATTATGGGGAACCTAACACATCCACGGAATGTGTCTTGAGAATGTCCATATTACCTAAAACCTGCATTATGTCAGAGTTTATTTCTTTCATCCAAAGATCTCTTGCCAAGTGTATTTTTACGCACATACGCACAAAAGAAAGGTTAAAATAAATCCCGGTGGAGTGGAAGTAATGAAATCTTACATAGTTTAGTCTGAAACTCAAGATTTGTGTTGGCTTGAGCACAGCATGCAAACATCCTTTTATGCGTGGTGCAGCTATAGTGAGCGCATGCAGCAACTGCGTATTTTTCCTCTGCACATATGATAACATGCTCGCAAGCTACCAGGAAGCTAGGATTTATTGATGTCCTCCTGCCATGTGTCCATGGATAACATTAGAATTCAGCCCTTTGTCTCCACGGCAAATTTCTTGTGAGCTTTTCCCACTCGCTTCCCAATGTGAGATCTTGTCTGGCCACTCCAAATAGCTCCCTCTGGTGAGTGGTCCATGCTTCAGAGAGATGTCACATACAGAGTTGTTAGCCATGTGTATCGCTCCCATTGTGTAGAAACAGTCTGCAAGCCACTTTCAGGTCAAAACCACATTAGAGATACATGGCATGGACCACTTACCTTGCAGAGGCTGTTTGCCCTGGCCGCCAGAGGGCCATTGTAATGTGGAGCAGAGTCATAACTATGGCACAGGGGGAAACTGGGAAATGTGCACTCTCAGGAACTCTTTGTGTACATTGCAGCATGGATATGCCACCATAGCAAGGCTCCAATGTACATTTATCGATTTCCATTTTCCAGCAAAAACCTAACCATTACAGAAGCAGTTTGTTAGCAGTGAAGGGTAAGAGTATTTTGATAGCGGTACCTTTTTTTTTATTCTAGCGTGAATATAGACACAAAAGGAACTGTAATCTACAGGCACTTTTACTTTGGGAACTTCAGGAATATTTATTCCAGCATCAGCCTTTGGAATAGTAAACAAACATTTTAAATCAATTTGCTATTTGTTTTTCAAAACGGAACAAAAATTGAGGTTTGTTTGGGTTTTCCCTTTGGCTTTGATAAAACTGTTTTCAGGATAGACACTTCTACAAAATATTTTACCTCCTGCCATGCAAAGTTTTAATTTTCAACGTGAAGGCTCAATCTGCCTATGGTGCCTTGCATACTCATTGGTGGTGGTTATTCTATCTTCATGGTCTAAAAATAAACAGCCAAGTATTTTCAGAAAGAAATTCTTAATTGGCTGTTTATATTTAGACTCACTAATAATTTTACTTTCTGTTTATTGCTCACTAATCTGGTGGTGTCTTTTGCCTGGTTTTTAAATTGGTCCTAACTTTCCTTTTTTTCTCCTCTATCCTTCCTTTCCTTTTTTTTCTACTAGTTTTGCTTCCCTTTTGCTGCAAGAATGTCTGAGGAGTCTTACTTTGAATCTAAAACAGAGGAATCAAACAGTGCAGAGATGTCATGTCAGATCACAGCAACAAGTAACGGGGAGGTAGCTGGTGTGAACCCAAGTCTGAAGGCCTTGATGATGAAGGGCTTTGGGGATATCTTCCCTATGAACGAAGCAGGACCCGTCCTGCATTCTGGGATGCAGATAAATATGCAAGCCAAAAAGAATTCTTCCAAAACCACCTCTATGAAAAAAGGGAAGAAAGTCAACATGTCATTGGGGTTCCATGAATTCGACTTATCTGATGATGATGATTCCGATGATATTGATTTGGATGATGGAAGTGATAGTAGCAGTGAATGAAAGAAATAAAAAACTGTCATGTGGCATCTGAAACAAAGGGGGAGGGAAAAGATTTTTTTTTTCCTGAAAAAGAAGCTACAAGTGTGAATTAAAACAACTTTGAAACCCAGCACCACTCAGTTTCGTAGGCCCATTTTATTTCTTGTATGTGAGAAGTTATGTTTATACCCATATTTGGCTTTAAAATTTGCTTTAAAACACCTTATGTGTGTTTTTTTAAAAAGGGGGGGAATATTCTATTATGCTACAATATTTGGTTGCTTGTTTACTTCTCGACACCATAAGGAAACTGCAGACTGCTAGGAGTGTTTTTAATTCACATAATTGTTGGTAAATTATGAATACGTTGCTATTACTCTTGCCGGGTTTTTGAACAAGTTAACATCTGGATTTTTCATGTAAATTTGACAACCTCCTTTAAATTAGCTTGTGTACAGGAGGAGCAGGCTTTGCACTAGGATCTGCTCCTCTTTCCCTCCACTGAATATTATTGTCTCTGACAATGCCAATCATCTGTTTGGAGTAGAAGCAGCACCAAGCTTTCTGGCTTCAGTGACCTCTCCTCACACAGGTTGTCAGTTCTAATATAGATCTCCCTTCCATTCAACTGATACCTGATACAGGTTTCCCCTCCTCTTTTTGCACAACGAAGGACCTAATCCAGAAGGGCTATGCACACGTGTTAGGTTGTCCTTACAGGATGTGCAATTTAACCTGCACTTAAGCTGCAATCCTGCAACCACATACTTGGGAGTAAGCCTCACTGAACACCAACGGGACTGAACTCTGCTTGTTGCCATTCCTGTATATTTTTTGGGCAAGTACCAATTCATAACTAGAAATGAGAAACCGAATACAGTCGTACCTTGGAAGTCAAACAGAATCCGTTCTGGAAGTCTGTTCGGCTTCCAGAATGTTCAGAAACCAAAGCGCAGCTTCTGATTGGCTGCAGGAAGCTCCTGCAGCCAATCAGAAGCCGTGGAAGCCCATGTCGGGCGTTCAGGTTCCAAAGAACGTTTGCAAACCGGAACACTCCCTTCCGGGTTTCGGGAGCCAAAACGGTCCAAGTACCAAGGCATTTGAAATCTAAGGTACGACTGTATAACATAATGGAATTTAAGCACAGCTTCTAGAAGAGAATGTGGACATGAGAATTCATTGAGGTATCCCTTTTTCTCCAGTGTATTTACACCACAAGCTCAACTGCATAAAAGTAACCAAAGACATAGCTGTGGACTTGTGGTTGTATCCAATATAGTGCTGAGTAAGAATCACATCAGTGCAAGGTTTTACACGGTTAAACTTTTCCACCATGTCCTCAAACATGCTCTCTAAACCTGCTCTGGAGATTCCAGCAACAGTCATCCAGAGCAGATCTGAGGAGAGCGCAAGTTGCACACACTGGGGGAGCAGAGAGTTGAGAAAATCTGGTTGCACATGTTAAATCCCTGAACTGGTAAGAATGCATTCGTTGGCTGCCACCCATGATAATTAGTAGGGCTTTAACATTTAGTGGATTAATTGGGTTAATTTAAACAATTAAAATTCCAACTCGGGCAGACTGAAACAACTCTTTTTTATATATATTTAAGAACATATATTTTTAAGAGCTTATGAAAACTGTGAGTGGCAGACAGGAACTTACAAACTACCCCCTCTTCTACAATGGGAAGGAAAGGGGATGGAGATATTTTGTCAGTGTCTAAATCCCCTACCACGGTACCCTGGTTTGGAAACTACATAGCTTTGGGTCGTACAGACCCAACCGCTCTCTGGACTATTTTGCCTTGCCAAATTTGGAGATCTGTTGCCAGTTTGGCCAGGCCCTCAGAAGAGGCGTTGCTGGAGGAGAGAGCTCCTCCAACATGGAATTGCCTTCTCTGAAATCAAAGCTCTATCTCTGATATTTGAGGGATAGATCTTATCGATCCTGTGTTTCCTGAAACACCCTGCTAGGGATTCTAACTGTCTTTTATTACACTACACTAGTACTTCAGCATGATTTTGCACAATAAAGAAAGTAGTTTGTCCTCTGGAGTGAGATAGGAATAGCGAAGAGATTTGGTCTGTGTGCATTGGTAATACTTAGGTAAGCATGTTATTCAGGAAAAAGAAATCATAGAATCAGAAAGTTTTTTTCTGAACATTTGGTCGAAATCTCCTTTCTTGTACCTTGAAGCCATTGCCTCGAGTCCCACCCTCCAGAGCAGGAGAAAACAAGCATGCTCCCTCTTCCAAGTGACAGCCCTTAAGATATTTGAAGATGGCTATCGCATCTCCACTTGGTCTTCTCTTTTCCAGGCTTAAACATACCTAGCTCCTTCAAGCACTCCTCGTAAGGCTCAGTTTCCAGATCTTGGTTGCCCTTCTCTGCACACGTTCCAGTCAATATAACTTTCTCCTATGCAATGAAAGATACTTTGTGTAGAAAACACAGCATTTTATTTCCAGTATAATGTGGAGGGATCAAGAATGGCAGCCTGTGCACAGAAATTGTTCACTGATCTGGTGGTGGTCCCTCTTGCGCACATAACACTCATATATTTTACAGAGATTCAGCTAGGACAGCAGTTCTTATGGATCTTTAAATAAGGGTGCCTGAGTAAATCTGGTATTAGTCTTGTAACCAAGACAGTGTACACACACGTACATGTGTAAGTAAGGTGGGCCAGGCTGATATTCTGTATTTGCCAAATACAGACGATTTCAGAAGCTACAATTTTCACGCAGCCCAAACCTGTGTTCAGTGGGACTTATCTTCCAGGTATTACATACACAGGATTGCAGCCTTGATTATAAAACCAAATATCTGTGATTCCTTCCCTCTAGTAATCTCAAAACACAGTGCTTTTAGTATACTTGACTGATAGTTTGATCTGTGCTACAAACACACAAAGACTTTGCACTGTAAAAAAAACCCTTCGGGTCTGTTTTGGAACTGAAATAGCTCTCGACACACGTTCACTACCTATTTATTTACTATTTGTTTCTTTAAAAAACTGAATATTTGAGTAAAATATTTATATACTACTAAAAGCACAATGTTGAGGGGGCTCACTTCAGATACTGCAATGCAATGTATAACTGCTACTGCATTCTGCAGTCAGGGAACACCAAAGTTTTCTAAGGCTTGGGTATACAGGCAATGGTCTTTGAAAGACTTTAGGTCAGTAGTCATCACTGTATGTAAGATTATTATTCTTTTTGTGTTTGTGCGTTCCCTGTTGAAGTGGTCAAGCTACAAAGTTCTGACGCACTACAAGAAACACGTTTGATGCCATAGAAATGTAGCAAGCAAAACAAACATAATGAATATGTATTCTGCTGGGAACTATAGGCTTGTTCATAAATTTTGTTTGTTCATTCTCAAATTGGTATTAGACTTGGGTGTACAGTATAGGTATCTGCAGGTAAAGAGAATTCTCCCTGGCCACCAGATCAACTCCTCTCCCCCAAGAGAAAATAAGGAATGTTTAAAATACCAAGAAAAGTCAGTTTGAGGTGCCCCATATAAAATAATGAAGAAGAGTTTGGATTTGATATCCCGCCTTTCACTCCCTTTAAGAAGTCTCAAAGCGGCTAACATTCTCCTTTCCCTTCCTCCCCCACAACAAATACTCTGTGAGGTGAGTGGGGCTGAGAGACTTCAAGGAAGTGTGACTGGCCCAAGGTCACCCAGCAGCTGCATGTGGAGGAGCAGAGACGCGAACCCAGTTCCCCAGATTACGAGACTACCGCTCTTAACCACTACACCACACTGAGTGAATAGACCCATTTTGAAATAAACTCTCCCCAAGCCCTGCAGTTGTAGGGTTCACCCCCCAATAGCTTATAGTGATTCTATCTAATAAGCCATTCCCAAACCCATATGTGAGCAGAAATGTAGCTGTCTTTTGAAATTTGCACTCCTCCGAAATACTAAAGTTCAAAAGTGGGTATATTAAGGAAAAATATACACAGTAATGTGTATTAGTGAAAAGAATGCAAAAAACATGCAATATAACTAGCAGAGCTGTTGATATTAGGTGAAATTTCATACAAAATGTGTATAGCTGAAGAAATATTCATGGATATCTGTATAAAATTTTGTGCAGATGTTTTTAGAACAACCCACGAGTGCAGAAATGGAGTTGGCTGAATTTAAGGTTGGAAAAATTAGATGCAGAGAAACAAACTGACAGATTAATCCAACCTTAAGTACAGCCTTAGTACATCAAAGGACTATATCAGGTACTGTACCCTCTTCCAACTTTTCCTTCAAGAAAAAGTTGAGTTGGATATGATACAAGTAGCTTCCAGACCTTAAAACCTACTGTATTCCTGGAAATTGAAGAAACCATCTTCACTTCCTCTAAATTAGAAGACTCTAATTTAACACTTGCTAAGCCAGCTAGAGCTTTCTTGATGATAGGAATAATTTCAGCAACATAATGCAGGCAATAAACATGTTATGGTGTCTATAAGAATCTGCAGTGCCTCTCTTTTGAAGTCTGATATATAGCACACTATATTTATATATATATTTGCTTTTGCACTGTTGAAATGTTTTATATTGACTAATAAGGAAATGATATCATTTGTAATCCAGGCACGTATGAAAATGTAAATGGAAAGTATTTTCAGTACTTAGGAAAGCTCAACCTTGGGTTATTTTTGTTTTGTTTTTTAGTTTTCTGCTAAAAACTGCTGTGCTGTGTGAACTCTATGCCAAAAGTACTGCAGTGTGTAAACAGAATATCTAATTTTTATGGAATGTGAAATGTTACACTCTTGCATGGTGAGACCTTTAGTAATTAGTCTCTCCCACCCCCGCAAGACACTACTATATGATGGCTTGCTCCAGTCACATAATGGATTTGCTTGTCTAGTTATTAACAGAACCTCTTGCAATGGGGCAATTTGGTGTCATAAATCTTATTTTGTTGTGAATTGTGTTCTTTTCCTTCTCTTTGTCTTCATTCTGACTTTGCAATAAATATTTTGACAGGAAGAAAATCTGTGGTCCCGTATAAAAATATTAGGGGTTAGATGAGGGACACGATGTTTCTACGCCAGCTATTTCACACATGGCTTCTCCATTTTGGGTTCGTTTCTGTTAAATAACTCACGGCACAGTGCAATATGTCATGCGTTGTTGTTCATCTGAGGTTGTATTTACCTAATTTTAAGACCTGCTAAGGAACAGGTGATTGCTATTATGTCCTGGTATGTAAAACCACAGATTTCAAATAGGGTGTACTTGGTTTTCCCCACGGCTGCACATACATATATACCATATTTTCCGCACCATAAGACGCACCAGACCATAAGACGCACCTAGTTTTTGGAGGAGGGAAACAAGAAAAAAAATATTCTGAATCCCAGAAGCCAGAACAGCAAGAGGGATCGCTGCGCAGCGAAAGCATCAATTCCTCTTGCTGTTCTGGCTTCTGGGATAGCTGCACAGCCTGCATTCGCTCCATAAGACGCACACACATTTCCCCTTACTTTTTAGGAGGGAAAAGGTGAGTCTTATAGAGCAAAAAATAAGGTACATAATTTTATTTGCATGCCACCTTTCTGTACGGCAAACAATGCTCAAGGTGGCTTACAACATGGAAAAAACGACAAAAGTAGTCATAAAGATAAATAAAACATCAAAAAGTACACAACTAACTTGAACAATGTCCACATAAAGAAGATCTAAATAAAGAAGATCTAAGATAAAGATACAAAAAAATTAATATCAATAGCGGCAGCAAAAACCACACCAAACCCCCTTAAACAACACCCCAGACCAAGTCTGTTCAGCAGCCTTAGCTTTTGTAGCTGGAGTCAAGTTACAAGACCAAGTAGAAAAAGGCAAGTCAGAGAACAGGTCTTCCAGGACTCACAACCAAGATGGCCCATGCAATGTTGCTTCCACGCTTAGGAACTAAGTCCCAAGGAGAGTGCAAAACATAGAAGACTGGGATGCAGTGTGTCGATTGGTGGTGAATTCATGTGGAAGTAACTTTCTATGGGGTGAAAAAATTGTGGTTTTGCCCTTGGGTATGGCACCATTGCTCTACAATCTCACACCTAATAAGGTCTCTTTAATGTAAATCTTTGGGATAGTGTTTGATTAGTTGCATTGGGATTATCGCTTGGACCGAATGAAACCGCAACTAGTAGAACATGGCAAGTAGGAGCTCCACAAACTGTTGCAACGTATCCCTCTGTTCAGGATTTCAGGCGTGTCCTCCTCCAATATAATATAAGCTGCTAGGAGCTCAAGCAGGTGATCCCGTTCTCCCCCTCCTGTTTCTTTTTCTTCTTCTAGTGAAACTCAAGATTCCATAACTTGCTGAGCATATTTAGCGCCCAGTGAACTGGGTTGGGGGGGAAAGGGGTTCCTCTCTATTTACAAACTTGTATACTTTGGCCTACATGGGAGTTCACCGATTATCTAGAAATAACTTCCTCCTTTTATCAATGAAGTTGTGCTTCCAAACTGATTTAATTTAATCTATTAAATTTTATGCCACCCTCCATCTGAGGATCGCAGGGTGGTTTACGATATGAAAACACAAAAATATACAACACAGTAACAAATGAAAGCAATACCCCCCCCACCGTTTAAAGAACCATAAAGGTAAAGGGACCCCTGACCATTAGGTCCAGTCGTGACCGACTCTGGGGTTGCGGCGCTCATCTCACTTTATTGGCCAAGGGAGCCGGCGTACAGCTTCCGGGTCATGTGACCAGCATGACTAAGCCGCTTCTGGCAAACCAGAGCAGCGCACGAAAATGCCGTTTACCTTCCTGCCAGAGCGGTACCTATTTATCTACTTGCACTTTGACATACTTTTGAACTGCTAGGTTGGCAGGTCCAAGCAACGGGAGCTCACCCCGTCGCGGGGATTCGAACCGCCAACCTGATGGGCAAGTCCTATGCTCTGTGATTTAACCCACAGCGCCAGGCCAAATATTGTTATGAATATCTTCCTATGAAGCATACGATTTCATAATACAGTAAAGAGCATATATAAAGCAGATGCATATATGATGTCAATTAAAAACAAACGCAAATGTTTTTAAAACTTCAATGCAGATACTGGCTGTGATAGAAGGTTGGTTGAAAAATGAAAGGATAGGCACTCAGCCATTCAGCATTTGCTATTACAGGGGTCAGCAAACTTTTTCAGCAGGGGTCCGGTCCATTGTCTCTCAGACCTTGTGGGGGGCTGGACTATATTTTGAAAAAAATAATAATGAACAAATTCATATGACCCACAAATAACCCAGAGATGCATTTTAAATAAAAGCACATATTCTACTCATGTAAAAACACCAGGCAGGCCCCACAAATAACCCAGAGATGCATTTTAAATAAAAGGACACATTCTACTCATGTAAAAACACGCTGATTCCCGGACCGTCCGTGGGCCGGATTTAGAAGGCGATTGGGCCAGATCCACCCCCCTGGCTTTAGTTTGCCTACCCATGACGAGTGGTGCCTCGCAAGACGAAAAGAATCCGTTCCGCGATTCTTTTCTTCTAGCGGTTTTTTTGTCTTGCGAAGCAACCCCATTGGCGGCTAAGCGGATTAGCGCTATTAGCGATTTAGCGCTATTAGCGGCTTAGCGGGCTTAGCAGCTAAGCTGTTAAAAGGCTATTAACAGCTTAGCGGCTTTGAAAAAGGGGGGGAAGCGGGGGGGAAATGGCGAGACTCGCAAGACGTTTTTGTCTTGCGAAGCAAGCCCATAGGGAACTTCCTCTTGTGAAGCGCCTCCGCGACGGAAAACCCTTTCGTCTTGCGGGTTTTTCGTCTTGCAAGGCATTCGTCTTGCGGGGCACCACTGTATAGAAGGTGGAACCTGCCACACAACCCTTTTCCTGTTCAGAGTTCCAGCCAACCATCCTTTGTGCTCCATTCCATTCTCCTCTGATTTTCAATAGTTTTTCCACACATACCCTACAACTGTCAATCAACCGTTTGTGTCTAGTGAGCATGCTCAGTGCTCTTTGGCTAATCCAGGTCCCTCCACCAAGCATTTTCAGTACCTATTTAATACCGTTTTTCTCACTTTTGCAAAATTTCAGAGTCCCCCCAAGCCTGCGGTTTTTTGCATCTTGTATGGGGGCAACTTCATTGTGGCTGCAAAAGGCTCCACCCTTAGAGAACAAGTTCTGCGTTTGATATATAGGAGAAACAAACACTTGGATAATGGGTGGTGCTGGCAACTTTAGTTTGTTTAGCATGAGTTAGTTTATTGCCAGGGAACTTAAGAAGAAGTTCATATCAGATAAGAAAGCCTTAACCTGCTGAGATCCAGTTAGATTTCCTACGACTTCACCTTCCAAGCATCAAACTGCATCTAGGTCTCATGCTGGTCTCATCCATTCAATTGCTAAAGTAGATACCGTACTTTTCCGTGTATAAGACAATGTTTTTTCTTTAAAAATCATGCTAAAAAGTGGGGGTCGTATTATACCTGGGTAGTGCATAGGGTGGACGTTTGATTGGTTGCTGCTGCGTCTGTCAGCGGCTATTGTGCTCGTTTAATCTCACTGCTAACAAGTGGTACAGTGACAATAAAGTATTTCTATTTCTATTGGTTGCTGCATTAATGGGTGGTGTTGATTGGCTGACGCTCCAGCAGTTGGGCGGGCAATTAGCAGCTTCCACCGTTGAAGGGACAAAGGGACGCGGGTGGCGCTGTGGGTAAAACCTCAGTGCCTAGGACTTGCCGATCGTGACCCGGAAGTGTCTTCGGACGGCGCCGGCTCATGGCCTCTAGAGCGAGATGAGCACGCAACCCTAGAGTCGGACATGACTGGCCCGTATGGGCAGGGGTATCTTTACCTTTACCTTACCGTTGAAGGGACAGGCGGAAGGCGGATTTTGCGCCGCGTGTGGGTTATCAATTTCCAGCAATTTCCCCTAAAAAAAAATATTAACCCTCAATAGGGGGCATCTTACACATGGGGGCGCCTTATAGACGGAAAAGTGCGGTAATGCTTTTCAAATCTGGGAATCAAATTTGGATGTTTGCTGATTTTGAAATGGTATTCTTCCATCACTGTGGTTTGTCTCAACTGGCAATCAATTAAACATTCGTTACAATTTTTTGCAACTCCCAAATATTGAAATATGAATCTTGAACAGCCTAGTCGACGCTAAGCTTACAAACCTAAAAGCAAGTTCAAATTATAAAACATTTAATTAATTTGAAGTTGGTTTAGCTCTAGTTTTATTTCCTCGTGCACCGGGAGCAGCAAGGGCTGAAATTCTGACTTAAAATAAAATAAAAACACTTCCCTGCTACCATAAACCAGCAGGAAATAGCAAAAACTGAGGTGAAATGGAAATGACTTGGCTGAATGGAGAATAGTTTAGCTTCAAATCGAAATGTATTTTTATCAGTCATATGCAAGTAAGGCAGATTGTCTGTATTAATTTTCTCCTTGGAGAAAAAAAAGCAGATCTGAATGCTAAATAAATAATCAACTTCTAAATGAAAATGGATGTCAAGAGTCACAAAAAAGAAAGAGTGCACCATTAAATTCATATTTCTTACGCAGTTGCTGCCTTCCTTTGATATCTGTGCGTGGACTGAAGAAGATGTGGTAAGCAGCCTTTTATTAATTAAAACATCCTTTTTTTTGTTTGTCTAAGAATTCTTACTTTAAGTAGACCACTCAGGGCTAAGCAATAAACCTGCAGCTGTGTGAAATAGCAACCAATGGCTGCTTTTCCCTTGTAGTTTAAGAGGAGAATACAGTGGTACCTTGGTTCTCAAAGTTAATTCGTTCCGGACGTCCATTCCAAAACCAAAGCGTTCCAAAACCAAGGTGCACTTTCCCATAGAAAGTAATGCAAAATAAATTAATCCGTTCCAGACTTTTAAAAACAACTCCTAAAACAGCATTTTAACATGAATTTTACTATAATGAGACCATTGATCCATAAAATGAATTGCAATAATCAATGTACTGCACTATAAAATAAATGAGAAAGAATTGTAGATGATACAAATTAAAGTTACTATTTTTTCTTACCTGCACTGATGATAGTCATTGTTTGGATGGGGGCTTTTATCCATTTCTGCAGTCACACCATCAATCAGTAGCTGAACATAGTCACAAAAACAAATTAACCGGAAAAGCCTCAAAAACAAAAACACAAAATGAATAGCAAAAACAAAAGCGCCAAACTTAATCCGTTCTGGAAGTCCAATTGACTTCCAAAATGTTCGAAAATCAAGGCGCAGCTTCTGGTTGGTGCAGGCACCCCGGAAACAATAGCCGATAGCCGCATTGGACATTCGGCTTCCGAAAAATGTTCAAAAACTGCAACACTTACTTCCAGGTTTTCAGCGTTTGAGAACCAAGGTACCACTGTATTGTAGTGGAGAACCGACCGGGCAAAGTGGGGCTTAAGCTGGGCACTTTCCCTTGGAAATTCCCTCCCCATGCTCAAGTAAGGTGTGGTTCCACGCTCATGTTCCTAGGTAAACACAGGTTCAATGGAGAGGAAGGGGGAGGAAGGTGCAACTATTTCATTGACTACGGCTCAAAATAATAAAATCTGTGTTATTTCTTCACAGTACTTTTGGATGCAGCAGCTTGTTACGAAAGGTAAGTCTCCTGTATTTGGTTGACTTGTTTTTTTTGTCTCTATTGATCTGTTTTCTAAACAGTTTCCTCTTTTCTTAAGGTGACACTTCAGGTGAGATGAGTATTTATGCTACTTTATTTAAGGAGCATCACATCACTGGGAAACGACTGCTACTTCTGGATGAAGAGGACATGAAGGACATGGGGATTGTTTCTAAAGGCCACATGATTCATCTGAAGGTACTTAAAAATGCCTTGGATGAAAATGGGACTGTTGAGAAAGGAGTCCATTCTTGTGTGGGGTGGTGGTGGAGATCTTGTTTAAAATCCTTTTGTGGGGATGAACCATGTAGGAGGCCTAAATTTTACTGTGTTGTTTGAATGGATATTTTGTTACATATCGTACAAAATATCATTTTGTAAAATTGCTTTGGGACTTGCTGGTTGTGGGAAATGATCAACATATTTGTTATGTACTGAAGTTCTCACCCTGGGCCAGCAGGGGGATACTGTAGATATTTCAGGTCCACATATGCAAATAAGGGATCGGAAGTGACGTTCAGTGATTGGATAGTTATAGAAAGTTGTTACAGTTACATTGTACTGGAGCTCTATATAAGCAGGCTGGCTGAACCCTTCAGTTCAGTTCTGTTCTGACCTGTGAATAAACAAGAGCTGTTTGGAGAATCGCTGTGTTGTCTGATATGTTCACACACAACTTAACAATATTTAACAGACTCATTGCCTATTTTATGTATTGAAAAAATAAAGGCCCTACAATTCAGGGCGAAGGGAGCTCTGCCCCTAGAAACAAGAATGAAAGCAAACCAGAATAATTTTTCATGGAATGCTGCTCTACCTGGTTGAACTTCTCTTAATGAAAAAAATGAATCCATAGGTCTTTATATTGTGCAGTTTTGTGTGATGTAGAGTCTGGTTTATCCTTATTTCCCCCTCTTTTTTTTACTCTTAGACTGCCATTGAGAAATTGAGTCAGGACCACATCAATATGTTTCATTTTCCACCTCTGATTAAGGTAACCACGATTGTATTTAGAAAGTAAAATATAATGAGTTGACACCTGGGAAAGAAATCTTGGTGCTATTGACCTCCATAATCTTGCATTATATATATTTGGGTCAGATATAGTTCTCTTGAGGTGCTAAGCCCATGTTGGGCCTGTACTCCTTCAGGCTCTGTAAGCAGAGCTAACATTCCCTGTATAGGGAAGTTTTTTAAGGTGTAATGTTTTATTATGCTTTTATATATGCTGGAAGCTGCCCAGAGTGGCTGGGGCAACCCAGTCAGATGGGCGGGGTACAAATACATTATTATTATTATTATTATTATTATTATTATTATTATTATTATTATTATAAACTAGATGCCATAAAGAACGATCCTAGACAAGTTAGTTTCCTGTGTGCATGGATTGTGTTTCAGGATGAAGTACAGCCCAAGATAAAGGTTTACCATTTTATTGAGAACTAGGCCTTAGAAATGAGACAATAAATATTCCGGAGCCAGATTTTTGCTTAGTTTCAGAAAGTGGTAGATTCATTGATAGTCACAGTACTGTGGCGTAAAAGAAGGCAGGCTTACTGTACTGCTAATAGTTCTGTAGAAGAGGAAATTTCAGTAGAAAACAGTGCCTCTAGCACTGCCGTCTTAAAAATTGTCTTCATCTGTAGTTATTGGAGAACTCACTCAATATTTGTATGTAGCTTCCAAAGGTTTCAGAGGTCAGACATCTAAGGATAACACAGCAAAACTTTGTAGAACTAAAAGGCAGTTAAACCCTTAAGACAAAGTTAAAATCTTTCACTGGCAGAGAAGGTGATACTATCACATGTTCCCTTGTCTATTTTTGTTTGTTTGCTGTGCTGTTTTTTTTACCGGTAAGTTATATTTACTGGTATATTTGGGCATTTAGGACCACATGGTTATAGTCTGAAGAGGCACTCTGAAGCAGTTTACCACAATCCACTTATTCACAGTACTAATCACTGCTAGTCTGCACAGACTAGCCCTGCCAGCGCAAATAGCACAACTGCTTCATGCTGAAATAGTCACAGGTACCTTAAATTCCTCCTGTAGGAAATACCTCTTATTTGAGGAATTCCTTTTGCACATCCTGTTCTGCACTATCATCTCTGCTTGAGTGATGACTGGAAACTTGCCCGTAGTTTACAAGTCGAAGGAAACTGTTTCCCAAAATTGTACAATGCAAAATTACACTTGTTGTTTTTTACACTGGTCAGAACTGTTTACAAAGATGTTTAAAATGTTACATTATTTAACCCAAACCGTCAAATACCCTGAATTTAAACAAACTGAGATCTGAAGCAAAAATGACTCATCCTTTCTTTCTGTGGTAGGATTCTGCAAGTGAAAATGAGACAAGTGAGGAGAAAGTCGTGAACCTTGAACTCGTTTTTGGGTACCATTTAAAGCCTGGAAGTGGGCCTAAGGTAAATGAATAATTTGTAGCTGCTATTATTTGTTTTCTTCACACGAAAATGTCCCTGCATATATTCACCCAAGGTGAAGCCTCCAGATGGTTAGTATTTGGTATGATGGATTTAATCTCATAACAGGAAACGTAAGTTTGCGCAGTTGAAGTAGATTAAAGTGCTCTTTCCCCCTAGCACAACAAATCCACCTTAAAAAAAGAAAATGGCTTTTGCTGTTAGGAAAGGGAGAGGATATGCATTAAAAAGTGTGGGATGAATGCATGATTAACAGGAAGACGTAAAAACGCCCCACAAGCAGATCAGGATGAATGTTCATTCTCATACAGTGGTGCCTCGCAAGACAAAATTAATTCGTTCCGCGAGTTTTTTCGTCTTGCGATTTTTTTCCATCTTGCGAAGCACGGTGTTGGGAAAGTTTTGGAAAAGCTTCAAAAACCACCAAAGTCTTCAAAAACCTCATAAAGGCTACCACACCGCGTGCTATGAGTTGCTCCTCGAAGTCAAGTCGCAACTGTATTAACTGTGTTAAGAAAAAGGAAACAAACTTGCAAGACGTTTCCGTCTTGCAAAGCAAGCCCATAGGGAAAATCGTCTTGCGAAGCAACTCAAAAAACCAAAAACCCTTTCGTCTTGCGAGTTTTCCGTCTTGCGAGGCATTCGTCTTGCGAGGTACCACTGTATAATATTTGGAGCTTTTCCATTTAGAGAAACGGCGAATAAGGAGGGCGTGGTATTGGCGTACAATATTCTTGTTGGCGTGGAGAAAGTGGATAGGGAAAAGATTTTCTCCCTCTCTCATAATTTTAGAACTTGTGAACATTGAAGGTTGGAAGGTTGATGACAGACAAAAGGAAGCACACGACACACAGGGAAACTATGGGGTTTGTTCTCACAAGAGGTGGTGATGCCACCAGCTTTAAAAGAGGATTAGACAAATTCACGGAGGATAAGGCTATTTTCCAGCTCCACTGCTGGAGGCAGGTAGCCTCTGCATACCAGTTGCGCAGAGAGTGCTATTGTACTTCTGTTCTGCTTTTGGGATTCCCTTTGGGATCTGGCTGGGCAGAAGGCAGAAGCAGATGAGCCTTTGGCCTGAACTGGCAGGCTCTTCTTATTTTCTCATGTTCGCTTATCTGCAAACAGATCAGAATGAATTCTCAACGCAGACCAGATATGGTCCAACCTCAGTGTAAGCTTCGTGCCAGCAAATCAAGATGTATGCTCAATAGACAGGTTATCTGGCAGTTCCCTCCAGGGCCATCTTTAGCATATGCGCGGTCGGAGTGCAAAGATCCAGTAGGGGGTGGCGCCAGATACATTGATTCTGCCCCACACCCCCGGGTACAGGCAGCCCTGGTTCCCTCACCGCGAGAAGCGAGGTTATAGGGAACCAGGCAGAGGGCCTTCTCGGTAGTGGCACCCTCTCTGTGGAATACCCTCCCATTAGACGTCAAGGAAAGAAGCAACTATGCAACCTTTAGAAGGCAGCACTGTGTAGGGAAGTTTTTAATGTTTAATTATTATTATTTTGTATATGCTGGAAGATGCCCAATAAAATCAGCAGCAGCAGCATCTGGAGGAACCCAAAATCGGCAGAAGTGTGCCGAGTGTGACTCATCCTGCTTTTCAGTAGTGTGGCAGGGATGTTTTGTTCTGCATGCCAGAATGCTAAGAACCAAACAACTCACTAAGAATGAGCACAGGGCTCAGCATTCCTAGGGCTGCCATACTTCAGAATGAAAGAGCGGGTCACATCATTGAGCACTTTCCCATACCCCAATAAGTTGCTGTTTCTGGAAAACTAGGACGTCAAGTTAGGAAGGTTCCAGACCAACCTTCTCCGTGGTGAGCTGCTTTCCTGTAAGATGGTCTTCTCTTCTAATTTCTGGTTTAGATTGAAGCTGAAATCCAAAGTGACTGAAAAACAAAACTGAGAAGCTGTGGGCTATATCTCCCAATTCAGACGCTCAGTTCCCTGCTTGTTAAATCAGAGTTTAGCAGCCAAGAAGGAGCAATGAGACCCCTCTCCCCTCTCTCAGGCCCTACATACTGGTTTAATTAAACCATGGGTAGGCAAACTAAGGCCTGGGGGCCCGATCCGGCCCAATCGCCTTCTAAATTCGGCCTGAGGACGGTCCAGGAACCAGCGTGTTTTTACATGAGTAGAATGTGTCCTTTTATTTAAAATGCATCTCTGGGTTATTTGTGGGGCCTGCCTGGTGTTTTTACATGAGTAGAATGTGTGCGTTTATTTAAAATGCATCTCTGGGTTATTTGTGGGGCATAAGAATTCGTTCATTTTTTTTCTCCCCCAAAATATAGTCCAGCCCCCCACAAGGTATGAGGGACAGTGGACCGGTCCCCCACTGAAAAAGTTTGCTGACCCCTGAATTAAACCATAGTTAGTCATTCTGTCCAAAATTGGGGTACTAGGGTTTCACGTTAGTTTCCTAACTAGGCTCTTAAGCCAACTTCAAACTGTTCTAGTAAATTGACATGGTCAGAGTCAGCTAAGTAATGCTCAGAGTTCAATGTGAGGTGACTGTGTACTTTCTTTCTGAGATGGAAGGCCAACTGAGGCTTAACATGGACCACTCCGATCTACTGAAAACTTATGTATCCGTTCCCTCAGTGCAAATAATCTCGTATCGTGAATTATGTTTGCGGAAAGTGTTTTGACTGGCTTGCAAATGTCACTGTGTATGCCGAGTTTCAAGCAACATGAATACTGTCTTTAGGCAGCGAAATGTTGTCGTCTGTTGGACTATATACCATCCGGTGAGAAGATGAAATTACCAATAGTCATAATTAAGTGGCCTGAGACAGATATAAGTGGCAGGTAGACACTTAACCCACCACAAACAGAACATCCATTTAGTAATGTAGGCAAATATAGAAGTTCTTCTGTGTTTCAATCTTCTTTTTGTATTCCGTTAAATATATTTAATTGTGCTGCATCTGCTTTGCATTTAGAAGACCCTTGGGTTGTACCCCAAGGTTAAGTATTGGGAATAATATATCCTAACTGTAAGAGCAGCTCAATAAGAGAATTATCTACCTTTCGAAAGGTTATGAAATCAACTTCCTTGGAGGTTTGAAAAGGAAAAAAGAGGAGCTGTTGTGAGGGGGCCTTTGTTGTGGGTGTTCTAAGTATATACATTGATACCTTGGTTCTCGAACTTAATCCATTCCGGGAGTCCGTTCGACTCCCAAAACCATTCGAAAACCAAGGCGCGGCTTCCGATTGGCTGCAGGAGCTTCCTGCACTCAAGCGGAAGCCGTGTCGGATGATCGGCCTCCGAAAAACACTCGCAAACTGGAACACTTACTTCCGGGTTTGCGGCGTTCAGGAGCCGATTTGTTCGACAACTAAGCCTTTCGAGAACCACGGTACCACTGTATGTTCCTATTGTTGGCAAAGGGGTGGACTCTTGTCATTCTTCCAGCTATATGATTCTAGGAGGGCTGAAGATAATACTAAGATTTCATTTAAATTTAGCCTTTATAAAGGAAGTAATTGAGGGCTCACCAGACCACACTATTTGACACACCTTTTGGTATAAAAACAGAGGTGTCTATAGAGTTGTTTAATTGAAAGGCGACAAAAGCTTGGATTCTCGAAAAAGCACATCGAAAGATTTAAAACTACATATCAAATTCACAAGAAAAATCCACTGGTATTCTTTGAAAAAAGATGAACATTGTATTGGCATTCTTGCATTTATGATACTGCTTATGACAGGCAGCCTGACTTGAAACATAGACTCCAGCGTATCTGAACATTTGTACCCAGCAACAACTTCCTACCAACCTTTAAAAAATGGGGGGGTTGGACTAGATCAAGCTTCCTCAAACTCGGCCCTCCAGATGTTTTGAGACTACAATTCCCATCATCCCTGACCACTGGTCCTACTAGCTAGGGATCATGGGTGTTGTAGGCCAAAAACATCTGGAGGAAGCCTGGGCTAGATTGCCTTCATGGTCCTGTCCAACTCTAAAATTCTATGGTTCTACAATACTGGCTTCCCAGCTTTTCCATTGGCGCCACACACACTTGAAGCTCTTCTGGGTTGGTGTGCAGCAAATCTGAGCTTAAGCCCAAGAGACATTCAGAATACCGCTCTGGCAATCACTTCGGCAGTGGACAAGCTTGAAACCACAGCAGCTCCTTTCGAAATATAATTTCCCGTCTTACAATTCCATCCGTCTAAGCCACTGAAACCTGCTGTTTGCAAAGTGCTGGAGACAAACATCTATTTCTAGTACCTCAGCAATTCATTATTATGCATAAATTCTACCTCACAATACTTGAAAACAAAGAGAACAGCAAGCAAAGCATAATTCCTTTCTTTCTTAATAAAAAACCAAACCAAAAAACCCCCACCCTACAATAAAACGCTGCCTGTTTTAATTACATTTGAGGGGTTGATTCGGTGCTCCTTGGCCAAAATAGCAACCGATTTGGGATGGTTTCCTAAACCTTGCTGGAGCCTTTGTAGTAGTGAAAAGCCGTAAGTTACGTACACTGATGTTTCGCTCCATCTGTTTACTGTTTTTAATAAACACCTCTTCCCTAAAACCAGGGTTTTAAAAAACCCAAACACTCCCCCCCCCCCAGAAAAAAACCCAATGAAAAACAACAACACCCTGCTGTGTTAGCAACCCCTCTCTTCCCTGGTTTCCACTTGGCAGTGACTCCCTTGACCCAAGGCTGGGGCCATTGTTAAGGCTATAACACATTTACATATTTTGCAATAAAACATCAGTTATTTGCATTACTGTGTCAAGTTTTATTTGATTCTTTCACCTAAAAATGACTCATTTTCCTTTCTTGTATTTTTTTTCCAAAAAAAAAAAAAGACCAAACTACTCTAAGCTTGTTTGAGAATAATCAAAAATTGCCCATTTAGCTAGAAGTCATTTTCTTTTCAAAAGGCAAATGTTATTTAATCTTTCAGCTGTTCATTGTGCCATCATAAATACTTTCTTTTCAGCACAGTTGTGGGGACTGAAATGAGCCCACTAATTGCCTCCCATTTCGACTGACATGTGGTGGTTTAGTGGAAAGGGAACACAGCGGGGAGAAGGAAATAGGAGGCTGAGAAAATGAGAGCTAATTATTTTCACTGCCTCATGTCAGGCTCTGTGTCAGCCTTGTTTTTACAAACTGGAAGGTTTAGCACTAAATAAAACAAACTGGCGTCATGTTTTTATATACTGGCAGTGTCATGGAAGCAGCTGCAGATCTCAAAGACAATATAATGCCTGCGTTCGCATGGACACCATCTGACAGCCACCGTGAGCCACTACTAATGAGGATATCACAGTGGTGCCAAGTGAAAGGTGCTGAATTATGTATGATTCTTCATCAGTACAGCAATAGTCCTGTACATCATTATGAGACATTGTTTTGCTGAAAGAGATTAAAACATTCTTAGTTCCAGACCCTGCAACCCTAAACACGCTACAAGAGGTTATTGATGGAATTTTGAGGGAGAATTTCTTGCAGATTTCTTTTTTTTTTTTAGGGTTTTTATCGTTTATTTATTTATTATTATTATTATTAAATCTCTCTATCTATTTCCCTTTCCTTCTCTCTCTCTCTCTCTCTCTCTCTCTCTCTCTCTCTCTCTCTCTTTCTCTCTCTTTCTCTCTCTCTCTCTCCTGGGACAAAGCAGTGGTGGGTCATGACACTATATATAAAGAAGAGAAGCAAATTAACCATACTTGTGTTATCTCCCTTTAAATCGGGCATAATAAAATGTAGTGTAGCAGAGTTAGCCTTAATGATAAATAACCCAGGTGCTCACACTATAGAAGTTCCAACTCTTATTGCCTTTAAAACAGCAGGTTTCAGCAGCTGAGATAGATAATAGCAGAGAATGTAAAGGAGCTACTGGGAGCTTAAATTATCAACATGCTACGTCTTTTAATACCAGCATGATCAGGCTTTTCCTTTCCCCCATGTTTGTTTTATCTTACATTACATCTTATATTTTTCAATACCCAGTTGCCTGCTATGATGGCACTTCCATTTTTTCCTCTCATTTATCTTCCTTTTCTGTTTCTCCTTTAGTTTGCTGTAACTCTTGAATTAAATAATAATAATAATACGTTCTAATTTATAAAATTCATATTTTGAATATAGGCCTCCTTCAAAACTGATTATCCCTCCCCCCCCACACACAACACACACCTCAAAAAAAAGTTATGAATCTTCTGCAACGTAAAATATTACAGTGGTATCTCGGGATACATACGCTTCAGGTTACATACGCTTCAGGTTACAGACTCCACTAACCCAGAAATATTACCTCGGGTTAAGAACTTTGCTTCAGGATGAGAACAGAAATCGTGCTCCATAAGCTAAAGTGGTGCTTCAGGTTAAGAACAGTTTCAGGTTAAGAACGGACCTCTGGAACGAATTAAGTACTTAACCTGAGGTACCACTGTACTTATTTTACCAAATTCTATGACTTCACACTGGGGTTCAGATAATGTATGTGAGGGAAAGTCACCATGTTCAGGAAGCACCTTGAGTTTTTTAAAGCCTCACCACCAGTACAGATTTGATCATTTGTGGAGGGGATAATGTTTCATAATAGCTTTCTCCTTCCACAGCCACTTTCAAAGTCTCCAGAATTTTCAGTTGGTTTTAGTGTTTGTCTTATTATTATTGCTTAGCACAATTGCTTCCTCAGATTTTAAAGAATGTCATGATGTATAATTTGCTGCTACAAGCTTCTGTCTTGAAACCTTTGGCAATTAGGATGGGATTGCATAGATGACATAATGCATCCCTAGCTTCTTTCAATATTAAATAATGATATAATACAAATGTCTATATTAAATAATAAAATAATACTGGTTTGCGGAGTGTTCTGCTTCCTGTCTTAGTAACACATACAATAATGTGAGGGAGGCGAATAATCGTTCACACAGCATGGTAAACCACGGTTTACCACTGCATAGATGAGGTTGAGCAAAGCAACATTTCCTCATGGGCTTTTCTTCTAGGTTGTTTGGCTCCAAAGTATGAGGATTTTGGCTTTCACGTTACATTAGAACCAGAGATAAAACAACTCTGCCCAATTAAACATGCACGCTTCATGACTCATGATTTGAAGTTGGCTTGTGTTGAAAATGGCCAGAGTTTGTTTTAAACCATGATCTCTGCTTTGAACAGAACGCTAAGCTGGGATTCTTTTTTTTTAAAAAAACCCTTCTTCTTCTTTTCCAGCTGAGCTAATTCTGGCTCAGCCACATAGCCCTAAACCATGGCTTAGCATTGCGAATAAATGCAACCAATCTCTGTTGCTGCACCTCTTCTCTCTCATAGCTCATGAAGGGTGAAATCATTATGCACAATAGTTCTTTGGCACAGGAGAGCAGGGGTCAAAGGGGGTCGGTGACCCACAGCTCCTTCTTCTGGATCTAAAGAACTAATGGACAGCGCTGCTTCTGGTCCACTTTTAATAGTATGAGGCTATCAGATCTGTTTAAACTGTCAGAGTAAGAGATGCCATGGTTTTTACATCATGGCTTTACATATAGTTTTTGCTAAGTAGCAAGTGTAGTTTTTTAGTCTGAATTGTGAGAAATGATGGGGAAACTTTGCGAACCTATAAAACAAACAAAACATTACAGTGGTACCTCAGGTTACATATGCTTCAGGTTACATACGCTTCAGGTTATAGACTCCGCTAACCCAGAAATAGTACC